>NC_049916.1:19790364-20152132 GCF_001411555.2 Juglans regia | reverse complement strand
CAAAAAACCCGGGTATAACCCGGGTTCCGGGTTATTCCCGGGTTTTTTTTTTTTTAACACTAAAAGCCTATATTTATTTAAATTTCAGACCATCATTATTTTTTTATATAAAAGCCTTTATTTTATTAAAAACAATTCTAAGAAGTCAAATTGGAAAGCATAATATTTGTGTTCTAAATACTAAATGCATAAATTCATATGCATCACAATGCAATCCACTACAATGACTACATATTACATTATTCATTATTTATACATTACATTACAAAAACAAAATTACAATATATGAATTACAAAATCAATGGCATGTCCATCAATGATTTAATCTCCACACCAAATAGCAAACTTCAAGTAATTGGACTGAAAGAGATCCTGAAAAAAATAAAAAGTTTTGAACAAGGATTATATATATATATTTTATAAGTAAACAAGGATTATATATACAAGGATTCAGACAAATTCCACTTACTAAATTAAAGATTATGATGAGAACAAAATCAGCTTTGCTCGATGCTTCTATACAAAG
This sequence comes from Juglans regia, assembly GCF_001411555.2. Taxonomy (NCBI): domain Eukaryota; kingdom Viridiplantae; phylum Streptophyta; class Magnoliopsida; order Fagales; family Juglandaceae; genus Juglans; species Juglans regia. The sequence continues at coordinate 20,151,606 of NC_049916.1, read as the reverse complement.
ATATATATATATATATTACTCCATGCTTAAGAAATTGTTAATAAACTTTATATATTAAAACCAAAAGTCAAAGAAATATGTAGACAATCAAAGTTGAGGGGAAGCACATGAAGTGGTAGGAGATCCAGATATCCCTAGACAGCCACTTCTCTTAGCAAAATTAATAAACAAGAACATAGGAGAAAACTCCAACTCCATATCCTGTGAATAACCTTCCCATGTCAAGGGGAAAAGCACCCTACATTAAAGTCATACGAAAAAAACCATAATAGCAAGAAGTTTCAGCAATATGAGAAGATTTAATCTCTTACACCAAGAATTGAAATGTGCAAACAATGCAAGAGAAATATACAACAAGCCATCCTGCAATGCAGAAACCAGCTGACATCCTCATTGCCTGCTTCCATTAAAACTCCAAAAGGTTAAAATACATGGTTTAGTAAGAATAGAGATGACCAACGTTGAGCACTACCAAATCAAAGTTTTAAATTCAACATACCCCTTTTCGACCAATGAAGTCTGCAATCCTACCACTTGTGACAGCACCAAGCATTGCACCAATCGTTAATATGGAGCCAAACATGAAATTGTTGCTTAACTCTCTAAAGTCTTTGCTTTTCCTAAAAATATTTTGGAACCCAAAGGCCCCAATTTTTTTTCCCAAACTCCACCCGGAAACACAACTAATTTAAAAAAAAAATCTAGAAAAATCAAAGATACATCATCCCAAAAACCATTTCTTCCAAATAATAACAAATCTTCATTATATATATATGTTATCTATAATAGATCTAAACAAATCTAAAGAGATCTAAACAAATCTTCCAAATAATAATAACCCACGACTCTAGCATTTTGCAGCTAAATAGATCTAAACAGATACTCCTCAAACATTCAAACATACTCAAAAAAAATAAAAAACCCAAAATCAAGAAACAGAGAACAAAACAGAGGGAAGGAAAAAAAACATACCCAAACGGAAATCCGTTCTAATCTCTTGGATCCCAAGGTCGAGTAGTTCCATCGTTCGGCATCGCAGATAGCAAAGAGAGAGATAGAGCAGATGAGAGAGTGAGTAAAAACTGGGGCTAGGGCATCGCAGATGCAGGGGGTGTGATTCGCAGGGGGAAGGGGGTGCGGTAGGGCATCACAGTAGTTTACGATGGTTTGAGGGTTGCGTCTGGCGGCGCTGCTGTTGTGGGTGGCTACGTTGGTGGCTGGAGGAGACGCACAGCGTCGCTAGCGGCTACCGAGAGTGAGAGAGAGTAGGTTGGATTGAGAAAGAGCCAGAGAGAGTGGGTCGGGAAGAAGCTTCGAGAGAATGGTTAAGAAATAAATATCAGATTGACACATAAAGCCAAGTTCAACGGTGAAGATTTAAAATTCTAAAATTATTCATATATATATATATATTATTATGTAGGAGAGAGAGAAGATATATGGGAAATCGTGAAGTGACAGCTGCAACTGACATATCACGTTTCTCTTAACTTTTTGGACCTTTTTCTTCACCTCTATTTTTTTTTAAATATTATTATTGTTTGAATAAGTTTAAAAGTAAAAAAAAAATAAAAAATAAAAAAAATCTGTTGAACCACCACAAAATCGACGCGTCAGCTCGGTCAAGGTGACCATCTTTTCAATTACTCTCTTGATCATCTTTTAGAGATAGAGGCAATTCGATATTTATTTACCGGTGTTAAAACGGAAATTTATGAAAATAATAATTATATTTAAAGGTTTTCATATAGCTTAAATGCATATTCATATTTTGGTTAGATATGAGTAAAATATTTTACATTAGATTAGTCAAACTACTGAACCTAAACTTATGAGTTACACAATGTGCAAGTTCCATGCATTTTTGGAAAAAAAGTTAGAGTTCATTATTATAAAAATAATTTTTTATGTGAGTCTCAAATTTATCCAATTTTTTTAAATGAAATATTATGCGAAATTTACACGTCTTAAGACTATTTCTACATGCATCACTCATCTAACATCCGTCTTTTAAAAATGTAAACATAATAATATTACTCTTATGACATGACTAACTGTTCAATTAGAAAGCATATCCGATACTTTTAGCTCGGATTGCAGGCCTACTACATATGTCATCTCAAAATCAACTAACGAAACGAACACAACTTAGTGAAAATATGAAAATAAAAAAATACAATAATACAACAAAAAAAATCATAACATTTTTGCTAATATTATAATTTTCTTTCTAATAATAGGTTTTACACATCCAAAAATTAGATGAAAAAAATTGCAAGAAAATGAAAAAATGCGAGTAAAACCTTTAGATCCAAATACAGATCAAAAAATGAATAATAAAAATACACAAACAGCACTTCGAAGACCAATGAAAAAATATATCGCATCTAAATCCTAATTCATATGCAAAAATGAACAATGAAAATACAACAAAATGAAAATATATCCCAAATCCAAATGGAAATACAAAACGAATAAAGATACCAAAAAACTTTCAAATCCAGATCGAAATGCAAAAATGGACATGAAAAATACAACAAGGTGGGAAAAAACCTTCAAAGACCAACGATGTTGTGTGTGTGTGTGTGTGTGTGTGTGTGTGTGTGTGTTTGTGTGTATACAATGCAATCAAAACTTACAATGTCTTTTGTGTCTAAACAGGAATTATCCTCCTTATCAAGAGATCTAAATATATAAAAGACTCTCCACTGTTCATTTCAAGACCTGTAAGTCCCTTTATATATATATATATATATATTATTATATGTCACTAATGTGGAGACGTTTATTTCGCATTAAGTAGTTATTAATTATTCATTTAGTTTGGGTTGTGTGGAACAGTATTATCCAACGTTTAGAAGAATTGTTTGCTTCGTTAACATAATGAGAAGTGGTAAGATTGTGTTAATGAGTTATGTAGCATTTGTTTTCAAATAGTAATATTAGTTTTATAAAAGTTAAGTTTTGAAACTATTTTTTGAAGATCATGGAAAACAACCGGCGAAGAAAATCTCGTATAAAGATTTACCCGAAGAGAAAAAAGAAGAACTCCGTACAAAACAGAGAGAAAGATATGCTAAAAAAAAAGCATCTAGAAGCAATTCCATCCAATTAAAAGATTCAGCTTCATTTGGGGGTGATCAAATGACTATGTCAATTGATGAACCTTCAAATAATGATGTCCAACATATAAACATCATTCAGGATTTCACTGTTCTACAAAAAGTGTCAAAGAGACAACGAATTTTCCGCGCTGGTGTTGATATCGATGAATTAGTTTCGTCTCATGAAGTATGTGTTCCTCCTGGTGTTAATGTCTGTATAGTTGATTCAGAGGCAACTTCATCATTAAACAATGTGGCGAATCATTCTGATTGTCCGAGTGATTCTATGGATTTCCTGACACGTCAATCAGGAAACACAAACATAGATGAAACGACCGTCTCTAATCAGTTTTTGATTCAACAGGTTTTCTTGAAATTATTTTTTCATATTTCTTATTCAATCAATCTTATATTCTTTTTTATTGAAATTTGAGAACATCCTATTCAAATAGGCTCCATGTGTTGTTCGGGAAGAGTCAAGTTTTGAAACAAGTATACCATCATCTCGTAGGGGTAAGAAACAAGTATAATTATATTATTCGTTCTTATTCCATTGTCAACTCTTGACACTCTTCCAGCAGTGTCCTTAGCCAGATCATTCAAACAATTCGATGGGTTTACGCCTATTGTCTTCTGTTCATTTTTAAACTCAATAGGTAGGGGACATCGTCGCTTTGTTGGACGTAGACAACTATTGCAAGTTGTGCCATCTGAAGCATATTCCTTGCCGTATGTGCCTTGTTGCAGACATTGTAAAGCAAAACGATTCTATCATGAAACAAATGGATTTTGCTGTGCAGATGGGACAATTTCTTTGGCCACAAATGATGTCCCTGATCAGCTTTATGATCTTTTTACCTCCGATGCAAATGAAGCGGCGCATTTTAAGACCTATGTTCGGACTTATAATAACAAGTTCGCGTTTACATCTTTTGGAGTTAAATTCGATAGAGATCTTTGCAGACGAAATAAAGGGATTTATACCTTCCGAACTCAGGGACAGATCTATCACTATATCGATGATTTAGTCCCTTTAAATGGTCGTCCTTCTTCTCTCCAATTGTATTTCTATGATACTGAGCACGAATTAGAAAATCGTATTTCTGATTCAGACAGAATGAACCCATCAATTATAGCTCAACTCATCGATATTCTTCGCATAAATCCATATTCTGTGTTTTTCCGATCTCTTGGTGATTTGCCAAATTTGGAAAATCAAGTAATCCATATAAGATCAGATGCTGGCCTAGATCAGCGTGTGTTCAATGCCCCGACATCTTCACAAGTTGCAGCAATATGGGTTGAAAATGAAGATGCAGATCAGTTGGGAGGACGGGACATTTGTGTCTTTGGTCATTCTGGTGGAAGTCATATAGTTCAGTATTATTTTGGCTGCTATGATCCACTTCAGTATCCGCTATTATTTCCTTTTGGGGATACTGGTTGGCACCAAGGCATTAAAAGGATCAATAGAGGAAGCACAGTAATATGTAATGAAACAACCCGATCAATAGATCCTCACCAATCAATGTCAGCAGAAGAATTACTTACAAGAGAACAACGAGGTTAGAGTATAATCTTAATCTTTCCATTTTGTACTTAGAGCATTAGCATTGGTCTATACATATGCATATGCAAAATCGCCTCTTTTCCATATCCACTTTGTCATTCAAGCAAAATTCTCACATTGGTTTATGCATATTTGACACAAAATAATAATAAATTATTATTATTTTATTATTATTATTGTTTTGCTAAAATCAATTTTTTTATATATATTTTGCAATTAGCATCCACTACATACATTTGACATTAATAATATAAATTCAATAATAAAAAATATAGTTTTTTTTATATATTATATTAAAAATATAATAAAATGAAAAAAATATATATAATATATTATAATAATAAAATGAATGTGCAAGTGAAGATTTGTTGTGTTGTTGAAAAAGGGAGAAAATGAAATGATTGTGAGAGAGAGAGTAGGAGGAGAGATAAATAATGATTACAATAATATTTGTAGGGTGAATAGTGGTTATCCAAATTTGGATAAGCGCTGTTCATAGGTAGCTAAATATTTGGATATGCATAAGCCAATGTGGAGGATTTTATGGTCATATTATGCAAATATGACTTTGCATATGTATATGCATAGACCAATGCTAATGCTCAGTTTGTACACGTCCAATTTTGTAATATTGCATTCCCCTTCAACTTTTGTAGCATTAAACAGAAAAATGAAGGATCCAATTGTTTCGTGTCGTGAGTATTATTGCTACAAATTACAAATCAGAGAAAATTTCAGATCAATTTTGTTGCAGTCTGGTCGTCTATTGCAACAATTCGTTGTTGATATGTATGTTAAGATCGAGACATCAAGATTAGACTATTTCCGTAGCAAACAACAACATATTCGATCTGAGTTATATCAAGGTATTGTTGATACCATTACACTAGGGGAAACTAACGCTTCTAATGTTGGAAAACGGATTATTCTGCCTTCGTCATTTATTGGGGGTCCAAGAGACATGCGAAAAAGATATATGGAAGCAATGGCTTTAGTTCAGCGTTATGGTAAACCAGACATTTTTTTAACAATGACATGCAATCCAAATTGGCAAGAAATTTCAAATGAATTACGCCTACATGAGGAGAGTCAAAATCGGCCTGATTTAGTTGCTCGGGTCTTTCGTGCAAAATTAGAAGAATTAAAGGATCGATTATTCAAGCAACAGATATTTGGAAAAGTTTCAGCATATGTTTATGTTATTGAGCACCAAAAAAGAGGCCTTCCACATGCTCATTTTCTAATTATATTACAAAGAGATTGGAAACTCTATGCGCCTGAATCTTTTGATGACATTGTATCGGCAGAAATACCTGATAAAAATACGAATTTGCACTTGCATAACGCCGTTGTCAAGCATATGATGCATGGACCATGTGGAGTGTTGAATCCAACAAATGTTTGCATGAAAAAAAATGGTTATTGCAAAAGCCATTATCCAAAAAATTTTGCATCAAGTACGACTGTTGGAAATGATTGCTTCCCAATATATAGGCGTTCTGACAATGGAATAACTGTCAAAGTGAGAGGTCATAATTTGGATAACCGTTGGGTCGTTCCATATAATCCGTATTTGCTTGCAACATTTGACTGTCACATTAACGTCGAGATTTGTTCTACTATAACAGCAGTCAAATATCTTTATAAGTACATTTACAAAGGGCATGATCGTATTGCTTTCAATTTGGTTTCTGAACAAAATAATCAACAAATTGATGAAATCCAACAATTCCAATCAGCCCGATGGATTGCTCCGCCTGAAGCTATGTGGAGAATATATGGCTTTGTTGTTAATGAAATGTACCCAGCAGTGTATAGCTTACATTTACATCTTGAGGATCAACACCAAGTAACTTTTCGAGCAAATGAAGACTTAATCAATATTCTCAACTCTGATCGGTCTGCAAAATCGATGTTAACAGAATTCTTTGCATTAAATCGAGTGGATGAGAATGCCAGGACTTTGTTGTACAAAGAATTTCCAGAATTCTATGTTTGGAGCCAGCAATACAAAGAGTGGACTTGTCGAAAAAAGAAAACTGTTATAGGTCGAATTATTACAGCAAATCCATTTGAAGGTGAGAGGTATTATCTGCGGATATTGCTAAATCATGTAAGAGGACCTTTGTCATTTGAAGATCTTAGGACAGTTGATGGTGTTGTGGCTCCAACTTTTCGTGAGGCAGCAACTATGCATGGTTTGCTACAGAGAGACAGTGGTTTAGAAGATTGTTTACATGAAGCATCTCTATATCAAATGCCGTCCAGTTTGAGACGGCTATTTGCAACTATATTGGTTTATTGTAATCCAACCAATCCGAGAGAGCTTTGGGAACGTTTTGAGCAAGATATGTCAATTGATTTTAGGTCAACTGAAGATTCTATGTTGACTGTAAGAATGCAAGTTTTGCGCTCAATCTCTTTTACACTTGAATCAATGGGGAAACACATTAATTCATTTCATCTTCTTGATGACGACATTTGTTTTGATGAAGACCAATTCGAATCTAGGGAAATCGATGATGAATTGGCTGTTGAAATTCCAGAAGAAGATAATGCTGCATCAGAAATCCTTAATAGTGAACAGCGACATGTCTATAATTCAATTTTGGAAAATGTTTTTTCAAACAAAACTGCTACATTCTTTGTTGATGGCCCTGGTGGGACAGGGAAGACATTCCTGTACAAGGCACTTCTCGCTGCAGTAAGATCAAGAAAATTAGTGGCACTTGCAACTGCTTCATCTGGTGTTGCTGCATCTATCCTTCCTGGAGGTCGAACAGCACACTCGCGCTTTAAGATTCCATTAGATACTGATGAACATAGCATGTGTTGTGTCAGTAAACAAAGTGCCATTGCAAAGCTACTACGTGTAGCAAGGTTAATTATATGGGATGAGGCCCCTATGTCAAGAAAACAACACATCGAAGCTTTAGATAAAATGTTACGAGACATTAATGATTCAGAGTTAACATTCGGTGGAAAAGTTATCGTTTTTGGTGGAGATTTTCGCCAGGTTTTACCTGTGGTTCGTAAAGGAACAAGACAAGAACATGTTGACGCCAGTTTGGTTTCATCTTATTTGTGGCCTACATTGATCAAACTTCGTTTAACTGAAAATATGAGAGCAAGATTGGATCCAGTTTTTTCAGAATATGTGTTAGAATTAGGCAACGGAATGCCACCAATCACAATTGACGAAACTGTAAAAATTCCTAATGGCATGCTTGTTCCCTATGAAGATGACTGTACTTCTTTGGATCATTTAATAGATGTTGTTTTCCAAGATATTCATGAATATTCAATAAATATTTCAGCTATGATGAATCGGGCCATATTAACACCAAAGAACAGTTATGTTGATGAAATAAATACATTACTGATTCATAGGTTTCCTGGTGAGCTTAGGCGATATTATAGCTTTGATGAAGCAATAGATGCATCTGAACAATCAGTTATGGAGGATTTTTTAAATACTCTAACCCCAAATGGACTTCCTCCTCATGAATTGTTACTAAAGATAAACTGTCCCATCATGTTGCTTAGAAACATTAACCCTTCAGAAGGACTATGCAACGGAACACGTCTAATTTGTCGGGCTTTTGATCGAAATGTAATTGATGCAGAAATCGCAGTTGGGCACCATAGCGGAAAAAGAGTCTTTATTCCAAGGATCCCATTCTTGCCAAATCTTGATGAAAATAGTGGTTTCCCATTCAAAAGAACCCAATTCCCTATCAGATTAAGTTTTGCAATGACTATAAATAAGTCACAAGGGCAAACATTGGATTTTGTTGGGATATATTTACCTCAACCTGTTTTCTCACATGGTCAATTATATGTGGCTTTATCAAGGGCTAAGACTGCATCTACAGTAAGGGTTTTAATACGGCCAGTGTCGACTGATCGATCAGAAAAGAACTGCACAAAAAATATTGTCTATACAGAATTATTAAGATTAGCATGTTCAGATTAATGTTCTACAGGTAATGATTCAATTGTATAATTTGAGTTTAACTACTTAAACAAAATTATGCATTTTATAGAATTCTTTTTCTATATGTTTAGTATTGTGTTCTTTATTTCTCATTGTAATTTTTTTTTTTTAATTTAGTATTGGGTTACTACACTTACACCTTTAATATTTTTGTATGTGAACAGTTTTAAAGATGCGGACGGTTTATACATCGATGAAAGATATCACTCCAAGTACAAGGAATTGGAAAATCAAAATGATCGTGGCAGACAAGTCACCCAAACGAACAGGCCAACGCTCACCAGTGAAGTACCAAAGCCTAACATTGATTGATCCAGAGGTATAATATTTATTTCTATCTATTGTCTTTTATTTTTTTTGGTGTACTAACAACTGATAAATGATTTTGTTATTTTTGTATTTTTATTTTTTTTACTACTAATTTGTAAAAAATCTTAAAAATATTATTTTTTTAAAACCCAAAAATAATTTAAAATAAACAAAATTATTATACTCAATTATTTATTACAATATTTTTTTTGTAAATTATTTATTTCAATTTCTTATACTATACAGGGAAATCGAGTGCAAGCAACAATGTTTGATAAAGATATAGACTCGCGAGATGATACTTTACATATTTTCCGGTCATACTACATCAGTAATGCATATGTAAGGCCACTGGATCCGAAGTATAGAATTGAAACACATGAATATCAATGGATCTTAAATTCCAAAACGATAATTGAGGAAGTTCCAAAGGATGAAGAACAATTGGAGGTACCAAAGTACCAACTCATTCCGTTCAATGAATTAGACGCTTACAAAGACTCAATTGCAGAAATAGGTAATTCACTCTTGATTTTAGAATATTTAATTATCAATTTATTAAAAATTTAAATCTTATTTGTCAGATGTTTTAGCTGTTGCAATCAATATCAAGCCATGTAGAGAGATAACTTCAGTACATGGACCAACAACTATTCAGGAAATATATGTCATTGATCAAAGGTAAAAATATTTTTTAGGTAGTTTACTTTTTTAAAATTATGTTTCAATCTTTATTTCTTGTATATTCTGTTAATTCTTTTTTTATTCCAATTTTTGTAGCTTAAACCCCATATGTTTAACTATGTGGGGTCAATTTGTGCAAGATGAATGCAAAAAAATATCAGAAATAATTGGGACAAAGCCAGTTATACTTGGAACAAGAATAAGAGTTGGTTCTTATAATGGTATTTTTAATAATTAACAATCTTATATTTTTCTTTTATATTGTATATGCTTGCATTAATCACGATCTCTATTTCTAATGAAGGATTGTCTCTTTCATCACGTCCGAAAAGTAAATTTATGATCAATCCTGTTCTTCCTGAGGCAACTTCATTGCAAGAGTGGTAATCGTCAGAAATAAGTCATTATTTGTTTCGTGCTACTTGAATATTAAAATCTTCATATTTGTATTTCTTATGTTGCATTTGTTTTTATGAATTTTAAGGGCGGTAATTAATGATTCATTACTTGAGAGTATTATTGCAAGATGCTTGACATACCCGTCTACATCTCTGTCTTCTGTTGGTATACGAGAAATAATCAAGAATTGTGATGTTGCTGAGTTGATCAAAAGTTTACAACCCATGGCGGTAAAATCCTATTTTTCGTAACAAATTCAAATATTTATACAATCAATTCATCTAAAAAATTATTTTTGATGTAATGTAGAAAGCAAAATTTTGGATAAAGGCGAAGATAATAGTGGTTGACTTGCGCCAGATATTTTTTTACATGTCATGTATTGGTTGTAATAAAGGAACTGGGTATGATTACAATGATAGCTTCCTTTGTTACCATTGCAAACACCAAAGTATTTCCCAACCACGGTATGTATCATTCAAATTTTTTGTTCTGTTTGATAATTATGTGATAAATTTAATGTATAACTTTTATTGATTCTAACTTAAAATGATATTTCCATCAATTTTATAGTTGTCGAGCATATGTTCAACTCGACGATGGTACAGGAAAACTATCTGCTGTTATGTTTGGTGAAGTTGTAGAGGAAGCATTCGGTTGTTCGGCAGTTGAGCTAATGAATCATACTGGTGATGTATGTTTTCTTATTTTCTATTACCTTTATTGTTGTGAGTAAAAACGTCCGTCTTAGAATTTTTGACATATTTACTACATTAATTTCCAGCATATATATTCTTTAAATTTTTATTAATCATGCAAGGTTATTAAAAATTTCTTTTGCAGGAACATTTGCCTTATATAGAAAATCTTGTAGCACAAGTTTCACAGAAAGAGTGGATGATTGAACTTTTAGTAGATCCCAATCGACTCAACCAACAACAGCACAAGAATTTCAATGTCATTTCTATTGATGCAGTACAAGAAGACACAAAATGATGGATCATAGTAAAAACATCAAGGGACTCATATTTTGAACTGATGTTTTTGTCGAGTTTGTTGCTAAAACTATCGATGTTATAAATATGTGTTGGACTATGTTATATTTTGAACTAATGTTTTTGTTGGGTTTGTATTAAACTTATCGCAAGTAACTTTGCTAAAACTATCAATGTTATAAATATGTGTTGGAGTATGTTATATTTTAAACTAATGTTTTTATCTTCTAATCTATGCAAGCATGTAATTATTATACTCTACTTAACTATCATTTTTATAGAATATATATTATTTTTTTAAAATAATTATTTTACCCAACTAGGCAAACGTGCTTTGCACGTTATTTTGACCTAGTATATATATATATATATATTCGAAAATATGTTAGCTTTTATCAGCATGACTAGCTTATTTTTATAGCTAGCTAGGTTGACTCCTGTATATATAGATGAAGTAATTCTTTATAATAAATAAAAAATATTCATGCATGCATGCAAATATATATATATATATATATATATATATATATATATATAGATAGATTGATCATGCTTAATTAACCACAACTTACGTGAACATGGGAATATCGTTGTATTGAGCATTAAATTGGATAAACTGTATGAAAGATGGTAGTGTTTGGTCCGTTGTTCCCATTGCCACCGCACTTCCTAAACTTCCAACAGCTCCAATAATTCGAAGAACCAAGTCCATTACAGATAGCCCTCTATTTATCAGTAGTACCCTTTGTGTTGATGAGCTGGTAGAGTGCTTGGAATTAGCTTCGCCAGCCTCAAGCTGTTCTGCCTTCATTTTCTAGGGCTAAAGTACATACTCTTAATTTCCTTCTCTCTCAAAACTCTTAGGGCTTTGGATGATTCTTCTATCTGCTGAAACTGTTCCAGTACTGATCAGGTAAGGGAAAAGATCCTCACTTATTTATAAAAAGAGGAATGCTCCTCGTAATCATCCGTTTTACAATCATTCTCACATCATCTCATGATGTCTCACATCATCTTATGATGTGGTGTTAAATGACTAGAACCTATTTATTATGTTTTACTTATAAGTCTATCATATAATATCACATCAAAAGATGTTGATAGGATAATAATAAAAAAAATGATAAATAGATTTTTCTTTATAAAAATCCTAAGGCCCCCGTTTGGATACGTAGTTGGTCTCATCTTAACATCCAAACACTATTCAAACAAAAATACTTTTCAATTTCTCTTTCATAATTTTTCATCTAATCATTACAATTTTTTCAAACTTCCATATAAAACAGAAAAAATAATTCAATTTTTTTAAATATCAATATAAAAATAACATTAAAAAACTATATTCTAATAATATTTTAACTTTATAATATTTTTATTCAAAATTTTCTTTCTTCGTTCCCAAAATCCAATAAAAATCTTAATTCAAACTATCTCACTATTATTTAAAGATTTTTTTTATTTCATCTCATTTGATTGTCCAAGACTAAGGCTGCATTTGGTTGCAAGACTCAACTAAGCTCAGTCTAATTTTAAACTGAGTCTAACATCCAAATACACAACTCTCAAATTACTAAACTCATCTCAACTCAAAATCTCCTTATACGTGGAACCCACAATATTTTTCAACTTAACACATCTTTATACGTGGGACCCATAATATTTTTCAACTTCCCATAAAAAGTACTGAAACTTATCTTAACATCAAACACACTTTAAACTCAATTTAGATATGCCCCACATAGTTTCCTCCATTACTCAACTCAATCTTACTCATAAAAAATTCAGCTCAACTGAGCTACATCCAAACATAACCCAAGTGCATGAAAGCAAATTTGGATTTTCTAAAACAAACAACCAGTTTGTAACAAATCATGGTGGATAGGTTAGCAAATTTCAAGTGGGCTGGATTTTGCTTCTGTAAGCAGGCCTAATGCCATTTCGTAAGAGCATTAGTTATGGCCTCAACAAACTTTAGCTAAAATTTGACTAAGAAATTCACTTTTACAAATTTAGCTATCCACTTTTCATCATCATCAAATAACAGGCTCAACAAATCTTTCACTATTCTAATAAAATATTGATTTTGAACTTTTCATTTATTTTAGTTATAATTGTAATTTAAATATTTATTCATTATTAAAAAACTACCTATTAATTTTCTAACGTTCATGTTATTCCAATGGCTACATTTCTTCAACGGATATATTTTTTTAACTTATATTTCTCCAACAGTTATATTTCTTCAACGGCTATATTATTCCACTATAAAACATAACATTTCCTCAATAATTTTACTCACTTCAACTCAAGTGAATATTTTAGTCTAAAAGAATTATTTGGCTAGTTCCTTTGGCTCAACAAATTTGGCTAGTGATTTAACTTGAAGTTAAAATCGCTGTTGATTTGTTGAGCCAATTGTAGCACATTATCTTGCACTTTAGCTATTCTTTGACTATAATTTAGCTTTGTTGAGCCCATAACTGGTGCTCTAACAGGGTGCACGACATTACAATATTTAAACCTAGGATGGAACTTTGTATTATTATTTTATAATAATCCTACCTGCTCTGCTGCTTGCTCATCAAACTTGCATGCCTTTATCTTTGTGGATAGTTTAAACAAATATGGGTCATGTTCCTACTCCATTAACAAATAAAGCATGACATGAATCTTAAGAGTGGATCTTCATCACATTAATCTTGGTACTCTTAAGATGCCCTTGTGAGCTTCATAATTAATGCTCATATTTTGCATGCAAACAAGGTGAGTAGCTAGTGACATGTTTAAGCTATAATGAGCTAATAAATATTGGTTGTTAAGGATATAATATAAATAACTAAATTATTTATATCTGGATCCAGGAATAGTACTGACCAAACTCGGGCCTTGTTTGGATACTAAAATCATCTCAACTCATTTCATCTAATTATTACAACTTTTTCAAACTTCTAAATAAAATATAATAAACAATTTAATTTTTTCAAATTCTAAAATAAAAATAATATTAAAAAATAATATTCTAACAATATTTTATTCAACTTTTATCTCAACTTACTATCCAAACCATCCTAATTAAGCTTAAGTCCATAGAGTAAGGGGTGATCTCAGATCTATAACTTTTCTTTTCTTCTTGCTAGGGGTGGGCAGCGGGGGCCCACCCCCCGCTACCCCTCCCCCACGGGGGTGGGGGCCCTGCCCATCATGGAAGACCACTAGCCCATCGCTCTGCATCCCTCCTTTATTTAATATAAAAAATTATATTTGTAATATTTATATAAATAATTTATGTAAATATATTGTATATAGATATATACAATATATTAATATAAAAAAGTAATATAGATATATTACTTACAATTTAATATAAGTAAGTCTCGTATTGTTTAAGTACAACTATTGTATTGCATTTGTCTCCTATATAAAATTTGATCTCCTATATAAAGTTTGGCCTAGGAGGCCAAAGCAATCCAAAATACAACTCTAATGAGTTTATATTCTTTTTTAATGTATAATTTAAATTATATTATAATTTGACTCTAAAAAAAATTTAGACCCGAAAATAATTTATAGATTCAATAGGTTATTGGGTTAAGCGGGGGGCAGGGCGGGGTGCGGTTTCAACCCTACCCCCTGGCACTAAAGTCACTAATTGTTCAAGAAACAAAATAATCAGTGACTTTGCATCCTATGGTATCATCCATAAAAAATTAATCTTTGAAAGCTATCTGCATGTCACCTTTACAGAGTTCAGTTATATAGTGATGGCAAGAGATATTTGGGAGAAAGGAATCTATTACAAAGACTGGGGATCTTGAGCATATGCTTGGCGGAGTTCTTCCATCCAAGTAGCTTGTACAGCATTGATTGCCTTGGCCTCCATTACTGGTGGCAGTCTGATCTTGAATTGTTTAAGTATGAGTCTTATCCTTAGAGTGTAGTATGGACACTGCGTCAACTGCTTTGTTTTCCCTGCCACAACGATATTCTATTGTAAAATCAAACTCTAATAGTTTTGAGACCCACTTCTATTGAAAATGTGTGCCTACTCGTTGTTCCAGTAGGTGCTTGAGTGCCTGCTGATCTATTCTAACCTTGAACTTGTGACCCAGTAGGTGATGCCTCCATTTCCAAATGGTCAGACCAATGCTAGTAACTCATTCTTATAAGTTAAGAAGAATAAATTTTTTTCACTTAAGTCATTGGCTAAGATAGGCCAATAGCCTTCCTTCTTACTTAAGAACTACTCCTAAATGCTAAGGTGGCATCCTCTGTCCAATAAAACACATTTTTCTTGAGAAGGGCCATTAACGAGGCTGCAATTCCTCCATTCCCTTTTACGAACTTCCTATAGTACCTTATAAGTCCTAAGAATCCCTTCAATGTCTTGTGAATCTTGGAAATTGGCCAAGACACTGAAAGGATTTGAAAAAGTTGAATTGTTTATAATATTTTGTATGAGGATTTGAAAAAGGTGTAATGATAAGATGAGATGAGATGAGATGAGATGAGAATTTTGTGTCTCATCCCACCCCCCAAACCTGCCTGACATCTTGGCATAGAGCTAGTAGTTCTGTAAGATCCTCAAAACAACCCTCAAGTGCCTTAAGTGATTACTCAATGTTGTGCTATACACAAGAACATCATCAAAGAACACAAGAACAAACTTTCTAAGGTGAAATCTAAACATTTCATTTATAAGCTCTTGAAAGGTTGATGGTGCATTGGTAAGCCCAAAAGACATTACCAAAAACTCATAGTAGCCCTCGAGTGTACGAAAGGCAATTTTAAAAATATCTTCAGGCTTCATCATGATTTGATGGTGACCCGAGCATAGGCCATGCTAAGAAAATATTTTAGCACCATACAATTTATCTAACAATTCATTTATGTCAGGAATGGGTACTTATATTTAATGGTATCCGTGTTGAGAGCCTTGTAGTTCACACATATGCACCAATTGCCATCCATCGGCCTTCCTTACCAAAATAATAAGTGAGAAGTAAGGGTTTTGACTTGGCTAGATGATTATTGCTTGCAACATCTCACGAACTAGACTCTCAATCTCCTCATTTTGGTAATAAATGTATCGGTAAGGTCTCACACAAGTGGGTTTGGCTGTCTCTTGGAACTTGAGTTGATGATCATGACTCCTAGGTGGTGGTAACCTAGTGGGTTCAACAAACATTGCCGGGAAGTCATCCATGATTAATTGTATGGCTGGATCCATGGGTACTTGCACCTTGGGACTACTTGCTTTCATGTGCTGGAGCCAAATTCCTTTTCCTTCCACCATAGTTGCTTTACTATTTTTTTTCCTCCTCAAGGTTGGTTTCGAGTGAATTTAATCCTTGTAGCATTAATGTTTGTCCACTGAGAGAAAACTTCATCCTGAGATCCAGAAAATTCCACTGAATAGTACCCAAACTCCTCAACCAATCCACTCTTAACACAATGTCACATCCTCCCAAGATTAATAAATAAAGGTTAGCCAGGAAAGCATAGTTATTTAATTTGAGAAAAATGACTTACAATAATAACTTTGGCAAGGAAGGGTCTCTCCATTGGCAACTTGCACTGCCTGGTGGCTCTCTTCCACTGGTAGCCTTGCCTTTTTAGCTACATTTAAATCAATAAAATTGTGTGTACTACATATATCAATAAGTATAATAACAGATTGTCGATTCAACTTCCCCACTAATCTCATGGTTTTGGGAGATGGTGCACATGCATTAGCATGCATGGAGATACCCACTAATTCAGCTTGCTGAATTACTAGTTCAGAATTGAATTATGTTGGTAATGGGTCACGTTCTTCTTCATTGCCTTCCTCTTCCTCAGCTTCCATCTCCAGACCTTCCAACAAGTAAATCTTAGGTCTGTTACATCTATACCTTGATTAATGTTTCTCATCACAATAATAACACAATCATTTATCCTTCCTCTTTTGCATTTGGCTGGTTGTAATTCTTTTAATGGGATAAGTTAGGTTCCAAGATTGGTATGGTTGATTTATGGGTTAAGGTCGTGGTGTTGCTGGTAGCTTTAGGACAAGGTTGGGGCCAGGAAGTCATGGTATGTTAGGTTTAGTAGGTGTTGCACAAGATGTAAGATAGGGGGGTTAGGGATCTATGGCTCTCGTTCCTTCTCCAAACTTCTTCCCCCTGTTACCTAGCAAGCCCAAAAGCAACCGGAAGTGTTGTGAGCTTAAACATAGTCACCACTATCCTCAAATCATTATGGAGCCCACTCATAAAAGTGCTAATGCAAAATTCCTCAATAAGGCTAGTAATTTTGTTAGATAGAATCTCAAAGTTGGTTTGATAGTCCTCCACACTACTAATTTGCCGAAGTTTGTTCAAAGCCCTCACAGGATCTTCATAGGCCGAAAGCCCAAAACGAACCTTGAGTGCAACTAAAAACTCCTCTTAACTAGTTACTAGGCTCGACTACATTAACCAACTATACCAAGATGGCGCCTTTCCCTCTATGTGAAAAGATGCATTTGCAACTTATGGTATTACGATGTTTGACAGAGTGAAAATATGTTTTTAACATTTAAAAAAACACACATTGAGTTCGAATGGTCTTGCCTTGGAGATGTCTCCTACATTAAAAAAAAGAGTAATGCTACACAACCTCTCATTTTCCACACACCATATTTTTTTTAAAATTTTTAATATTATTTTTAAAATTAATTTAATTTTTCTATTTATTATTCATATATTAAATATTTGATAAAAAAAAAAAAATAATAAAAATTAAAAAAAGTGTGATGTGTGGAGGTTGTGTAAATGGTAAGAGATTGTGTAAAAAAAACATTCACTAGTATAACTTTTTTAAATAATTTTTTTTAAAAAAAAGGAGCCTATCACGCATGAAACCTTACACTGTCCTAAACGGAAAAAAAAAATGGCGGTTTGTTCGTCGCCTGCGTCCTCCGTCTTCTTCTTCTTACCCAGCACTTCTCGTCCCTCATACTGTCCTAAACTCAAACATCCACGACCCAAGATCTCTCCCTTTAGTTGGGCTATCTTGAGGAAAGATAGTTCGTCTCCGGCACTTGCCCACCCGGAAGGACCGAGGGGAAGCGATGTCGCTGAGCCACTTGCATCTGACTCGTTTTGCTCCAGCATATCTTGCTCCTGCACAAGAAGGCGATTCATTCAAGCAGCTGCAGCAACGGCTTTATTCCCACTATGCCCCTCCAACGCCTCCAATTCACAGTCTGATTATATGGTACACTACACCTATCTTCTCCGCTTCTCTCTGCAAAAAACATGTAATTTCTTTCCAAAGCGGGTTCTTCAAGAGAAAACAAATGCAGATTGTTATGTGATTTCAATTAGAATTTAAAAGTAAAGGATTCCTATGTATGGATAGGGTGTGTTGAACAAGGTTCACCCTCCGAGACCGGATTGGTACGAGGAGTTCTATGCATCAGTTATGGAGACAAGCATGAAATCCTATGAAGCCGAGGTTATTTCTTCTTTAATGTCAATCAGTTTGGAATTTGTTACTGTTTAGTTCTTCTCATTTAAGTGCACGCATCATTGTCTGCAATTTGGGGGAAATGTTCTGTTGTTTGGTAAGATTGCAGGTTACAAGTCGCAGTTGTTTAGTAATTTGAAGGGGAAGGCCCAGAAAGTATTGGAGATTGGGATTGGCACAGGCCCTAATCTCAAGTATTATGTTGGTGATGGTAGTAATGTCCGGGTTTTTGGTGTGGATCCCAACAGAAAGATGGCAAAGTATGCTCAGGCAGCGGCAGTGGCTGTTGGCCTGCCGCTTGCTAATTTCCAGTTTATACAAGCGGTAAGAAACCTTCCCTTATGGCACTGCATATTCCTGAACTTTTTTCTGATGATTGTAATATGTATTCTCTGCCTGAACCTTGTACTGTCCATAACAATAACCAAATGACCACAAGCTTAAATATGCTAGAAATCACAGCCCACACACTATCATTACTAGATGGCTCTTCTGAAAGGGTCACATTTGGTGTCTATGAAATAGCATGCCCTGCCATTATAAGGTGCAACATGGTGGTATTTTGCCTCAAAGCTACAAATGTGAGAAAAGTACCCATACAATTGAACAACATATTGATTTTTCTTAGACCTTTTATGGATGGATTGATGCGGGAGATTCAACTGCCAAGTTGCGACTTGGACTTCAGGCCATTGCTATTTTGTGAGGCTGGTTTTGGCATATTGTATCTTAGTACCAGATTCAGATGTCGTTTTGGTTGTGAACTGAACTACAAAGTTCTTCAGATTTCTAAAGATCTTATTGTTGTTCAGGTTGGGGAGGCTATACCATTAAGTGATGCTTCTGTTGATGCAGTTGTTGGAACACTTGTCTTGTGTTCTGTTAAAGATGTTGATATGACCCTAAAAGGTACTCAAACATCTAGCTGTCAAGACTTTATTTTTATTTTTACATGATTTAAGGAATTAAGTCCGTCTAGAAACCTCATATTCTGTGAGGAGCATAGCGTTAGTCGAGTGCTTCATTAATAGTATAATTTTCTCTTTGTGAAGTAATTAGACTTTTTCTATGAATGCTAGCTTAACTTTATTATCCTTCCAACTACAAGTTAATTGTATTGAAGTTTGGTGTGATAATTGAGACGTGAATATAAAGTGTCACTTATGCACAAAGTTTATTATGCTTAGTTCCTTCAGCATCAAATTGAATGTGTGTGGCATTTGGATGCAAATGCACTTCTTGTAGCATTTGAAGTTCCAATTCACGTCCAAATGCATTTGCTAGAATCGAGTTAATTCTGAAATAAAAACCGCCTGAAACAATGACTGAAAATCTGAACTGATTATTTAGTATCAAATAAGGCTATTAACATAGCATCAATGCTTATATTAAATTATACCATCAGAAGAATGATATAGTTCATTAATGCACTCCTTAGGAGGTGGTTGCTTATAACTTTATTTTTTTTAATATCCAAATATTTGATAAATTCCCTTTGACCATTGTAATTAGAGGTGAAGAGGGTGCTGAGGCCTGGTGGACTTTACCTTTTTGTGGAACATGTAGCTGCAAAAGGTATTGAACTGAACTTGATTTGATGGCAAAATAGAAAGTTGTTGTGATTAATAAGTGAAGGGGTACTTTTTTTTTAATCTTATTGTTTTGTTTTGCTATTGTTTTCGTGCAGATGGAACAGTTCTTAGATATATACAGAGTGTTTTTGATCCTTTGCAACAGATAGTTTCTGATGGGTGTCACCTTACCAGGGAAACAGGAATGCAAATATCTGAAGCTGGGTTTTCTGGTGTTGAGCTTAGCATGGCTTTCTTGTCCAACGCCTCTTTTATAAGTCCCCATGTATATGGGATAGCTTACAAGTAACACTGAGAGAAAGTAGTTGGGTGCTCAAGGACAAAAGCAGGCTCAAGTATGAAAATATGATTAAAGATTTGTAGATAAATGGTAACATTTAATTCATTCTTTGTAAGGGCTCTTTTCTTTTTCTTGATGTGTGCAATTTTTAATTTCACTTTTTAGCCGAAGATATTCTCTTAATAAGATTTGATAGCCTGGTGTATAGGTTTGATTTTGTGCCAACTGCAGATTGAAAATCGAAGTTGTAAATACTAAATAGACAATTGTGTGTACGCTTTTTGTGTTTCGAGCATGTCAAATACTGTTTGGATTTGGATGATTGTTTTGTTTTCATCCTTTATTCATGGGATTTTAACTGGATTATTGTCTTTCTCCACCAACATGCTGCTACACAAGCTCTGTCACTCTTACCAGTTGGTCCTATCTATGAGCGCGTGTTTTGCTGGAGTTTGTTCCATGTTTGCTTGGTTGATTCTCTTTTGCGTTTTGACCCCTAATGAGGATTCAGAGGAAGGCTGGACATGCCAAATCGATAGTCTCCCACAGTCCCGTATAGACATGCTTAAGAGGGTTGTGTTGAATACTTGAATTTTTTTTCTGCTTGATCCAGAGATCTTATTGGCCCTTGGTCCATGATAAATGGGACTTATTATGAAGAGTCCCTAAAACTTGGATTCTCATATATATATATATATATATATATATGCACGTGTGCGTGTGCTCGTGGGTGTGTGTGTGTGTGTGGTTAGACTGGCTCAAGAAAACAAATATCATGTTGTGGATTGTGTGGATTGGAATGTAAATCTTGATCTGACAAAAATCAAATTGTCTTATTAGTCTCCACAAAGAAGATGAAAAACCAAGGAAAAATCTCCACTTCTGGATGAAAGACTATCATAAGTATTGAGGAATTGAAAGGTACTTCGCAATTGCAGTCCAAGGCACTGGATTAACGACAGGGGTCATTTACTTTGGACACTATAAAAACACTTGGGTGGGTGAAGGCAAAGGTGTGTTGAACAGGTTAGCAGTAGTACACCCCACCTAAATGGAGATCTAATTTCTTTCAATGTCTCCCATATTTTCACAATGAAATTTTCTACTTCCTACAATGGTAAAAATGCTAATTTTGTTGTGAAATCTCGTCTCTTATCATTTCTCAAGTAGGCAATCAGAACATGAACATTCTGAAAACTGACAACTAGGTAAATTGCCTACTGTAGTATGTGGAATCAGGCATAGAGATTAAGCCACGTTTGGATAGTGAGATGAGATGAGATGGTTTTAAATGAAAATTGAAAGTTAAATAAAATATTATTAGAATATTATTTTTTAATATTATTATTATTTTAGAATTTGAAAAAGTTGAATTGTTTATTATATTTTGTGTGAGAATTTAAAAAAATTGTAATAATGAGATGAGATAATATGAGATGAGATGAAACCATTTTTATATCCAAAAGGGACTCTACGTTTGTATGTTGAATTGAGTTGAGCTGAGTTGAGTTCTCTATGAATAATAGTAAGTTGAGATGATGGAATGAGTTCTGTGGAGCCCACCTAAGATGAGTTTAGATGTATTTGGATGTTAAGATGAGTTTAGATGTATTTATGAGAAGTTAAAAAAGGTTGTGAGTTCTACATGTAAAGAGATTTTGAGTTGAGATGAATTTAATAATTTTAGAGTTGGTGTTTGGATATTAAAGGAGGTCTAAATCTGAACCGAACTCAGCTGAGCTAAATGTACTCAATGAACCAAACGAAGAGAAAAGCTCTTGAGAGAAACCAAGAGAGAACCATTTGAAAACATATATTTTCAACAAGAAGATTGGTCCATTGCACCTCTTGCAGACAATGATCAGATCAGAATAGAATATACATCAATTATATGTTGCAATGGAGGTTTTAAATCATTGTTGAAGAAACTATCAAACAGTTACTTTGGGGGACCAACTTTGTGTATACCTTTTGACTTGAGCTTCTCCCTCCACCATTCATTCAAACGAGAAAACCTCTTGTGCCCTTCCGGGACCAGCTTCTCTTCCTTGAATCCTTCCCCACATTCATGAGCTCTGTTTGCATTACAAGGGACAATCGCACATTGTCCTTGCAGCATTA
Source organism: Juglans regia (assembly GCF_001411555.2). Lineage (NCBI taxonomy): Eukaryota > Viridiplantae > Streptophyta > Magnoliopsida > Fagales > Juglandaceae > Juglans > Juglans regia. Next base: position 20,129,067 of record NC_049916.1, on the reverse strand, counting down.
TATAATGACAACAGCTTGAAACTTGATGTTTTCTCATTTTCTTGAAACCAGGTTTGTCTCCGCAATTGGGCCATGTAGGATCATGACGAGTTCTCCCATCCACTAGCCATGTTCTTGCCCTCGTCATTTTTTATTTTCCGTCACTCAAACTCAGTTAAAAGTTCTACACCAAGATGATAAGATTATGATAAAGATGTTGTGAACTGAACATGACGACGGCAAGAACATGGCTAGTGGGTGGGAGAGCTTAAGCCACGTAACTGAACATGAAATTAGCGGGTTAAGATTAGTTGGTTAATCAGGGACTTAGCTCATTTAATTAAAAAAATAGGATTAAGAATCTAAGATTGGCTCGTATACATTTTGAGCTCAATTTGATAAGAACTAAACACGAAATTAGTGAGTTAAGATTGAAAAATCTAATTGTTTTATTAAGGTCCATTTAGATAGAAAGATTAGATGAGATGAGATGATTTTAGATAAAAATTAAAAGTTAAATAAAATATGAGAAAACATAGGAACTACATGAAAAAAATTAATTTTTTAATAATAGACCTCACTCTTTTTTAAAGCGATTATACGATATTTATATATTTTACGATTGTATGTAAAATTACTCATAAAATATTATTTTTTAAAATTATTATTATTTTAAGATTTAAAAATATTAAATTATTTATTATATTTTATATAAAAATTTAAAAAATTTATAATAATAAAATATAATAAGATGAAATGATTAAAATAATTTGAGTGAAGATTGACTTGTTCGCACTAAAAACACGATTTGACACATCCCGATACAACAATTCGAATTTCGAGCCCTACATCTGCGTGGTCTTTCACATCGTCTATTTAAAGAATTGTACCTATTTTTATATTCAACAATTCTTTTTATAATATTTTATATAATCATGTTTTAAATTGATAGCATTTCTGTAAAAAGATATTAAATACTCTCTATTTAAAATAAAGTTATATAAAAAATTATAAAAATAATTATATATACAGATATCAATTTTCAATATGTAATATTTAGTAAAAAGAAAGAGAGTTTCCTATTTAGACACGTTTAATTGATTTTCCACTTAAAAAAACCAAATGCACAAAAAGCCTACTTATTATGTCACCACCGGGATGATAGTTTTGTGGCCATAACAATGTGAGCTCCCATGTGACTAAGAGTAAGGGTCCATCAATTGCTTTTATCCTTCAAAAGTGAAGTCCAAATCAAAAGAGAAGAAGCTTCAAACATGTCAGTTCCAACATGTGCAACTGTTCCCTTGCACGTAATTAAAGCATGTCTACCAACCTAAATTGGGTTGGTATATATGGCTTCACAATATTCAAGTGGTGGAATATTTATCAAAGTTTTCGTTTGAATTCTAAAACTTAAGGCAGACAAATAGATACATAAAATAGATCTGACAGTATTTATAAATGTAATAACGAGTTTCAATTATATAATTTAGATAAAAACTCTTACAACGTGTAAGGAGTTTTCCCCCTCTATTTTAGTGGGTCTGAGAAAGATAATTAAGGGAATAAGAAACGAAGATCTAATCAAGAACAAGTAGATTATTCAGCCCGGCCCACAGATAGACCCTTTTGGACGCAACCTTTATGAGGAAGCATGCAGCAGGTTATGTGACTCGTCGTCTTGGAGGCTCTTGTCCACGTAAATGGGTGGGAAGTAAGGGAGACTCTCGATCCTCTGACAAGAAAATATCGACGGACCACCAATGATAATAGTGGGGTAAGGCAGATCGAGAAACCATGCTCCATTAATGGTACCACTATCCGAGCTACACGGCACATTAATGATACCGTCACAGAGGCACGTTGTATTAAAAGACTATGACAAAAAGAACGGTAAAAAGACGCGGACTCTATGAGGAGTCGACGCGATCTGTCCTCCACCAAACTCTCGGTATAAATATCAACCTCCAAGTATAATAAAAGTTTTCTAATCTCTAAACTCTCTCATTATTTATAAATTTTCAAGATATTTTATTAACTTTAGTATCAGAAACTCTCCTGTTCAAAAGCCGCCCTCTGCTAATTGTTTTCTACTTTGTTTTTGCATGTTCAATTCTAAAAACCTGAATTATCAGTATATGGTCCCAAAAACTTGCGTAACACGACGTTAACCCAACGTATAGTTTATCCAAAGAAAAAGAAACCTTTTATAGCATGCAAAAGCTCTACGAGGAAGTGCGACTGCTTTTTTAGTGGAGTACCCTGTTCATAGCAATGAGAGTAAAGATGCAGTCAAGTCAATAAGATGAAAAATAAAGAGTTGGAAAAACCAATTTGCAAGTGTTTTTATTAACATGTTCCATTCTATTATTATCCAAGTAATTGGATAGAATAAAAAGTGTTAGTGCTATGATTTTTTTTTATAACGATAACAGTCTGATAATAAATAGTATATTTAAATATCATAACTTTATTATTTATGTTTCAATTGGCAGCGCCGTTGTTATCATATGAGATTTTGACACATTCTTGACACCTTGATTACACATGCCAAGTCGCCTTTCTTACCATTTTCTTTCGGTGGCATGTCATTCTTGCAATATGAAAGCATCACTTTCGGTTTATCTTTTTATTGCTGGGTCAAAATATGTTGCGCTACATCAAGTTTAATCCAACTTTCAGTGCTTTTATATACGACTTATTCTGTTTTTAAGTCACTATATAGAATATATCATTCACATTACTTAAACGATAAGATTGATTTAAACGATAAGATTGTTCTACGTTCCTGCTTGAAAACAAAACTTTTCTTTATATACATTGAAATAATCTGCCCACCTTTTTTTCTTAAATAAAATAGAAATAAAAAATAATATGCCTACCTATTACAAGTTTTATCAGGCTATGAGCTTTTTAAGTTATGGAATGCATGCACATCCACTTCAACATCTCCAAATATGCATGTAACGAATATATATATTTTTAAAATAATAATATTCATCATCTTATGATGTAGTATTAAATGATTGGAGACCGTTTATCATATTTTACTTGTGAGCCTATTATTTAATATCACATTAAGAAATGTTGAGCGGATGATGATAAAAATAGATGATAGGTAGATTTTTCCTTTTTTAATAAAAATATAAAGATAAAATTATATTGCATCTTATGGTACCATTTTGGATTCTTGGTTTTATTATAAAATGAAAAATGCTACTTTGTCTCACTCTACTTGTTCCTTATTTTGACACCTCATGTATTTTATTTTTTTTCTTTAGTTATTAGTTAAGGAAATGACTATTAGTATATTGATATTTTTTTCTTTACATAATAGTTAAGGAAGTGATTATTAGTATATTGATGTATTTTTTTTTTACTTAATAGTTAAGGAAGTGATTATTAGTGTATTGATATTTTTTTATATTTTTTAAAAATATTTAAAAATAATAAAAGAGTATGAATAAAAAATTAAAAAAAAATTTTAACCTAGCAGTAAGTTGCAGCGGGTTGCAAAGTAGCACCGCTATCATAAAATATTATATTGGGGTCACGTCATCCATTCATAAGTTAAATGAACATATATATATATATATATATAAACTTAAAATAATACGAAATATTATGAGATTTTAGAAAATGGAAAACCTCGTCTTTCTTTTTGTCTAAACATTTCATCTTTTTTTTTTTCTTTTATATCAACTTTAAAGTTAAAATATTGTAAATTTAAAATAATCTTGAAAGATCATACAATTTTATATATAAGATGAGAACACAATGTTTTCTTCATTCCTATGTATATATTTCATTATAATTAATAATCAAATTAAGCCACCACGAAACTATTGGGATTAACTGAATATCTAGTTGCTAATTTGAAGTGTAATAGTGGAAGCAAACAAAAGAAAATTCGATAATCACATAAAAAATATCAAGATTTACATGATTCAACTTGCACAAACCTACGTCCACTAGGGCACCATAATCGGTCTTAAGAAATTCACTATTACAAAATTGAGTACAAGAGAGTAATCACAAATCACTCCTCAATTCCCAAAAGCTCCAATACACCTAATGAGTTCTCAAAATCTCACAAAATGAGTTATCTCTCTTTTCTATTTGTTTTGGCTACAACGCTCTATTCAAAACCATGCAAGAAAAAGTGTATTTATACTTAACGGCAAATGAACTCAATTTATGAACATTCGCTCGAGCGAATAATTTGACCAGGGTTCGTTCGGGCAGACTGTCGAGCAAACAATATGTCTGAGGTTCGCTCAAGGGGAATGTCGAGCCAAAGTTCGCTCGAGCCAAGATCGAGCCACAGCCGAGCCAAGTCTCTGAAAAGACGTTTTCAACAAGAAATCAAGTCACCATTCCAACACAAACGACTTCATAATTAGACTATAAATAAACTTAAAAATATCAATTTTTTTGTTCATCACACGTATATGTGTTAAGAATATAATATTAATAATTAAATTTACTTCTTTTCATCCGTTTAAACCTTCGAAACAAATGATAATTTCATAACTAGTATTAATTATACAAAATTCAACCACATGTTGTGAGTTTCCATTGGATGTCCGAAGTCCAAACACAGTAAGTAACACATGCATGTAATGACAGAGAGACACGCACATGCACTTTGAATCCCTCTCTCTGTTACACTGCTAAACACGTAATGGCACTTTCGTTTGTTGCTTGCTATGGATAGACCTTTGAGTGAAATATACGTCCGGTTCCCAACAGAGAGTGATGGGATTTCAAGCCAACAGAGCAAAGGGACAGTCACATTAATGGTCTGTTTGGTTGCCTAGAAGATGGAAGGAAAAGACAAACAATCTTAACCGAGAGATGTTACGTACGTTGATTGCTTCTAAGTTCTAACTTCAGTCGCTCTCAAAATTCAAGCAATGTCGTGGCTTATCTCTTCAATTCTTTGACCTAATTATTTTGTTAGCATATAGATTAAATGTCTAAATTTACCATTTCCTGTTAGTTTAATTTTTTTAAATTAACTGATACTTTAATAAAATATTTTATATGCTGGGCTTGCTTATAATTATGGAGAGTCATAACGACCTATACATGAAGAGAAATTCCGGGTTACTCTTGAGAACACACCGACAATGACAAACAAGTGAAAGCAAACACAAGTAAATCATTCACACGACACAAAATTCGCATGGCTCGACAACGTGCCTACATTTACAGAACTACAAAAGATTTTATTATGCTGAAGAATCACAAAATATACTTTGGGGTGAAATCTCACTATTTAAAACGATACTAAACTCTTCATTAAGTAGATATTTATAGTGTCACACGGTGGAAACCCAAATTTTCACTTTTATGCATTATTCACTCGAGCAACCTGTCGAGCAAACGTCGAGCTAACTTTCTGTCTGATGCCTTTTCAATTGGAATAAGTGCCAAAACCTCATTGAAAATCTGTCAAAAAAATATAACACATTATTATCTGGTCATGTCATCAAATCAAGTCAACACACCAACAAATCAGGCTCCACAAATCAAACAAGAACAAGTGTTAGAATATGAGTAAAAACAATAATTAAATTTATATTTTCTAATAATTTAAACTTTTTTAAATAAATGACAATTTAACAGATTCAATTTTATTAGATTTTATTAAATTTTAGGAGTCTATTTCTTGGGTGTCCTGATCTGGTCCCTTGCTCTTCTTTGTATAAAGTATTTCTTTTAAAAGCTTATCAATAAGAGAGATGTTATAAAAAAATCTTCCACTATACACCTTCACTTAATTAATATGTAATTAATTATTTTTATTCTTCTATTTAAATACACATATTTAAACATTAAAAAAAATCACATATTAATAAATGGGAGTGTGTGGTATAAAAATTCTATCTAAAATTTTTCTATCAATAAAATTAAGATATCATCATTTTCTTAAAAAAGTGATGGCGGGAATTATGTTTTTAAAATAAAGAAAAATGATATTATGTTTCCTGAATTTGCTCCCTCAATTTGATTACTCATATATTTTATTTTATTTTTTAATATCTTTTGTTACTTAATAATTAAGAAAGTAATTATTAACATATTAATTTTTTTAATTATTTAAACATGTTTAAAAAATATTTAAAATAAAAAGAAAAAAAATTACAACTTGGCATAATAGCACACGCCCGAAATAAATTGGGTTGTTGCTTTGTGAGCAATGTAGTTAACGATCGCATCAATTTGGGCCAGTTTCTAAGATATGACTCAGCTTTAGCATCAGTATTCTTCGGGAAAATAAATGATGGTTATAAATGCTACGAGATCAAGGTTTCCAACTCATCATTCTCTCCAATCTTTAATTTTATTTTTTATTTAAAAAAAAAATAGAAGAGGAAAACAAGTAAAGATTGTAACAAAGGGTGCTGAGCACTATGCTTTTGCCTTTTTAGAGTTTTTTTTTTTTAATTATTAGTGTAATTGTATTTTTTCTTTTTCTTTTAAACATTTTTAGATATTTTAAAAAATGTACAAATTTATTAGTAATCATTTTCTTAAATATTAAAAAAATAAAAATAAATAGATCAAAATAAAGGCACAAAATCATTGACTAAGAGCACTAGCATTGAATTATGCATCTAATTTTACATATTTGCATAATATGACTTTAAATTAGACTATATTGAATTATGCATACCTACAAATTTGCATAATTATGAATAATATTTTTATAAATTTGAAGTTGTACTGTTCACTCTCCAAATCTTATTTTACTACTTTTTATTTCTTCTCCCCCTTCTCTCTCTCGACACCAATGGAAGTAAACCCTCTCTTGAAACATTTCTTTCTCTTTGCTCTCTCTCTCACCACCAACAGAAAAAAAAAATTCATAATTTTAGAAAAGAAAGAAATAATAATAAAATAATAATAATTTATTATTTTATTACTATTTGACTCAAATATGCATAAACTAATATGAGAGTTTTTCTTGATATGCAAAAGTAATCTCCTAAATATATGATTTTGTATATGCATATAGAGAAACCGATGCTAGTGCTCTAAAGAGCATTAGTAGTGGCCTAGCCAAAGTTTGGCCAAAATTCAAAATTCACTTTTATAAATTTAGTTAGCCACTTTTCAACAACACCAAATATCAAACTCTCTAAATCTATTACTATTATGTTAAAATATTGATTTTGGCCTTTTTTTTTTTTTTCCAACCTTATTATTTCCAACGACTATATTTTAATAGCTATCTCCTAATTATTAATTATTGGATGAATTGATTAGGAATGCAATATAGAGGAAATATTTGATATAGAAGGATCCACTTGAAAGAGCTCCGAGAATTTTTTATTTTTGTTCTTGTTTTGATTTTTTTTTAATTTTTTGAAGCGGCTAATTAATGGACCTTATTTTAAAAAAATACCCAGTCTTGTTTTCGAGATAACTAGTAAGATTCTGCGTAAGACCATTTTGAAAGGTAGTGGTCTATTTATTAGAAGCAAAATCTGTAAATTATTGTGACATGATTCATTATTATTATAAGCAAAATCAACAATTTTTTATGCAAGGAAAATTATTTAGCCAATAAAAAAGGAAAAAAACCAAATTTACTTTATATTTGTTGAGTCTGATATAAAAAAAACTTCAGTAACTTTTAGTTAATATGAGATGAATTGGGCTTTTGCAATTTCATTCCTATCAAATCTCCAGTAGAAAGAGATTTAAGTAGAAAGAGAAACCAAGAAAGATAAAGAACTAGAGGGAAAAGTAACAAATTTCAATAAAATGATAAAATGTCAGAGATGAAATAATAATAATAATTGATTTAGTAGTGCTATAGTCATATCTAAATATAATCAAAAGTTTAGATTTACTATAACTAAAATCTATTTTAAATAAATTTACTTAATTCAATATAGCATATTTTCATGTTTTATCAGCCATTTGAGTAATTTTATTTGGAGTACCCTTGGCTATAATTGGCCCAAAATTTAAATACACCACTAATGCTCTAAATAATAGTATGATCCCGTGACAAAATATTTGCATGCTTTATTGCAGTCCATACAACATCCTCTGACCAGCATTAAGATTGTTGAAAAATAAATGATTCCCCCCACTTAAAACCTTGTTTCCTTTTTCCTCCTACTCCCCTGTGTGACTGTTTGGGTAACAAATTTCAGAGGCTCCCTTGGGAAGACAAACTGACACACCACAATAAATGACTGAAGCAGCTTTGTTTCTGATGAATTTTTATCTGGTCCCCCAAATTCCTTTTTCTTTTCTTGGATTATGATGTTGTAAAGTTCCTAGAAAGTTCTATATTCTCAAAATCTCAAACCATAATTTCAGAATCAATTCTATTTGTTGCCTCTACATTTCACACGCATGACAGCAATAAATTAAAGACAAGCTAATAGTGTTTTAAAAATTACTAATTTTATATATAATCATAAAATACGTATATATCCTATTATCATTTTAAAAAAATTTAAAATTTATTATTAAAAAATTAATTTTTTTCATGTAAATTTTATATTTTATTTATTTTTTAAAAAATGATTCGGCAATAATTATATAATTCACAGTTAAAAATATATTTTCTATTTAAAAATATTAAGTGTTAGAATGATAATTGATAAATCTGATGAGTTAATTTGAAAAGTATGTTGGGGTTTCAAACACTTCAAATATAGAAACTTCAAACAATTATAATCTCATTCTAATTAGTAGATGATATTATTTTTTAAAAAAGTATTATAGACACATTTTTTTATAAAAATAAATTTATAAATTGATATAATTTTATATCATCTGTTAAATTTAATTTATAATAAAATTAATATTATAAATTGACGTAAAACTTCAAGATACGTAAGTTTGTGAATTTATTTATATAAAATTATTTTATATCTAAAGTAGTTTTTGAATTTTTTAATATGATTCTAACGTGACATGAATAATTAAAACATTATTTTTTAACTTTTTCATCCATTAGTTTTAAATTATTTTACATCACGCAAAGAGAGTAGATAGAAGGTGGTGCAACCCGTGAGTCATTGATTGATTCCAAACTTTTTAAGTTGAACCAATTTAAAATTTAAAAAAGGCAAGATTTCAAGTAACTTTTCACAATGGCTTCGAATTTAAAATCGAACAGCCCATGATTATTGGAAACAATGAAAGACTGATGAAAATCATTTAGGAGCGAGCATGCAATGCAATAGTGTCGGCAGCATTTTTAACTTGCATCAACATCCCCCCTCAAAGTTGTCATCATAATCACCAAATAATCAAAACCCAAATTAAGTATTAATTTGATTTGGTTAGAATCCAATTTTAGTTAAGAACTCATGAGACTTGACTAGTAAGTAAACACCTGTCCACCCCATAACAAAATATAAAGGACAAGTGTCCTAATCCAAGCCGTCCAATCCTCAAGTGGGTCCAATCTAAATTCTCAGGTACATCTCAACTTATATTAATTCATCATTATAATTTTTTTAAATTACAACATAAAATATTAATAAATAATTCAACTTTTTCAAATCTCAAAATAATATTTTAACAATATTTTATCATCTCAATTCAACTCAATTCAACATTCAAACACAGCCGAGCACGGTTGGGTAGTGAGATATTTTCAAATATTATGTGAATTGAAGTGAAAAAATAATGATAGAATATTAAATAATAATAAATAGTAATGAAATGTAAGTAAAAAATATTAATAAAATAATAAATAATAAATAATAGTGAGTTATTTTAATTACTCAAACTAGGCCTTAATAACAATCATTAATGATCCCAAAACACAATCTTTATTAGATTCACCACTCAATGAGTTAATAGAAGTTACTACCACTCATGAATGAGTTAATAGAAGTTACTAATAATCTCAATTCTCTTGATGATTCTTACCGGATCAAACCGCGCAAATCCTTTAAAAGTTTTTAAAAGCTCTTTACCAAATCCAATAGGGTAGTTGGAATTGCTTGCTTTTCAGATGCATTACTTCTATTATTCCATTACAGTTTTCCAGGTGGTAGTAACTTCCCACCAAAAGGCAGTTAAAGACGCAGAAAATCTACTCCAAAGATACAGCCTTTCCCTCTTTATTAGACAAACCTCCTTTGATCACGGGGTTTTGGAGAAATCATTCTAATTCCTGGCCTGCACTTTTTTAGGCTGCTTTTTTGTTCGTGTCTGTGAAGATGCATGAGCCGGGGGGAGATTGAGTTGCACGCAGGGTAAAGGTGGATTCTAGAGCTGCATGCCATGTGAGTTTCCTGATAATTTTTTTTTTCTCTGTGCTGATCATGAATGAATTCTGAGTGTCTGTAGAAGTTCAGTCTGTGAGGAGACAGCGTTCAAAATCAGAACCAATTAGATCTTTGATCTTTGGGTTGTTGCTTTTACATTGCAAGCTAACTAGCTGATGCTCATGATGCTGATGATATGTACGTGTGCCGTGTGGTGTGGTCAACTTATAAGTGGAATCCAATTAGAAAGAGATCTCGACGTTTGCTTAAAGTCATAACAACTTATAATTAGGCACATGATGCCCACTTTTAGCAGATCACATGGGGGTTGGATTGAGATGGGTATCATCTTTAGCTTAGCTGTGTTCCATTGCTGTCCTTTGGTTCTGTCCAGTACTTTTATAGACACATGAAATGAAATGAGTTTTACAATACTATTTATTGAACCATTTAATTTTAATTATCTAAAAAATTTACACCAACAAATCAATCCACTTCATGCGTCTAATTGATCTTAAACTCACTATAAGAAAATTGAGTATTTGTAACAAATTATTTGAGACGAAAATAACTATTTACAATTAAAACAGACTTATTTTAATAGAAAATAGTCATTTTTATAAGAAATAACTGACCACAACTTAACAATTTTTTATAGTGATCACTCGGGGGGGTGTTTATTCATTTAGAAGAGGATTGGATTTGGAGTTTGGACCACAAACATATATATTTTTATATAGACATGACCAATCTTCCTAAAACTTTGTTGGAATTTTGTCATTCATGAGAATGAAATATTCTTAATCGACGGCTACGATGGTCGAGGGCAGGCCAACTTTTGTCATTTCTTACGTCCTGTCCTTTGTTTGTCTGAGATCGTTATTTCACTATTACTATAAGAGAAATTCTATTTGCAGTCCCCACTTAGGGACTGCATGTGCAGGCCCTTTATTAATAAAAAAAAGCATCATTTCAGGAAGGATAGTTTTGTAATTTTTACAAAAAATTAAAGATAAAATTGCCTAGGCTTGTATTGCAGTCCCCAAATGGGGACTGTATCTAGCATTGCTCTTACTATAATACCTTCAAACTTTGAACTCTTTTTTACTTTAGAGTCACAGTGGCTGATATGTTGAATATGAATGAAATATCACTTTCATTCCATCTCTGCAATATTAGTACCTTTATGATCTTCAAAATTTACAACCTAAACCTCAGTGATCATACTTTTCGTTTTTGCTTTAAATGGACGCCTCACTATCTCTATCTCCATCCCTATCTCTATCTCATCCCCTTTTCTTAATTAGGTAAGGGACTCAAACTCCCCAAGACACCTTAAGGTAAAAGTTTTACATATACTCAGCTGTGTATATGTAAAACTTTAGAAAGTATTTTGAGTAATATACTCATGGTTTAGATGGTTGAGATTCTTCATAATTAAATTAGGTAATATACAAACTTTTAACTCCTATAAGTATTTGAGAATATATACTTTAGTCATAAATTGATTTTATAAAAATAAACTCATAAATTTAACATAATTTGATGTGGTATGTCAGATTGTAACATTACTTTTAGTATATAGTAAACCCAACAGATCACATGAAACTACGTTAATTTATAAATTTATTTTTATAAAATCTCTTTACAATTGTAACTTTTCTCTATACTAAGTTACAATAAGAAAATAAGTAAGAAGATAAAGTCTCCTTGAAGTGTTGAATACTTTCCTTTTGTTTGCACTTGGTTCTTGATTTTTATACTTCGTCTTGTCTTATCAAAATTTTAGTGGAGCCTTTCATTATATGCAGGGATCCAAAGTAGACCATGCATGTCTCCGAAAAATACAATGAAAAAGAAATAATCATGAACTAGTAAAGGGTATTGTGTTTAAATTATAAACAAAATGGGTAGTGAGATAAGTAAAGATCGAGGAGAGAATTAATAAACACCTGAAGTCATGTGTTGCATGCATGGGTTAGAAAAGATGAACCACGTACGTAAACGAGTATTAATCATTATCATTGTGATTACTTCACCAAATGAGTCATTCTCAATGTCATTAATCAAACTAACACAGTCATTATCTACTTGACATGAAAACGGTTCAGACACAAGAGTTTCCACCTGGTACGTACATTGCCATTGAGAATTTACCATAATGCAAGCATGCATGCGACAAAAGTGTGTTGGGACTACCATTTTCAACAACCTTCTTAGAATCCAAAGAATGCGATAAATATTATATATTATATAAAAAGGTAATCTCTAGTCAACAATGGATGTGATTTTTCCATTTGACCTTTAGTTGCAGAGAATCAAAATCCTGAACAATGGACATTGGACAGCGCAGTGAATCCTTAGAAACAGTGAAATGTGCGAGGAAACAGAAAAGCAAGAAAAATCTAGCATGGACCCTGCATGCAGTATTCACTTGAGTGGTGTGAAAATCAAAAGGTTTGAGAACATTGACGGTGCAGATCACACCTTGAAAAGCACAAACACCAGATCAAAATAGAGGAATGCAAGCAAAGAGTCTGCCGAGGAAGTTGAAAATATATATTTTAGCCCTGTCAAAACGAGAAGTTGGTTATTGGCCGTTAAAACTTTCTAAGACCATACATTTATTTACTGAACTACATATATATATATATATATATTTATATATATATATAGTGACTATATATTCTCTCTTTTCATCTGATTCATCAATGATGAATCATCATTCCTGCCCTTTCTTTTGAAGGTCCCAGAATATTCAAGATCCCCGCAATTCATAAGTTCACTCCAATTTTTACAACAAACAAATGAATTTATATATATATATATATATGTATATATATATATAATAGAAAATGATTTATTCATGAGAATGATCAAGTTTTGTACTGTCTCTTTTAAAAAAAAATCTAAAAACTATATAATTTATAGTCTCACTTTTTTTTTCAAAAGTCAAGTCTTGTATATACACTATAACAGAATGTGTCTTTTGTGATAGAAGTAACTGTCACAAAAAATTGACAAACCGTCACTAAAGATATTTGGTGACGGTTTGAAACCGTTACCACGACTGTCACCTAAAGTGGATCACATAAAATATTTGGTGACAGTTTACTGTTCAACCGTCACAACAAATATTTTTAGTGACGGTTAGAGGTGTTCCGTTTGGTACAACGTTCAAACGTTTTTTTTTTTTTTTTTGTGACGGATGAAAACTGTCACAGAAAGTCACGTTCGGACGTAAAATTAAACGTTCGGACGTTAACCCGACCGATTGGTGTTCGAATGAGAAAATTTGACGTTCGTTGATTATCATTAGAACATATTATATTTACATTCGAACGTTAATGCGTCCAAACGTTAATTAGAATAACTAGTTAATATATTTTATCTGTATATATCACACTCATGTTAGTGTTAAGGCATAACTTACAAGCATCTGAATAAAGGCCTCACTTGTTAAGGTAAAAACAAAAATGAATAAATAGAAAACTCAACCATGAATTATTGTTCATTTTTCATTCAGTATCTTTCATTATTCTTTTTTTTTTTTTTCTTCAATAAAAAGATAGGCGAGGGCAACCAACATAGCAATCTTTTTTTAGTGTGACCATAAGAGTTTTTTGTTTTCATTGTGAAATATTCAATTTGAGTCATAGTTACTATTATTTTAAGGACGAGCTCGTCACCATAGCACGTCTAAAATATCCAACCAGTCCAAAACTCACTCACATGACCGAAATGTCAAACTTTACTACTACTATAAGTAGTTTCAACTGTCCTGACTTGAACCCGGACCTTAAACCATAGAACACCAGCCCGTATAACTATACTACCACCTTGGTTTTCATTGTTCTGTTGTTTGTGACGTTGCTTTCTTTGCTGAGTTTTCTGAAGCTGTATGGAAGAATCTGTCAAAAAATAAAGTATCAAAAATAAAATCCCATTAGAAGCCAAATGGGTTTTGAACTCTTGAATAGAGAGGGAAAGGCCAAACCAGTGCATGTGCAGCTGCAACTCTAGCGCCGTTGAAGGACTGCAATCGCTTTCAATCAGCACGTACATCCAGAAACCCTACTAGTTTTTTTTTTTTTTTTTTCATCAATTGAAACTTTTTAATTAATTCTCTTCTTCCAAAATTAATATGTTTCCAAAAACTAATAAATATCTTAATAGGCGAGAAACACAAATAATATTAAAAATTTTAAGCAAAGCGTCTAATGGGTTATCTATCTTGTAAAACGAGTACTGATCATTTGTTAAAAGAGTATTGTTATATATACTTATAAATTTATTTGTGATATTCATTTTATTAGTTTTATTTTGAAATTTAAATTCAAAATAACATGATTTTTAGTATGTCAAATTGTCAATAACTGATATGTAGAGAAAATAAAGTTTTTTATAAATTTTTTTTAAGTACATTTAACATTTTTCATAATTTTTTTTAAACTCAGATTTTGAATTTTAAATTTTATAATTTTATAATTTTCAACATATCAATATCTGACACGTGGAGAAATAGATTTTCTAATAAATTTTTCTTAATTACAATTAACATGATTTCTCAAAATCAAGTAGAATTTCTGTTTTTTTGTTCTTTGAAATAAAGAAATTAACAAGTTAATTCAGGCCAGCTAATTAGTGTTATTCGTTTGTTGTTGGTATTTGGGCGATGATTAAGATGATATAAAAAAATATTAATGGCGAAAATCGCGGTGGTATATATCATCGATCCCTTCCCTGTCAATCAATTTAGAATCCAGGGTTGGCTTTCCATGAAGATCTTATCTTCCTCATTTGTTTTGTCTCCATATTAAGCTTACAAAACATGATTAAACAGCATTTATTTATTTAGTTAAAAGATTCCAAATGCAAAAATCCAGCTAAGAGTATTCTTATTCTATCAAAATGACATATTATTAAAAAAAAATTTATATAAGCACAACTTTTTAATGAAATGACATATCATGATAAGATCATTATATTTGTGCATCTGTATTTTAAAACTGCCTAATAAATATGATATCTCTTGCAGAGCCAACTACACATGATGTTGAATCGTTATTTTATTCTCAAGCGGCCAATGTATAGGTCGTGTGCCATGTAAACATGTAATGATATCTTTTAAATTAAATTATATCATTTAAATATTTTATTAAATTATAAGATGCTCTATATACCAATTAGAGAATAGAGTATTTCTATCACAAAATAATATATATATATATATATAAAGTAATATTTTGTAGCTTTAATTAAAGTCTTGGTCAGCTTACTAAGGTAGCTCAAAATGTCATCAGCCACGTGCTGCCTAAAGCCTCTACTCTCTTTCCATACCACCCTTTCTCTTCTCACGGTCAGTCAGTTCTTATCTTTTAGTATAAATAAATGAGAGACCAAAGATATATATTTTATATTTTGATGCAATATACTTCTTAAAAACAGCACACTTCACTCACCAAATGTTTCTCTATTACTCCTCTAAAATAATCTTTATAATATAATTACATTTATTTCTATGAGGGGCCATGCATGAGTTTTTAGAGAGAGGAGATTTTAGTTGCCTTTGATACAACTGTTGGGCTGAAAAATCGACCGTTTAATTCGGTTTACGTTGTGTTTGGTAAGTAAAGTAGTCTCAAATTTTACTATTCATTACTTTTTTATTACTATTTATAGATTTTCTAACTTAACATTCAAACGCATCTTTAGTATCCAAGCAGAGACCAAACTCAAGGGAAAATAATCTTGGGTGAATCGAATTACCAAAACCTACGAGATGCCTAACATCGGCCTCACCTATGAAATCAATGCACAAGATGAGAGAAGCTGTGAAAGTGCCTGGCCTTACGGGAGACAGTTTGGTATACCGGAAGCTTAATCGCATAATCTAAGATTCATGAATGTTGAAAGGCTTGGATAGATCAAGTCTAGACTATGAAAAATAGTATGATCTGCATGCGACCTTAGAAAGAAATGTGGCAACACCAATAGTAGTAGGAGGCTTGCAGTACGGAGATGATGACAATTTTGAGATATACTGAAACATGGAAATGAGAATTAGGTTAGAAACAAAATAACAAACGTTTTAAGAGAGATAAAGGTGGGGGTGAACATAGAGGGGAAGAGAGCAATACGGGCATGTGTATAGATAGAAGACTCAAAATAATAGGAAAGAAGTATTGTGTATATAAACTGTGGGTTTGGATAGAGAGTTCAGATGAGATGATATGAAATATTTTGTTGAAAGTTAAATAAAATACTGTTAAATATAATTTTTTAGTATTATTTTTATTTTAAAATTTGAAAAAATTGAATTGTTTATTGTATTTTTGTATGAGAATTTAAAAAAATTATAATAATGAGATGAGATAAGATAGGTTTGTGTATCCAAACCCACACTCAAAACGACGTCGCTTTAATTTTGATTTGAGACACCCTCTATGTTTAATTATTTATTATATATAATATAAATACAAGAAATATATATATATATATAATATATATATACACCTTCTCCATGTGAACGATACAAATAAAGCATATACAAAACTTCTCTTTCTTTTCCTACTCATTTTCCACTAATCCAAACACACAAAAGAAATATGGAAAAGATAAAACTCTCTTCATTTCCTTTTCACACCCTCTTTTCATTTGCTTTCCCCCTTGTCTTCAACCTTTCCGCCACAAGGAATGAAAGAATATGGAATTCTTTTAATGCAAGTCATAAATACCTATTGATTTTGTGTTTTTTTCTTTTCTTTTTCTTTCAGCATATATAACTATTAAACAGGTATTAGTAGGTATCAGTTCAATACCCAATTAAATTCGTTTACCAGAAAGTATTTTAGCATTAAATTCACCAGCTACTATCCCTCGAGTCCTACTAGACGGCGTTGTCTTGTTAACCAAACGTGAAATTTTCCTCCTTATAATTAGCTTAGTTAGGTTGCTTTCGGTAGTGTGGTATTTTTAGATATTTTATTAATAATAATAATAAAATAAGTAAAAAATAATAATACAATAATAAATAGTTACATGATAACCATTTTGGACAAATAATTATGCTTTAGAATTCAGAAACTTAGAGCATCAACTTTGTTTTTAATAATGATTCTCCCTTGCAATTTGTTTAGCTATGATTCCATGTTGTTTAATTAACTAAGCATAACGTTGTTTAATTATACTTTATACATCTCCCTGTCTTCCTCTCTAAGTTTCAAGGTTTGGATAAAAAAAATCTCAATCCACATAGACAAGATAGTCAATTTCATCAACATAAGATTTAAGTCTCGTTTGAATTCAAAATCCACCTTAACTCATATCAACTCATTTCATCATTATAACTTTCTCAAATTCTCACATAAAATATAATAAACAATTTAACTTTTATAAATTTTAAAACAACTTTTTTAAATTCTCACACAAAATATAATAAACAATTTAATTTTTATTCTACTATTCATAAATAATCTCAACTCATCTTTGAATACAAACCACTCCTTAAAAAAGGAAAAATACTATATATATTAAGGTTAATTTTATGTACTCTTATAAAAAAATCTCAATCTATATAGAATTTTCATCTTATTTTATTTTATTGTGTTGATGTGAAAATGCTAGACTTTTTTTTTTTAATTTTATAATTTAAAAAATTGATGAAAATTAGATAATATTCCATGTAGCATTGAATAAAGGAATGGCGTGGAATAGTAAGAGAAGTACTTAAATAAAGGAAAGTAGGAGTAGACATTAAACAATGAAGAAGAAAAAGGTAAAAGGCAGATAGAGGAAGAGAAAAGGGGCAAATGCGGATAATAAAAAGGGGGGAGGAGGGGGATGTGCTTGCATGTGGGCATGGAAGTTTAATAGCCATCAGAGGAAAAAGCCACCCTACCCCACGTTGGATTGCAGGGAATTTCCATTTGAGAAAACTACAAAACCACGCGGTTTCGACCCACAAAAAAAAAAAAAACTAACCTTTCAAACTCATAAAAGGAACTTGATTTCACTCTTTCAAAATCCTATGTATGCCCCCCTAGCAGTTGGTGGTCCCAACACCCAACAGCCTCCTTAAAAAAGTGTTAGTTGGTCATGGCAGTCTCTACATAGCCAGTCCTCCCTCCCCCTCGCCCCAAATTTCTATATATTCGTCCATATCCCCTCTGCATTTTCTTCACTCAAGCGCCTCACATTTCCTCTCCAAAACTGTTCTTTTTTGAAGATTCACTCTCCATGTAAATCATCCTGTCTCCTCTCACATATCGCTTCTAAAGTTCACGTGCTGAAAGAACATGTTGAGTGTTACATTCTTAGTGCATTGTTAGAGATGGGTTGGTTTCAGAAAGTGCTAAATGTTTTACCTTTTTTATTTTGCAGGAAAATGGGTCTCGCTGGGTTTTTCTTGGTGGGTTTTCTTTCGATGGTCTCGTCTGTTCATGGGTATGGTGGAGGGTGGGTCAATGCTCATGCCACCTTCTATGGAGGGGGTGATGCTTCTGGGACAATGGGTATGCAACATTTGCCAATGGATCAGGGCATCTTGTTTTTTTACTTTCTTTGGGAAGTTCTTGTTTAAAATCTGCCCCTTTTGCTGATTTTTTCTTTTTGTTGATGGGATCTGCACAGGTGGAGCTTGTGGGTATGGGAACCTGTACAGCCAAGGGTATGGGACAAACACCGCAGCTCTGAGCACAGCTCTGTTCAACAATGGGTTAAGCTGTGGTTCTTGCTATGAGATTAAGTGCGTGAATGACGGCAAATGGTGCCTGCCTGGCTCCATCTTGGTCACGGCCACCAATTTCTGCCCACCAAACAATGCTCTTCCTAATAATGCTGGGGGCTGGTGTAACCCTCCTCAGCACCACTTTGATCTTTCTCAGCCTGTCTTCCAGCACATAGCTCAGTACAAAGCTGGAATAGTTCCTGTGGCTTACAGAAGGTATAGGCTTTTGATCCCTTTGTGAAATCATCGTAGGATAATACTACTCTTTCCTCTCTATTTTACTGCTAAACTCTACCGCCTTTATTTTTGTTTTTTCTTTAAATCTTTAAAAGGAAAAAAAAAATAATAAAAACCTATAACTAACGGTAGCTGAGAGCGGTGACTCACTCGAAATCTTATAGCACGAAACCTTAATTTGCAAGGAAATGACAGATCTCTTGTTTATTTGGTTTCCGAAACTAAAAAGGAGGACTGTTTCTATAATTACTGCCTACGAAGTCTACTTTCAACCATCATATCCCTTGTTATAATGCCCAAGATTCTGTCTTTCCTTGATTGTGAAAGGTCTAGGCTGTGTACCCAAACAGGCCTGATATTTACAGTACGGGAAAAGCTTCTTTACCACCTATGTTTGACCGCCCTAGTACCGCTGGTTTTTCTTTTTTTTTTTAAAGTGATTTTAAGTGTATTATTATATTTTTTTTATTTTTAAAAAATATTTAAATATATTAAAAAAAATGAAAACAAAAAGAAAAAAACAAAAAATGTGAACTCAAAAAAGGGAGTCTTGGACATTTAGCAGCATTATTAGACATTTTAGACATCAAAACAGTGTTAATTGACATCTAACTCATATTTTATAGGCTTTGCCCCATAATTACCAGGCAGTAAAAGTGTTTTCTTTTACTTGACAAAAGTTCCAAGTTAACTTTGGACTTTCAGATGGTAAATGCTAACATCATGTGTTTTGGATGGGGTTTTTTTGTAGGGTACCCTGCAGGAGAAGGGGAGGCATAAGGTTCACCATCAATGGGCACTCCTACTTCAACCTAGTCCTCATCACAAACGTGGGTGGTGCAGGTGATGTCCACGGCGTTGCCATCAAAGGGTCCAGAACTGGGTGGCAGGCTATGTCAAGGAACTGGGGCCAGAACTGGCAGAGCAACACTCTCCTCAACGGCCAGAGCCTCTCCTTCAAGGTCACCACCAGTGACGGCAGAAGTGTGGTCTCCAACAACGTGGCCCCAGCCAGCTGGTCCTTTGGTCAGACCTACAGCGGTGCTCAATTCCGCTAGACACTCCCATGTGCCAGTGCCTGCCACTGACCTATATTTTACCTATATTTTCCTTGGACTTTATTATATCTCTTTCCCATTACATATATAGCATCTGTAGGGTATGTGACTCTCTTTTAGTATATATACTAGGGTTATTAGATTTAGTATACTCTAGTATGGGGGTCAGTCTTTGACTTCTTGGGGTTCGAAATGATCAGGGCTTATTTTAAAATGGCCCTTTTAATCATTTTAAATTTAAATGGTCTAGTTGTGTTATTGTAGGGTACCCTATATTTGGGAGTCCCCTCACTGTTCTTACTGTCTTTTTTTTTTTTTTGTTTCTCCCCCTTCTGTTGAGATGCAGAAGTAAGTAGGCAGAGGTGGACTATTTACCACCCGCCAGTGGTATTTGAGTAGTTTTTGTGTTTGGTTTTTTGGGAGGGGAGTATTTAGGATTAGTTCTGCTTCTTGTTAAGGTCATTGTAATCAGCTTCTGCTGACTAATATTTCCCCATCCTGGGTTGTTTATGTTTGAGCTGTATTGGGAATTAGCAAGTGTAAACTTTCAGTTTCCAGTAGTAATGAGAAAGTGTGCTAATTTTTATGAGGTTCTGTTTTTCATTTTACTCTTTTTCTTTTATGATTCTTTATGCTTTATTCGTTTATTACTCATGAGTTGGTCTAAAAGAGGACTTTCTCCTTAATGCACAAGCTTCTGCAACACAGGCAATTTGAACTTGATTTTAAAGTCCCAAGTGTTACAAGTGAACTGTAGTAAACGGATACAACATCTTTCTGGGTGTTCGTCTTTCCAAAACCCTTCAAATCCTAACCCCATCCCAGTGGCGTGCATTTACATGCCATTTGACAAAAGGAAAAAGGGAAAGAAGAAAAGAATAGAAGTTGATGGTTGAGAATGACGCCCGAAATAAGGCCAGAATTTGAATTTGAAAAACAAAATTCACGCTGTGGTTCCAACAAAGAAAACAACTTTAGATAGAACGAGATGTGTTTCCTTTTAGAACACTCAATTTCTTTAACAGACAGCTTGTGTATGTGAAGATACCTAACTACAGATGCCATTTCCAAGAACAAGTAATACGGTTTCAACTGTATAACCATTGCATCTATAGACATGTTTCTGTTGTAAAGTACACCATCATACACATATACACGTTTCCTTTTTCTTTTCATTTCTTCCCAGCAAAGAACCAAAATTAGATGGGGTACTTTACTAGGCAAATTAGTCTGGTCATTACTCATATATTATCAATTGGTCGGACCGCTGATTAGGTTTATCCTTTCTAGAAAGGGATATAAAAACAAATAATGTCTAAAGATATGAGAGGGTAATGCAACATGGAATTCAAAACAAAAATACTTAGAACATATTTGTAATTTTGGGTAACTATCATTGCTATACATTATGTTATCTACAGCTCATGTTACTGAGAGGGAGCAAAGGATGGCATATTTAGGTAGCCATTAGTGTCCTTTTGACACCCAAAAAAATGGAGAAGGAAGCAAAACAATTTATCAGACCTATAACTATATGATTCGTATACAGAAGATTTAGTATCACAATTGAGGTGAATCAGTTGAAGGAGTCAGCATCAATGCTTCTGGCCAGTGACTAATGCCAGGGCAGTCCTATGATATAAATCACTTGCTTTCTTGCCTCCTATGTTTTCATGGCAAAGCTAACCATTGGAAAAAAAGGAGAAAAGAAATCTCAATGGATGAGTAGATCCAAGTTCAAGAACACCTTCTGTGGACAAATGCTCAGATAGCTCATGCATCTCAGTTCGGTTGCTGCAACAAAACAATGTTTATAAGAATCCAGAACTGTTCCCATTACCCAAGGCACAGGTAACCTCCCAACTCAAAAAAAAAAAGGAAAGAACAATGCCATTTCAATTTTCTATTCACGAGTGTAGGCTCTTGTTCTACATTACAATACAGAAGTTTACATATACATGGTGTATGTACTATATTTCTTACTTTTCAGCAAAACAAAAATATACTATATTTCTTTATGTAGAGTAGCAAGTCATCATAGGAAGAAGAAAACGTGATGCGATCAATGGATGGATTTTTCAAGAGACTTCACACCATTGATTGATTTCCCAATAACATCAGATTTACTCACTGCAGAAACTGCTTGGTGGGGGAGAAAAAGGTGAAACTGTCGCAACAGCCTTCAATCCAAAGTTTAAGATTCTGTTAGTACAAGTCCTACCAAAATAAACCCAAACAATACCCTAGATATTCAAACTACAGATGTTTGGTAATCTTGTCAGAATATAAGGTTCATCCATAATCGTAAATGAATCAGCTTACATACTAACGAGAAAACTTGAAGGTGGCACTAACAAATGGTAATTATTTCAAAACTAAACTGACCAAAAGAGGTCATTTTGGTTATCATATAAAGGAACAGATAGTGAATCAGTGGATGGAATCGCCAAAAAAACTATTTGCCATCTTTAACTGGTTAGTCATGTTAGAATTGTCTCTCTAATTGTTCTCAAGGTAACATGGACACCGTACTCTATTAATTTCATTTATAGTAGAAACATTTAGAAGCCTAAAGTTAAATTAGTCTGTTCAAAAAATAGGGACAACTGTACCATTTTTAGAAAGCATCAGGACAAATTTTAATTTGATGCATACCTGATTATATAAATGCTCATCAAACATAGTAATAGGACAAGGCCCGGATGTGGAAGCCCAACTATGCTGAGCAGTCTCAAACCCTGGTCTAGGCGTTTCAAAGCTTCCATTAACGTGATAATCTGCAGGGTGTTCTGGTTGGTTCATCTGTACTGCTGTTTGGAATTTAGTATTATCATTCATTAGATTGAGATTGTATGGCAAGTAAGGATATTGCCCGCCCAGTTGTAGCCTCAGAGGGGCAATTCTTGATAACTCATTCATCATGCCATTTTCTTGCCCAGAATTAGGAATCTCTGAATTTTTTCCAGTGCCAAAGTAACCAGAGTAGCTCCCAAGGGAGGAAGTCGTAGAGCACTCCACATCCCTAAAAGAAAAGAAAAATAAATCCAATTAGTTGACTACGCTTGTTAGATCAAGGAATCATCAATGAACTCTTCCATAAATTAAAACGTTCACTGCATTTCAATTCATTCCTATTATATGTTAAGACACAATTATCTTATTTATAGAATACTTCTCATTAGACAATGCTTCGATATGGATTCCTCTCATGTTGTTTGTTTTTCATATCTTAAGAAAAAGTGTAACCATGTCATACACAGGTCTGGACGTAGAATCACGAAGAAGGCTTCATAAAAGAACACTCGCCTATGGGCAAGTAAGTGTGGGTCCTCAGGTACAAATAAATGTCGGCTGTCATTATTAGGAATCCACGAGAAAGGTTGGAGCTGTTGCTCAGCACCCATTGTGAAGGGTATATGCATCCCATGTTGGAACTGCAAGATAAGGCTGTTTAGATTATATACTATAACCATAACATGAAAACACATAAGGAAAATATTCTCACGCCAGTTTAGTCATTCTTTACCTGACTACTGCATTCTAATGACATCAGTTGCTGCTTTTGTACATTTTCCTGCTAAAACAGGTAGAAGGCATTAATGTTTATAGAACTGCTGATGATGAAAGAGAGATGTTATAAGGTGTTTAACTTTTGAAGAATCTAAAAAAGAAAAAGATATTTAGGTCATATGCGTTTTCCCATCTCTGATCGATTCATCTTCCTTGGCTCCTTAAGTAAAGTCATGCAAAACCTGTAGCCTCTAGGTGTTGGCACTGTATTTTTTCTCTTATCCTTTTACAGCACTTTCCAAAATAATAAAAACTGATTCAAGTACAAATAATCCTTACAAATACACAAGCAAGCCATTCTTCTCATTGTGCTTGATAATATTGTAGATGCCGATAATCTAATTCCTGTATTCTCTCTTAAATATGGATCATGCTAGGCCTGGTGGGCATGCCCCCATACCCAGCCCGCCCAGCCATCTGCCCGCACCTGCCGGCTACTGGGCGGGCGGATAAAAAACTGTAAACATAAAAGCGGATAGGGGCGGGCATGGGTACCCGCCCACCTGCCCGCCCCATACAATCAGAGCAAAAAAACCCTAATTTTACCCTAATTTCTTCTATCCCCCAAGTCTCCTGCCACTCACTTCATCTTCTTGTTTGATAGTCTCCACTAATGGCCAAGTCTCGGTCTCCTATTCTTAATCATCTCCTTCTCTCCTTCTCATCCTCCTCCTTCTCACCTTTGTCCATATTTCTTCTTGCAGACCCATGGCCGTCAATCTCTACAGACTACAACCCATGGCCACGGTTGTAGAAACCCACAACCACGACTTGGTCGTGGGTCTGCACAGAGACCCACGACCAAGCCGTAACCATGGGCTTTTGCAACCCACGGCCACAATTTGGCTGTTTGTCTCTTTGTAAGATATACAGCGAAGACGTGGCCATGGGTAAGATGCTCTTCACCGCAATTTTTTTTTCTTTTTAATTTTCTCGTTGGATCTACACATTTGGAGTATGAACTTGAAGATTTGGGGTATGGATCTGAAGATTTGGGGTTGAATCTGTGGGTTAGTATAACTAGAGTTTGGCTAGGCAAAGTACGGGCAGTGGGTTGAAAAATCCGCTGTCTGTTAGATGGGGGTGGACAGACAGCAGCTCAGGGCGGGGCCAGGGTGGAAAATGACCACCCCGCCCAAGCGGGTGCGGGGGGCGGGTAGCACCCTAGATCATGCACTGATTCTGAATACATCATATTATTTTCTTCTTAGTATGAAGAAACCACAGTTTTGTTTTGTTTTTTTTTTCGATTACAAGAAACCACAGTTATTAGTCAAGTCCAAAAGTCTGCAGCAAAGTTATTTATACCCACCCACTGCCAACCATAGGAGTTGAGGAGCTTAATTTTAGTAAAGAAAAAATTAAAGGTGAACTTCCTCAAATGAAACCAACAACAGAAACGAAAAGCATACCTTATGTGTTCGAATTTGGTTGAGTGATTCCCTAAGTGAATCTTCCATTTGCCCCAAATGTTCTACACTGTTGATCTTATCGAGGTTAGTCCAATAGCTGCAGAAGTCAAAATAAGAGAAAATTAGTTGGGGATGGCTGATCATTTTATCATATAATTACAGTATAAATAAACGAAACCAAACAACTAAGCTACACAACCAAGTATTTCCAGACATTCACCTAAGTCTTTTATGTATTTCAGAAAGTCGGGTCTCCAATGCATTTGCTTGGTTAGTCAGATCCTGCTCAAACCGATTTAATAGAAATAAGATGTCTGCAGCAAGAATCAAAATGATAATAGATAAAACCAGAATAATCAGTTTGCACGCATACCTCAACTGTTTGAGTGCTGAAACAAGAAGAAAAGGAAAACAAGTTTAGTTCACTTTTGTACTTCTGAAAAACCCTAGTAAATCTAATAAGTTCCACTAGGATCAAATTTATGTTGACTTCACATACCTCGTACCGAGAAATTCTTGTACATTTACATCATGGTCCAACTTCTTAAATGTTTTCTTGAGTGCCTAAACTCTCAAAGAGAAAAGAAAAAAATAATGTACAGAAACGGATGATGATAATGCATACTAACTACTAAGTTCAAACTGACATAGGAAATAAGATGGAGGATGGGTCCTAAGACAACTTACTTCAAGGCTTTCCAACTTCCTGTTCCAATCCAGTAAAAATGGTTCAATCACATTGTCGTGTTCATATAAGTCAAGTAAATGATGTAAAACAATGCAGTTGTTCCAGTAGGAATTCTTGAATGTACCTTTTTGCCCTTTCCTGTGGAGTTAGCTGTGCGAATTTTGCAATAACCTCTTCGATGCTACTAAATTCACCAAAGAATAGGAAAGGAGAAAAAATAACAAAAGGGAAAATATTAATTAATAAATATTAATGTTGTTATGGTAATAATAATTAAAACTGATGCTAATGATGATAATATTAATACTAATACTACGCTCTTTTTATTCTTTTCTTAGATTTTATTGTAGATGGACCTATAATACCCCTTGATTGCCTTTCCTTCATAATAAATTGAAATCTTAAACAGAATAATAATTTAATAATAAGTGTGTGGCCACTTGAAAGTCATCCAGATTCCACACTGATGCATGAATATCATGAGCACTACTTGTACTAGTAACAATATTCTCAAGGTGCTTTCTTCAATTCACAAACCATCCCCTAATTATTCTGCCAACATAGTTATATTAACTTCCTAAAGTTTGCATTTTTCCTCACATATCACTTTCCCATACTTGTTTTATATGCACGATCTAGTTCCTTCAAAATTTAAAGTTTTTCGAGCTCTCTATTATAAAAATTTATAATGAAGTCATGTTTGGATCTCTTTCGTATATATCTGATAATTGGGCACTATTTTTCCTAAACTGGAAGAACAAATCAATGATGGATCGTACCTTTTAATTTCTTAAATAATCCTCCACAATATTCACAAGTGATAAAAACAAAACCATGACTTATGTTTAATGGATTAGACAGTCTTCATTGCTTTAATGGGCACAGATTATACCAAGAACTAAGTTGATTTTTAAATGAAGCAACTGAGAAAACCAAATTTGAAGCATTATCTCCTTTACTGAGTCTAGACCATCATTGTCCTTGAAAGAAATTAATTATTGATTTCATGATATGTAAATACTTAGGAGTGCAACTGAGAATACCTGCGCATTCCCCTGCATAATGAAGGCTTGCCCGTTGGTGAGAACATAAGAAGAATAATATCTATATCACATAGAATGGATAACTCGTTTGCCTTTTTCATGATGCCATTCTTCCTTTTGGCATAAGTCGCTTGACGACCATTTGTATTCTCCAACCTTTTTATTTTTAGCTTCACCCTTCCCATCCTGTATAATTTAACCAACAAAACTTAGTCCAGATTATCCAATGAGAGCCCAGAAGTTTCCAAGAACCCTACCTAAAAATTATTATGTTGCCCCATGATACAACATTCTTATGCTTCTATTTCAAAACTATAGTTTCTTTTTCTTTTTTTTGTTATGTTGCCCCAGAGAATCCTTAAAATTAAAAAACAAAAATGAATCAACCTCACTCCTCTGCGGTTTAGGGAATTGAAACAATTGAAAACTGAACAACCCAAAGATCAAACAATCAAAATTGGCCAAACCCTTTTAAGCAATATAGCTAGAATCACTACCAAACAAATTAAAACACACATGGAAACTTTGCAGTGTATAAGAGGTTACACAGTCTGCAAAAACAACATACAGAGTACGAAATAAAAAATCTTACCCAGACGAGGAAACTCAAGCAATTGCAATATCCAAACGTCTGAAATGCGGTGGGATAGCCAGATTATTCACACAAGAGGAGATTCAATTGCAGAGAGAGAAAGAGAAGAGAGAGAGAGAGAGAGAGAGGAGCGCGAGGCTGGAGAGGCGCCAGCTTACATATAGGTTAAATAACACGACCGGGTGACCGGCAAAATCGGTCTTGGAGGCAAGCGGGAGAATCGGAAGGGTCAGAAATCCCCGAAACCGACCAAAACAAAGTCAGTTGTTAATTTTGTGCCCTTGGCGCCCATGAGCCTCATGTTGTTGCTTGAACACTTTGGACATTGTCGCTGAAACTTCGGTTGGTTTGGGCGGTTGGTATGCAATTCCTACTTTGCCCATCTTATTTCCATTATCAGATATTAAAACCAAGGTTTTGATCGTCTCTTTCG
The DNA here is from genome assembly GCF_001411555.2 of Juglans regia. NCBI lineage: Eukaryota > Viridiplantae > Streptophyta > Magnoliopsida > Fagales > Juglandaceae > Juglans > Juglans regia. Next base: position 20,101,074 of record NC_049916.1, on the reverse strand, counting down.
AGGAAAAAGCAAGACGGTAAGCAGTTTTGATTAGTCAGATTTAGGGATGTAAATTCAAATCGAAAAATTGGTCCGGACCGGTTTTGAACTGATCCGGTCCGGGACCGATTCTTAGAATGTGAAAACCAGTTAGTTTCGGTCCAGTTCCGATTTTAGGATTTTTTGGACCGGATCGAACCAGTTGATAAAAAAAATATATAAAAAATAATCTTTGTATATATAAGTTTTATATATTATGTATAATTATAAATTTTTATGTGAAATTTTTATATATAATATATATAATTATATATATTCATATATGAAAACAATTTCTTATTATAATTTATAAATTATTACATAAAATGTTAATACTAATATATAAGTGTATAACTAATACTAATAGTCTAATAGTTATACTTATAATTAATACTAAAAGTTTATATCTAATACTAATATTAAATATATATTTATAACTAATACTAATATATAACTATACTAATAGTCTAATATTAATACTATTTTATAGTCTAATATATTATTTAGTTATACTAATACATAAGTCTATAACTATTTAACTAATACTAATAGTCTAATATAGACTATAGTTATAGTTATACTAATATAGCTATACTAAATCATTAAAAGTTTATAACTAATACTAATATATAGTTTATAACTAATACTAATATATAATTTATAATTAATACTAATATATAACTATACTAATAGGCTAATATTAATACTATTATATAGTCTAATATATTACATAGCTATATTAATATACAAGTCTATAACTATTTAACTAATAGTCTAATACTAATATTTTAATATAGACTATAGATATACTTATACTAATATAGTTATACTAAATCACTATAACTAATACTAATATATAACTATACTAATAGGCTAATATTAATACTATTATATAGTCTAATATATTATATAGCTATACTAATATATAAGTCTATAACTATTTAACTAATATTAATAGTTTAATATAGACTATATTATAGTTATCATAATATAGTTATACTAAATCACTATAACTAATACTAATATATAACTATACTAATACGTTAATATTAATACTATTAGACTATAGTATATTAAATGTATTACAAATATATATATAGTTATATTAAATCACTATAGTCTATTAAATGTATTACAAATATATATAAATTTTAATTATCATTTAAAAAAAACACATTGAAAGTAATCAAATATTAATTAAATAGTAAATGCCAAACGGCGCCGTTTTCCCTACAAGCTACAACTAAACCCTAAAATCGTATCTTTCCGCCTCTCGTCTCTCACTTCTCAGACTTGAGACTACTGTTACTACTTTGCTCTCGCCTCTCACTCTCTCGTGCGCTCAGTGGCTTACTTTCTCCTCTGTGACTCTGCCTTCGCCTCGGCTCAGTGACTCAGTTCCTCATTTCTTGCTCTCAATCTCAACTCTCCCGTCTCTCGCTCTCTCGTCTCTTGCTCTCAACTCTCCCACCTCTCACTCTCTTGTCTCTCAACTCTCTCGTGTCTCAACTCTCTCGTCTGTCGTCTCTCATTCTCTCTTCTCTCAACTCTCTATGCCCCTGTCTCTCTGTCGATCTGCCCCCTCAACGGTAAGTTTTTTTTTTTGAAATTACATACTAGGATTTTTGTAATTGGGTTTTGTGATATTAGGGTTTTTGTAATTGGGTTTTGTGATATTGAGATTTTTGTGAATCTGTGATTGTCGATTGGGTTTTCAGTTTTGTGATATTAGAGTTTTTGAATCCAAAATTTAGGATTTTTTGTGATTGTGTTTATTATTGTATTTGTGATATTAGGATTTTGTGATTGAGTTTGTGAAATTAATTAGAATGTAGTATTATTATGCCCATGATAAACATGTCGTTTTATAGGTCAATGTCGTATTATTAGAATGTAGTATTATTACAGGAAAATCATCCAACTAAATTTTACATGTTTTTGTATTTTTAAATCTGAAATTTGCTTTGATTGGATTTTGTGATTGGATTTGTGAAATTATATTGATAGGGTTTTGTAATTTTTCTACTTAAATAACGTATGTGTAGTGTGGTATGAAATTAATGTTTATCAATTGGGGTTAAGAATTTGAATAAACTGTGAAGGCTCAACAATTAATGTTTATTTTTGTTACTACATAATCACATATGGATCCTTCAAATGAAACAGAAACACACGACAATATTCAACCTGCAATAAAAATTAGTCAAATGACTATGGAATCAATGGCGACTAATGATCTGCTTTCTCTCAAATATAATGTAAGTCATCTATTGGTAGGAAAAAATCAATAGTTTGAGATTATTTTACAAAGATTCATACTGAGGATAAGTCTAAACCTAAGGTTTCATGTAACCTTTGTGGGATGACTTATGCTTGTGATCCTAATATAAATGGGACAAAATCAGTGTTGGGGCACTTGAAAAAAAACATGTAAGAAGTCTCCACTTAGGAAAGTAGATAGAAACCAATCTATATTGGGTTTCCAGTCTGGATCAAGTAGTAGGGGGCTTGTACCTATTGTTTTTAGTGTTGAGGCGTGTAGAGAAGACTTAGCAGAAATGTTAGTTGTTGATGAGCTTCCTTTTAAACATGTAGAAGGGGAGGGGTTTAAGAAATTCATGTTTGTTGTGCATGCTAGATGGAATGAAATTTCATCACATGTAACGGTTGCAAAATATATTTATAAACTTTATTTGAGAGAGAAAGACAAGCTGAAAAGTGCTCTTAAGGGGCAACACATTTGTCTAACCACGGATACATGGACATCTGTTTTAACTACATGTGTCGCACATTTTATTGATGAAGATTGAAATATGCACAAAAAAATTATCAATTTTTGTAAGATTGAAAACCATAAAGGTGAGACACTAGGTAAACAAATTGAAATGTGTTTGCTTGAATGAGGGAGGCCTAAAATATTTACAATTATATTTGATAATGCAAGTTCAAATAATGAGGCAATTTCTTATCTCAAAAGAAAGACAAGGAATAGAAGAGATACAATTTTGGAACATGAGTTCTTGCATATGAGATGTTGTGCTCATATCTTGAACTTAATTATTGGGGATGTGTTGAAAGAATATGATCAATCAAGAATTAGAGGAACTGTGAAGTATGTAAAATCATCTCTACAAAGGTGGAACACATTTAAGCAATGTTGTGACATTGATGACATTACTTGTAAAAGTGGTGTATGCTTAGATGTAGCAACCTGTTGGAACTCCACTTATATGATGTTGGATAATACTGAAAAGTTTCAAAAAATATTTCAACGGCTAGAGGATGAAGATCTGGGATATGTTAGGAGTGTTGGGAGGATGATAGTGAGGATGCTGATGGTATTAGTAAGTTGAGTAAAGGAGGGGCATCCAAGTTAGGGCCTCCAACCATGGATGATTGAGATAAAAGTAGGTTATTTGTAAAATTTTTAAAACTTTTTTACGATGCAACCTTACATTTCTCGAAGACCAATTATGTCACTTGCAACAATTTTGTATTTGAGCTAGCAACAATTCAAGGGGTAATTAATTTGGAGTGTGTGGAAGGGCCTCATAATTTGAGGACAATGACATTCAATATTAAATCTAAATGTGAGAAGTATTTGAGAAATATTGAAAAAATGAATCTTTTATTGTATGTTGGGTTGATTCTTGATCCTCGGTATAAAATGTGTTGTCTAATATATATTTTTGAAGGAATATATGAGGATAATAGTTCAAAAATTCTTATGTTGGTGGATCGGATTCAAGATGCCTTGACTCGTTTATATAATTGTTATTATGAAAATGATGGAAGTAATGTTGGGGCACAAGATCAAACTATGAAACAATAAAGCGAGAGAGGGGCTAGTAGTACAAGTTCAATTGCTGGGGTAAGTCAACGTGATTTTAGATCATTAATCCAGGCACAAATTAATAAGCGTTTGGAGTTGGAGAACTCTCTGGAGACTAAATCTGAATCGGAGAGATATTTATGTGAAAAATGTGAAGAAGATGATGTGAAATTCGACTTGTTGACTTGGTGGAAGGTCAACTCCATTAGATATAGCGTGCTTTCAAGAGTTGCACAGAATGTTCTTGCAGTTCTGATATCTACTGTGGCCTTTGAGTCAGCTTTTAGTACAGTAAGTCGAGTACTTGATCATTTCCGCAGTAGCCTATCTCCACTTATGGTAAAAGCCCTTATTTGTACACAAAATTGGCTCTGTTCTTCTGCCCTGATTAACATTTGCACTTTAATGAATGATGTTGAGGAGTTTGAGAAAATTAATACAGGTATGTCGCATCATTCACATTTTCTTTAATTATATATAAAGTGTAAATCATATTAGTAATTTGCTTTAATTATTATGCTTATTTTTTTTCCTTTTGTGTAGAGCTCAACGAAGACTTATGGAGTTCTTCAAGACTTACTTATTTGGCTGGAAATAATTAAATTTAAGGTAGGTCAACTTGTATAACATATTTCCTTAATTTTTTTTTATTATTTAATGTAATTACTAACTTTTTATTAGAATTAATTACTTGATTTATTTTCATACAATTGCAAGGATTGTTGAAGGGACTATTGAAGTTGGTGGCTTGGTGCATAGCTATTGAAGTTTTTTGTTGGATGTTCTAAGTTATTGTAATTTGGACTTGTAATTTGTTGGACTTTTAGACCTGTAATTCAGACTTTTAAGTGTTAGGACTTGTAATTTAGACTTTTGAACTTGTAATTTGTTGGACTTTTGGACTTCTAATTTAGACTTTTGTACTTATTTTATTCCATAGACTCATAGACTTGTTGATGTCCATTCTTAAATTTCTTGTGATTGTTCTAAAAAATATGTGTAAGTACTAAGTTATTTCCTTTAACATGCAAGGACTTGTTGTAGACTTGTAGTGCTTTGTTTAATGTATGATGTGTAAATTCTATAAGTTGTATCCATTGGACCATTAGTCATAGACTCATAGCAGATAAAACAGTTTATTACAGATTTTTTTTTTCTAGTTTTTGTAGTAGTTATATTTATAAGTTTGTAGCAAATTTTTTTTATTAAAACAGTTTTTTGGAAAAGTAGTTTTTACTAAAACAAATTTTAGTTAATCAGATTTTTTGTAGTAAAACAGATTTTTTATTGAAGTAGTTTTTAGTAAAGCAAATTTTTTTAATAAAAGTTAAAACATATTTTTTTAATAAAAGTATAAAACAAATTTTTAATGACAAACTGTGAAACTTACATTTAAAAAAAATCGAAAAATCGGACCAGAAGTACCAGCAAAATTGGAAGTACCAATTTAGGAGAGTAACTGGTGCGTAATCGGTTTTAAAAAATACAAAATCAATACATACCAGTTTGATTCTAGATTTTGTTCAAAACTAGACCGGATTGGTTACACCCCTAGATAGGTTATGGTTTTGGAAACCAGTGGCAGTTGAAACCTTTGAACCAAAACTGCCCAACTCGATCATACCCATTAGGGCTGAGCAAAAATCCGACAATCCGACTTCGAATCCGGCTCCGCTCCGACTCCGCTCCGGCTCCGACTTGTCAGAGGGAGGTTTTTTCTTCATGACAGTCGGAGTCGGAGTCGGAGTCGGATTCATTGATGATCCGACTCCGACTCCGCTCCGATCCGACTCCGATCCTCCGCCTCCGCCTCCGATTTTATACATATTTTATAAAATATGTGTTTTCTATATATTAATTATTTAAATTTTATACAACTATATCTTATATAGTTAATTAAACTCAATAATATACTAGTTAAATAATATATTTATACTATAATATATAGACTAAATTGACTAATAATAGTTTAGTATATGACTATATGTAAATATCATACTATTACAAATTTACAATATTACTACCATGTAACACTAAATTACTAATGTATAAATATAATAGCATATAATACTAATAACTAATGTATATATAATATACTATAAACACTAAGATGAATAATAACATCGACATGTAATATTGTAATACTAATGTATAAACACTAATCTATAAATTTATAATAACATATAATACTAATGTATAATAACTAAAGTATTATTCATATAAATTACTAATAGTCTAATAGTATTAATTACTATATATAAATTAGTAAACCACTTTAAGCCTATATATAAATGACTATATAAATTACTGTAGTAATAGTATCAATTACTAATACTATATTACTATATGATACTATTAAGTTATTAACTATAGTGATATACTAGTATTAGAAATTAAGTATACTAATACAATCAATAATATAGTCAGTATAATACTAATATACTAATACTATTATATAGTTATACTAAATTAAAATCATTATAGCAAATACTAATATATAGTTATTCTAATCATTACAACTAATTCTAATACTAATATAGACTATAGTTATAACTTGTAGTATCATAACTATACTAAATCACTATAACTTATACTAATATAGTTATACTAAATGACTATATCTATAACTATATATATTATATAGTATTAATATCACTATTAGTATAATATATAGTATTAATAATAACTAATAGTCTAATACTAATATAACTATTAGTATAACTAATATCACTACTAGTATAACTAATATTAATACTAATACTAATATACTAATACTATTATATAGTTATACTAAATTAAAATCATTATAGCAAATACTAATATATAGTTATTCTAATCACTACAACTAATTCTAATACTAATATAGACTATAGTTATAACTTGTAGTATCATAATTATACTAAATCACTATAACTTATACTAATATAGTTATACTAAATGACTTTAACTATAACTATATATATTATATAGTATTAATATCACTATTAGTATAATATATAGTATTAACAATAACTAATAGTCTAATACTAATATAACTATTAGTATAACTAATATCACTACTAGTATAACTAATATTAATACTAATACTAATATACTAATACTATTAGTGTATTACATATATTTATATATATTAATATATATATATATAAAGTATATTAGTGTATTAATAATATTTCGTATACAGTGTCGGTGTCTTTTTTTTAATATTCATATATAATAATATATATCATATATTTTTTTATGAATCTTCATATATATATATATATATAATATAAATTATAATGATAACATTAGATTGATATTGCATGGTCTTCTATTTAGTTTAGATTGTAATATTGATAAAGTTGAAATTTGAAAGCTCACAATTTTTTTTTTTAAAAAAATGGGTCAAATATGAAATTAAAAAAGACAAAAAAATAAAATAAAAAAATCCGACTCCGCTCCGACAAGTCGGAGTCGGAGTCGGATCGGATAATATACATCGCGGAGTCGGAGTCGGAGTCGGAGGTCGGATTCGACCTCCGACAAAGTCGGAGTCGGAGTCGGAGTCTGGGCCCTCCGACTCCGAATAGGTCGGTGCTCAGCCCTAATACCCATTGATCCTTTATTAAAAAACCATTAACCTTCACTTGCTTGCAAAATCTTATCGAGATTTTGCAAAAAACAAAAAAATGCTATCAATAAGAAGGAAAATGATAGAGCTATTGAGAATTGGTCTCGATTCTGACACTTTTTAGTTTAAATAATGTTGTAATTCTTTTTTTTTTTTGTTTAAAATTTTTAAGAATATAAAAAAAATTGATGAAAAAAAAGGAGATTTAGTCTCGGCTAATCCCTCGGCTATTTTAAAAATAATGTTAGATATATTTTTAGAATATATAAATTTAATGTATTTATTTTGAAAAGAGTATAATTTATTTAAAAAATAAATTTTTTATATGGATGTTATATTTATTATTTAAAAAAAAAATATACAAAGTTTATACATTTTAAAATTGTAAATATTTTCCGTTTACTTAATATCTTATTATCAAATTACACGAGTAAAAATGAATCATGGTATATTTTCTTTTCTTAATTAATATCTGATGAAATTTGAGTTTTTTTTTTTTTAAATATGGAATTAAGGTCAAGAAAAAATTATAATAAAAGCTAAAATAGATTGAGGGATTATTATTAATTTAGCCCACACGCATCTATTTTGGATAGCATTAAAGCAGCGAGTGTCCCCTCTGCTACTACTCAGCTCCTTCAAGGCTTCAACGACGATGACCACACGGTCCCATCTCCCAACTCAAACCTTCCTTCTCATATCTCAATCCCCGAAACCATCCAAAACTCCGTCCTCCTCCCTCTCTCTCCACAGGCATTCTCTTCCCACCTCCACCTCCGACGCCGGCATCCTTTTCCGCGAGAAAATCGTCTACCTCGAGAACCTCAACGTCAATTCCCACAAGGCCCTCCGACTGAACCCAAATTTCCGCTCCACCCCTCTCTCCTCCCTCGTCTCCGTCGAGCACTGCCTCTTCTCATTCGGTATCGCCCGTTCAGCCATTGGCCGCATCCTCGACATGCACCCCCAGCTTCTCACCTCCGACCCTCACTCTGACCTCTACCCCATCTTCGATTTCCTTCTCAACGAGGTCTCCATCCCCTTCCTGGACCTCCCGAAGTCCATTGTCCGATGCCCCAGACTTTTGGTCTGCAGCGTGACAGACCAGCTGAGACCCGCCTTGTCTTTCTTGAGGGGCCTGGGCTTCGTCGGGCCCAATTCCATCACTTGCCAAACCACATTGTTGTTGGTTTCCAGCGTCGAAGGTACCCTTTTGCCCAAGATTCTGTTCTTACAGAGTTTGGGGCTTTCGTACGAGGATGTGGTCAACATGGTGCTGAGATCACCTGGGTTGTTGACGTTTAGTATAAGAAATAATTATACGCCCAAGGTGAAGTATTTCTTGGAGGAAATGAAGGGGGACCTCATGGAATTGAAGAGGTTTCCGCAGTATTTCTCGTTTAGTTTGGAGGGAAAGATTAAGCCCAGGCATAGACTTTTGGTCGAACACGGATTTTCGCTTCCGTTGTCGGAGATGTTAAAGGTTAGCGATGGAGAGTTCAATGCACGGTTGATAGAGATGAGGCTGCGGTCGGTCGAGGGCAGGTAGTTGTTGTGTGCAAAAGTTTCTTGGTGCTTGTAATTTTGTTTACTGAATTGATAGTAAGACTGAGATTTTGGGAGATTAGGGGTGTGTGTCATGTATATTTCAGTGAACAAGTTTCTATGGTTTCCTGCAATGAAATATTCACAAGTCACACAAAACAACGTGTTAACTTTGGTTTTGGTAGCTTTGTATCTAATGTTTGCGTTAAATCTATAGACACGATCTGGGCAAAATGTGAGATGTACCTGAAATTATGAAACTTTTTTACTCATGAACAAAGTCGATAGTTTAAGTTATGCATACTCTGCTAATATTGTGATAGGATTCACTTATTATACAGTGTTTATATAAAGAGAGCATGCTTCACTTTGTTGAATAATGCTTTCAGTTAGATTTCAAACTCTTCCTTGTATCAAGGATCTTTTACTTCCTAGAATTTGAGATGCAAAAAGGTTTTTCTGCAAATCCAACAGTAACATTTGGCCGTATTATGGAGTTTCCAAGTCATACAAAATAGCTGTTCTGGTGGTTAATAATAAGTTCCTACTGCAGAGTTCCTTGGCTAGGGTTGCAATGCTATCTCGACCATTAGCTTTGGTACTATTCTGAACTTTTTTTCCTGAACTCGACAATCCCTTTAATTAACATATGCTTTTCCTTTTGTTGGGGGGGGGGGTTAAACTCAGCCCTAGTCTAAGTTTGCTTCAGGATCCTACTTGATCTCGTGTCTGAATTCTGTGGGTGAATGATGCTCAAGACTTCCTTTTACATGTGTGTTGTCTATATACCTAGAACTGATGCAACTTGATCAGGAGCAACCTGTGAGTACCTGAGTTGTTCACAAGATTATTGGTATGCGGTGCAAGGAAGTAATCTGTCATCCTGAGGGTACCCTTTTTGAACTTGCAAATTTTAGTGCACCTTTTGTCCTTGAACAGGGGAATTTTGACGAGCTAGCCATTTGGGAAATGTAGTCATTGCTAAAGTCCTACTCATGATTACTTACCCCATTTCCTTTAGGATTAATTACTAAAATATTCCCTGTAGCTTGCCTTTAGGATAGAATGATCCCAAGAGTTTTAATTTGTACTTTTTGGACAGCATCCTTAGACAAGTTTCTTACTACAGACAATTTGAGAAAATGTCGAGTAATGGTGTTGGATTGGTGTTGCATGTGTAAAAAGAATGGGGAATTAGTAGATCACCTACTTCTACATTGTGAGGTGTCCAGGACCTTGTGGGATGAGTTTTTTGCGGGAATAGGATTATCCTAGCCCATGCCTAGTAGGCTGGTGGATTTTTTAGCAAGTTGGAGAGGATTCCAAGGTAATCCTTAAGTGGCAGCAATATGGAAGATGACCCTATATGTATGTGTTGGTGCATTTGGAGGGAGTGAAATGATAGAAGCTTTGAGGATTGTGAGAGGACAATGGATCATGAGCTTAAAGTTCTTTTCTTTAAAACCTTGTTTTTATGGGTGGGGGGACTTTAATGGTCTAAATGTCCATGATTTTCTACTTTCGGTTGTAAACCCTAGTTATGTACTTCTCATATATACTTCCTGTGTACTTGGGCTATGCCTCCTTTTATTGTGAATAAAGTTCTTGATTACAAAAAAAAAAAAAAAACCTGAAATTTCAGATTTGATCAAATCACTCCCTCCGTTAGTGTTATGTTAGCAAACCATTAGCTACGCCACTTCATACTTATTGTCTTTTGACATTTCACATATCATTCACTTGTAATTTTTTTTTTTAATTTTAAAGTTAATGCTATAATTTTTTTTTTTAAAAAAAAAAAAAGAAGAGGAAAGGCAGTCCTTTGTCGGCCTGCCCATGCAAGAAGTTTGGGATGCCTCTTGGGTCATCATGCAAGGGGTGGTGCAGGGGTGGATTGTGGCGGACCATCCATTTTTTAAATTTCTGAAATTAAAATTGGTTTTCCAAATTTAAAAAACAAGTTATTATTATTATTTTCTTAAATGGGAATGAACCCACTAAGAGACTCTTGGGGGTAACTCAACTTGGCATGAACTTGAAAATGCTTCAAGATTTGGTTCTTTTGAGGGCAAGTGCTGCCCCTTGTTGGTTTGTAGGGATGGAGGAGACCAAGCAGATTCACATTTCGCTGTCTTGGGATCTATTTGAGAACACAGCTATCAAAACATATTTTCTTTTCCAGGGTCTCAAGGTGCTCCAGGAGATTTGCTTCAACTTGGCAGTTATGTATCATATATTGTTCCTGCTTATGAGTTTGTGAGGTCAAATTGACTTACAAACTAGGCTTGTGTGCAATCTAGAATTCCGTGCTTTCCTTTTGCTTTTTCGAACTAAGGTCTGTGGTTTTGGAACTTTTAAATCTATGCTTTGGTCTAAGGAAGAATCACCTTGTCATATATGAGGCACATGTTACCCATTTGCTCCATAGGGCTTGTATGGGGCAAAGCGCCTTCTCCTCATGTTTGTTTTTAAAATTTGCGTTGCTACTCATCATCCCCACACACTACACACTACACACCACACTTATTTTTATTTTTTAATTTTTTCGGCTTTATTCTTCCTAAATTAATTGAGTTCTTCCACTCATCATCCATAAACCACATATTTGGTAAGAGAAAAAAAATAAAAAATTATATGTGGTGTGAGAATGATGAGTAGAATTTTTCTTTTAAAATTGTTTATTGAAACCTTCTTTTATTGGCATTTTTCTCCCTCTGTCTCTCTGTTTTCTGTTTACCCTTTTTTTTTCTTCTCTTTTTTCTAGGGAGCAGGGGTAGGGAGAAAAGGACTAGATTCTGTGCTTAATTCTCAGATGCCTCTCATATATATCTGCCTCATTTTCTTTTCTAATAAGCATCATTTCATTTATTTTTTTTAAAAGGATTTGCACTCTTGCTCGGAATGTGTGCCTTGTGCTAATTATAACTAATGTAGATAGACTGCAGAAGTTGGTGATGGTTATGAGAAGGTGCCTAGATATGTTCTTAAGGGCAGAGTCTTATGACTTAATGTACATGAATTACTGATTCAAGAGAATAACTTGATGTTGCCTATACAAATAGATAAATGAAGATAAGCAGATAGAAGATAGACTAGGAATAAAAGGTTGCAATTGGCATTAATGGAGGCTTTTTTGTTGTTTTACCAGCTAAAAGAATTTTGTTCAACTCTCTGGAGGGAGCATATTGTCAACTTTTGGGGTCAAGAAGAATGGGAGCGAGTAAGTATCATCAATTTAGACTTGAATCCAAGAAAGGAACTGTGAAGCTAGCCTTTCTTAGTTGTCTTTTGAGATAGTATCCTTAATTAACACCTACAGTCTGAGTGATATATTAGTTCTGGTAATTATGCACCTGCAGGGAGCTGCCTGTACAGGGGCCTATCTTTCTGGTATTCAAATTTTCAGTTGTTGACGTGATAAGGACGGGATGTGCGTGGCAAATCATGTTTTTGGAAAGGCTGCTTTAGAGTTTAAACAATGACCGTTACTTTTCTGCATCCAGGTATTAGTGGAAATTGTTTCCAAAAGGAGTGCATAACCATGTGTTTGGGTCTCTTGTGGAACTGCTGGTCATACCTATTTCTGCAATATCCTGCATATAGCGTAATCTTTATTATTGTTATACTCTTAAGTCACCTCACATTAATTTGAATTGCTCGGGTCATTCTCTTGTTTTATTTTATATGCGCCACTGCATTATGTCACATAACGAAATGTGGGAAAACCATGGCCTCACCCTGTAGCGAACAGAGTTATGTAAATTTGATACAATAAATAATGTCGCCAAATTTTATTGGCTGGATGGTCCTATATTTGATCTATTTTATCCTTTTAGGTTGTCTGGAAAATTTATAAGATCAAGAAGTTGCTGCATACATATAAATCCTCCATCGGTCATTTTCTTTCTGTTCTTTTCTGTTTTTTTTTTTTTTTTGGGGAGGGGTGGTGGACATCATCCAAGTTCCTATTAAGTGATTATGAATGCGATCTGAACTCAGGCATTGAGTATGCCTAATTTCTGGGAATATGATTTGTTTAACAGTTTTTGTAGCTCTCTTTTTTGCTTTGCCTTCCCTACTTGGATCAAGTTTTGGCATTCCATTCAGTTTTCCAAATTTATGAATGTTGTAGTTGATTATGGCATTCTTATCGCTATAGGGAGTTTGTCTGTTTTAATGTGGGTATTTTTTTCTCACATTTGTTTCCTCCATAAGTGTCCATTTAGCATGAAAGAGAATGGAGAAGTGGAATTTGAATGCTGATATTGAGTTTTTGGATGGAAGTTTAGCTAATGCACTCAGAATGTTATTTTTTGATTGCCACGAATGATTTGAAATTTTTAATGTTGATCGGTGGTTATCCTAGACTACCATTCTGACTCTTGTTTGAAAACTGCATTGACACACCGATTGAGCATAAGGTTTTCTGTCACACAATATAGTTCTTAACGTGTATTTGATGGGGTTTTGGTTGGTTTCATTGCGGCATGTACAATGGACTCGAACATGAGCTCTGAGATTAGTTGTTATGGAATATTTCTTGCCCTACATCTTTCCGCAACATTTTTTCTGTTCTCTTTTCTTTCTTTCACTCTCTTACTTTCAACAGAGAATCTTGTCCTCAACTCCCAACCTTGGGTCGTTTGAGTTGTAGCAGGGCATATAAGTCCTGATAAGTCACATGACTGGTAGAGTTCTAACATCACTTTGTTTAGTTTTGGGACATGGACCGGCACAATTGGCCAAGCCCTTATCTTAATCTGTATATTTTTGTTCTCATGCAATTGAGGGAAGAAGTAAAGTAGAGTAGGTATTATGACAGATGGTCATTGTGTATCTATCAATAAATGCCAGAGCCTTTTTAGGTTCAAAGTTTCAAACGTACTTTATCCATATTCAGCTCAAAAAGTAGATTACTGAATCGACGTCGCAGACAATTTTCATTGGACGTTTTTGAGATTCTGATGCCTGGGGCTCTACCTTGACACCATTTTATTTCTTGACCTTTCGATAAAATCTTGTTTTTATGTTCGTTTGAAACAGAGGTGGTAGAAAAAAAGCCTTTTTTCCCAATATTTTCTGAGCTTGCTTGCAGATAGGACGAAGAAAAGAAAAAAAAAAAACAAAGAAAGGCAAAACCATGGAATGCATGCAAAGAGGACCATGATACATGACTCTCGTTGCATGTATCTAAATTTTAGAACCTAGAGTGTGAGAGTGATAGACATATAAAGTTGGTTCCATTATATTTATATCTGTGGAAGAATTATTAGGTAATTTCAGAGTATGATGTTGTACTTCCAACTTATCACAATATGTGAGGACATTAAGGTTGGTTGCATAAACATTCATTTATGACATCCTATGATGTTGGTTTTTTGCTCTTTGGAGTCCCACGTCGGTGGGGAGTGAGGGAAGAGCCAAGGCCAAGGCCTATAAAAGGAGGGGTAATCTCCTTGATTAAGTACCCCAGTCATAAGCTTAGCTAGTAACTTGTGACTCTAAAAAAATTCCTCTGTTGTCCTTTTTGTAAAAAGAGAAAATGTGAGAGTTAAAGTTTTGTTAGTGAGAAAAGCTATGTGGGTGTCCTTGGGATGAGGAGAAAAATTGTGTCATTGTAATAATTTTTCACATAGTGGATTTACTTATCTGGGTCTAGTGGTTTTTCTCCTATTTTGGAGAGTTTTCCATGTAAATTCTTGTGTTATTATTATTTCTCTATTTTTCTTAATATTCTTGCAAATGGTGGATCCTAGGGGGTGAATTTGGGAGGTCCAAATTTCCAACAAATGGTATCAGAACCTAGGTCCTTTTGGTTGAGTGGAGCTTTGGTGTGATAGTGTGTATACGTACAGTCTAAGGAGGTTCTGTCTAGGAGATTGGAATTTAAGTGTGACCATTGTGACCCTCAAATCTTTCCTGGGAATGTACTTAGTGAGTACTATTCATTTCTATGGTAAAATTCATCAAGGCAATGTCAGGAAGTAGGGCTTCAAATCCTATCAGATTTGAGGTGGAGAAATTTGATGGGAGAATCAATTTTGGCTTGTGGCAAATGCAAGTCAAGGATGTTTTGATTCAATTAGGATTACACAAGGCATTGAAGGACAGACCAACCCTTGAAGTCAGCAGTGATACTAGTGACTGGTGAAACAACTAGTACAAGGAGCAAGTTCGGCAAGTGGCTCCAAGTCAGTAAATGGAGATAATGGTAATGAAGCTAACTTTATGTCTCTCTACATGAAAGACGATGTCTTTTGAAAATGGACATATACATCCTCATGGCATGCCGCTAATTCCTAAAGTTGCCATGATAGAGGATGTGTTAATGTTGGCGGGTCCACAAGATTGCGCAGACATTACTTTAGCATTGGTGCATGGTGTGGTGGAAATTCATCTAGCTGGCAGATGAACTTTCAGGAAAGCCAAACGTGGAAGTTACACCATAATTTTCAGCAAGGTTGTTCGACATGGGTCGAAGTGAAATGTTTGGAATTGGTTTATTCTGAGTGGATATGCTTTTATGGTGGAGCATGATAGCGGAAGCTATGAAGATCTTCATTGTGGTGGAGTGTGGTTGTGGGACTAGCCAAAGTCGCAAGGTGGAGATTGTTGGTTTTTTGCTCTTTGGAGTCCCACATTGGTGGGGAGTGAGGGAAAAGCCAAAGCCAAAGCCTATAAAAGGAGGGGTAACCTCCTTGATTAAGTACTCCAGTCATAAGCTTAACTAGTAACTTGTGACTCTAGGAAAATTTCTCTGCTGTCCTTTTTGTAAAAATGGAAGATGTGAGAGTTAAAGTTTTCTAATGGAAAAAGCTATGTGGGTGTCTTTGGGGTAAGAAGAAAAATTGTGTGATTGTAACAATTTTTTACATAGTGGATTTTTTTCTCTGGGTCTAGTGGTTTTTCTTCTGTTTTGGGGAGTTTTTCACATAAATTCTTGTGTTATTATTTCTTTATTTTTCTTGATATTCCTGCAAAGGGTGGATCCTAGGGAGGGAATTTGGAGGTCCAAATTCCGAACATATAATAGGTTAGGAGTATCGCGTATCCATATTTTATGACTATCTAATAATTACTCATGTCTATTGGGTGTTTTATGTGTGTCTAAGAGCACTCTAATTAGATTATGCAAATGCAAATTCAATGGAGGGTTTGACTAATAGAATCCCAAAATGTGTTGCATTGGATTATGCAAATGGAAAAAGTGATGACTTTTAGCTACAATAATTAGTTATTTGGATCATATTTGATAGTCACTATAGCATGACCAAAGGGAATAAAAAATATTTTCTTCCTTGCAAGCTCTCTCTTCCCTCGATTTTGGCTTCTACTGAACTCTCTCTCTCTCTCTCTCTCTCTCTTTTTCATTTCTTCCCACGTGTTCTTCCTCTCTAGCAGGACTTGTGTTTCGTTGTCCTTTTTTTTCCTTGTTTTTCCCTGTTGCATTAATAGCAGTAATTGTTAAACTCAATTTTTTTCCATGTAACATTAAGAGCATTAATTGTTGTATACTAAATGATTGTATTAATTTTCCAATTAATGTTTGTATCATGAATGGTTGTATACTCCAAGTCTCGTATTGTATAACTATTAACATTAATATTTTCATGTTGCTTTTAATTTAGAAAAAAAATTAATAGAACAAAAAAAATTGAAAAAAAAATTATTAAATTTATAATATTTTATTATTATTTTGACTAATAGATGGATAATCCAATATGATAATAAGTAAGTTTTGAATGGAATAGTCAAATGCAAAATCATGTCATATTATGCAAAATTTATATTTGCATTTGCATAATCCAATGCTAATGCTCCAATGTCATATTATCCAATGTTGGCATCTCACCATAGGTCCAAGAGTTTAGGCAATAACTATTAAAAAGATTGAAATCTTGCATGGTTGTGGTCATCCAAATCATGCATATGTGAATTAAGAGTAACTGAATGATTAACCTCTTTAGGTTAGTCTGGGCTTTGAGTACTACTTATCTACCCGTCTGCCAGGATAATGGGGTCTGCCCTTGGAATCATATCATAAGAGGTAAGAATCTCTGTTTCACAAATAATGTGAGAGATGTCTTTCACTAACTAGGTTCAGAGGAGCGGGCTGAGTGGATAGGGGATTACAGGAGGAAGACTCCCAGAGAAGCGGACTGAGTGGATAGGGGTTTACAGGAGGAAGATGCATGAAGTTGGAAATGAAGTGGTATCAGATGCAGAAAAAAGTAACTTGCCCCGTGGCTGTGTGGTGCCGTGAACTGGCTATGCCTAAGATCAAAGATGTAGTGGGGCGTATTGTTTTAGATTTTAGCCCAGGGTTGTCCATCAACCAAAAAAAAAAAAAGAAAAGAAAAAGGATGTCACTTCTTTTTCAGCAGGACAACCAACTGTCCCTCAATCAACTATCGACAACTATCACACACATTTTCTGTCGATGAATTGTGATCAATTATACTTATATGTAGTTGGTAATGTCTGAATATGAAACTCCAGGACTCAAAACACCGTGAGTCTCCTTGGTTGTGTGTGTCGGTCTCACTTTCCCAAGCTACTGAAGAAAATCTGCAGGTTGCAAAGCAAAAAGCCAAACAATTCCTCTATGTTGAATCAATGTCATGTCCTTTCCCTTCCCAGATTCCCTCCCTCCCTTCTGTCACTCTTTGCACGGTTACTTAACCACTTTTAACATACAATACCCCCCCAATGTGTATGCTTTGTAAAAATGGTGTCTGAAATCCCCATCATAACCCGTCCTAAGGTTTTAATAAGAGCTTTCAAACTCTTTCACTTGCTGCATCCAAACCGTCCAATATTTTCCATCGAGTTGTTCACATCTTGGGAACCATATCATATGGTGGTATTAAATTTGGAATGAGGTCATGTCTTTTTAAGCCTTAATTGGGATTCTCATTATTTCTTTATCACTTAGGTTACTGATAGAGCTCATTTAACTCCTCACCGTCATTTTTTTCAGTCAAGATAGACATAATAATGATATTAATAAATTGAAAACAAGGGGATCAGGGTTGGGAGGGGGGGGGCTTGATGAACACCTCAATAAAGTCATGAAAATTAGTGTAAGAAAATATAATTAAATTGGAAATGGGTCCAAAAGAATCAGGTCAAGGCAAGGGTATGTCGCCTTAGCTAGTGGTTTGTGAAGCGATCCGAGGGATTGGCCACCTAGGGTCGTTGATCTGCTACTTATGAGATCTAATACAGGATAGAATTCACGAGGATGATTATAATAATAAAGTGGTCGATGAAGATCATCTTTCTTTCTTTCGTTGATAAGGGTGCACAATGCTTCATAATATATCTAAGGCTATGAGCAGAAGAGAGAAGTACATCCTAAGGTGAGAATAATATACCTGAAAACTGTATTTAGCGTTACTCTTATAAATAAGTAAGTTGACACTATCAAATATCAATGATTATTTTGATGAGATTGGGTTGTCAAATATTAAGTTTGTATATATTAAGACTATACAATTTATAATTAAGACAAATACACTCTGCATTCTCAAACTAAAAACTTGCACTTTGTATCTAAAACGAACACATTATATGCACTCTCAAATTATAAAAAACCAACACTTCACACCTTTTATGTAGATCGAACCCTTAAGAAGATTATGTCACGTCACTTATTTTTCATTCGTCTCAATAATCATGATAGATTTAGAGTACAAAGTGCAAGTTTTTTTGTAGAGTGAGGATGAGGATGTAATAGGTTAGTTTTGATAATATAAATTCTACATGTACGGTTCGAAACTTGTAAATTTCCCCAAAACTATATAGTCCCCACTTCCAAGGAACTATAAACCTTTGCATCTCGTTGTCCAAGTGGGAAGTGAGAGAAGCATTTATGCTTTGCAGGTATCAGGTATGCATATCCAGAGCCATTAAGACGTGGGGTCTTCACCTATATATACATACATACATATATATATATATATATGTATGTATGTACGTATATTTCTCAAGCTGATCTATAATATTTAGTGCCTATATAGTCCAATAAGTGAGACCTTGGAGTAAGTAACCTATGCTGATATAGCAGTTTGAGTACGCTACACGGACCACAAATCTGTCACGTCACGACTAAGACCTTGTTCAGGCGTTATTGCTTCTACTGGCTATAGCACCTGAAAAATAGACGCCATAATAATATAAAATGAACTCATTATTTATATTTATGGATTAAACGACGTCAATTACCAACTTCATCACAGTTTCACGAAAATACACAATCGATAGCCTTTCTCGATGCCCACTCTCGGTAATACACAAGCATTAATTCCCATATTATAATTATATATATATATATAGCAACATGAGAACCCTGCATTAATGTTTTTGTTTTGTCATATAGTTCCAAAAGAAACAGCCCCAACGACAGAAACGAATGGATCAGTGATGCTGTTTATATATATGGGGTACGACCGCCCGACGACCCTGCAGCTAGCATTGTGATTCATTTGTTTTCATGCCTTCAGTACTGTTTAATTGTGCTTACCCACAAACTTATGTTGCGTGCATGCGTCAATATCGTAAAAAACATTAATTAATATGTTGTGTCAATATTTGTGTTTAACTAACAAACTCATGCACATGAACTTGGCCTTCTCTTTACGTACGTAAGAAATTATGCTCCCAACCACTCCTTCCAACATTTTAGGCTCTCCTGTCCTCTTGGTCTGGCAATTTGACAACATTTTCATCTCAGGTTGACAGCTTCCACTTCATGTGACAATCTTGCCTGCACCTCCATCGTCCTCATGTAAGGCTAGCTGTAACTGATCATCATGGGCCTGTAGAGTATTTAAGAAAATTATTTATTTATTTATGATAAGTTATTTTCAATGAAATGATTATTTCTATTAATATAAGTCTGTTTTTATTGTAAATAATCTAATAGTACTTTTGTCAATTTTCTTTAAATTCTATATAATGGGACTTACCACCTCAGCATGCATGTGATCATAAGTTACACGTACATCATACTTAGAAATAACTAGCTGGCTATATACTTCCGAATTTGCTATAGAGTAATGTTAGAGAGAAGCCAGTATTATAGCAATGCACACTTTGCACTCACTACGTGGTTACTTTTAGTTGATTGTTCTCAATACTCACTTGGAGAGATGTGTAGTCTAAATAATATCATATCATGTGTGTAAAATAAATACTCTTAATAATAATTTTTATCTATATTTATTCTTTGCTATATATACTCCTTGTCAAATGATCATAATACTGCATCCACCGTCAGGTACGTAATTAAGGTTTTATATATGCATGTGTTGTTGACCCTCTCCTACTAGCTGTTAGGACAAAATTACGACTCACAAAGGCTATTTGAGTACAGTACTTTTGATTGCCAAGGCCCAAGGAAGTCAGTAAAAAGTCTATTTTTTAAAATTTTATGAATCCACACGTGCAAACATGGTTACACGTGGGACTGGAATATTGTAAAAAACACCTATTTTAATTAATGGAAAATGCTTGGCCACCGACACTTTCTCCCAAGAGTTTCTACCTAATGTTTTTTTTTTTTTCACTTAATGGTTAATGAAGTATTTTTTAATAAGTTTGTGATTTTTTTTTTCAAATGTTTAAAGTGATTTAAAAAATGCTTTTAGAAAAAAAAACACAAAAAAAGAAAAGAAATGCAAAATGCATTTATCGGTAAAACTCTCGGGAGAAAATCTCGGTGGCTCTAGGAGAGGCCTTAATTAATTTTGGGCAAAGGTCAAGATGATACGATGCAGGACCATCCAATCAATTATGGATCTTTCTCCAAAACGTGTATATATAGATGCATCTTCTGTGATGTGTAGATGAAGATGCAGCTAGAATTTCTGTGGTCATTCATGGGTCGTAGTTCTTATGATCTATTGATGATAGAATCCAAGGGGCTGCTCGTAGATTAATAATTATCTGCTTCTTTTTTCCATTAAATGATATAAGAACTTGAATTCCACTGCCTAATTAATGTGGATGCCGTGAGAAAACATGAGTCATTACTCTATCGTGTAAAACTAAAACCCTTAGTAATTTTGAGTTAAATAACATTAAAATCTTAATGAGATTATCTAGCGAGCTGGATATTTAAATATATATATATATTTTTTTTAAGTTACGAATAATGATACTCACACAACATCAACATATTTTACGATATATATTTTAAAGTAAATGTATTTTTATAAAGTGATATTATTTTTATAAAATATTTTACAAAATTATATTTTAATTATGTAATATATTGTAAAAAATGAGATGTGTTTATTATTTTGCGTTCGAGAATAGTAGTTTTTTTTTAACAAAATTATGCAATGATTCGTATTCAAAACAGTCAGAAGTGTAGCGCTATATATCCTGGTCACGATGACATCAAGAGAGTCCAATGGTCTCACATGCATCTTAAATGCTATTGGCATGAACTAGTACTACAGTCACAGACTCCACTATCATTAATTGCAAACGAAAAAATATTTAGAGACACACAAACATGCCTGCTTTTGGTTGGGACCCTATACATGTTCTAAGAGATCAGTTGTGTAGAGGTTGGAAGTAACTCGAAATTGTCAGGGCTGGCTGGCTGGCTGGCTCTCAAAGTTTTTGACCAAAAAGCCTTTTGAGCGTTCTTCACAGCACATGAGACACTAGTACATTCCTGGCCCACTCTGCAAAATTTAATATGAAACGTCTGCTATTGGGTTTTACATGGAGTGAGAACCGAAGAAGTTTCTTAATTTAATGAGCTTTTTCTTTCTATATTAAACAGAAGGTCCTTTTTGAAGTCTTTCTTTTTCTTCTATTTTTGGGTAAGAGGTCAGTACTTGAGACAATAATGTAACGCATGCCAGTCTAGATGGCCCATCCTTTTAACTGGTTTTATTGAGTTTTATCTTTTGAATTTTGCGGGAAAATATAAAAAAGGTTTAGGAGGAGACCCTCTCTCTCTTCTCGGTAGTTGGGGTCAGTCACGTACGTGGGGATCAAGTTGGAAGAAAAATGGAGTTTTGAGCCAGAAATCATGTACCACTTTATGCATGCTCATGCTGCGCCTCAACCGCGCGCATTAATGTCCATATTATCAGATGGATTTTTCGCAACAAATTAATTAAACACTCGTCATCGATGGTACACATGCACTTTAATGAGAAGACCATATGTAGCCGATGCACGCAGCATGCAGCGGCAGCAGCTGACTTCTTTAAAGAAAGGCAGATGATCGAGAATGCTTTGACCATGCATATATTTGGTTGGACGTATATCAGTTTCAGTTATACATACACTACAATATATATGACATACATGATCAAGTGGCAACGGAAAATACCTAATCAACATATATGATATATATATATATATATATATATATATCTACATAGTTTGATAAGAATCAACGATATGATTTCATACACTCTAAATACCTTATTATTGGATTAAAATGCTAAAATATGAATAGAAATTAATGTGTATTCTTAAATTGAGTTTCTATTTACATTAGGATATTCCTAAACAGATTTTTATGTTTAATTTTAAAATCTATAAAAGAACAAGTCAAAGTCTAGTCAAATTCAAAAGACTTTGAAGTGGACAAGACGTTGGAACAACCTATGAACTTTCAACGAGTGTAAGACTCTTCAAATAAGAATAATGATGGAGTTTGAAAGTAATTTGGATCAAGAAAAAAAGTCAGAGTCTAAAATGTATTAGGAGACAACATGTATATATTTTAGTATTTTAATCGTAACTTTTTACTCACATATCGGATTGATGTGATTCTTAATGCGTTGGGAATTTATCTTAAAGGGCTATGCATCTTTCTCTAATAAGAATTTCTAAATTCAAACTCTTGAAGTGCGTACGTGGTTACCAAGATAAGTTCTAAAATCTAGGCCATTTTTTATGCGGGAATCATGAAAACATTAGAGTTTCTTTCCTATCCTATATAAGCATATCATTAACACGAAATTGAGAAGTTTTTCAGAAGGGAGACATATTGATTCTATTTCATCTTTCATGGCCTCAAGCCATTTATCTGAATCAATACTATTGAACGGTGTACCCCTTGGGATAATATTCTCTAACATGGTGATGTTTCCCATGAGGGGTGATGTTAAGGGAAGTGTCAAGAGACACAACCTTTTGATTTAGTCAAAAGGTTGTGTCACTTCTTAAGGATGTAACTTTTGGATTACTATTGGTTTACCAATAGTTGTGCCTTTTCACTATAGGATGTGTCACTCCTTAAGGTTGTGACCTTTGGGCTACCATTGGTTAACCAATGGATGTGCCATTTACCAACCGGTGCATGATGGCCTATAAATAGGGGTCATTGGTGCACAAACAAATGCACTCAATTCCCTTTGTTCATCACCAACTTGTGGGACAAATACCCTCACGGGAGTGTCACCATATTGTCGTAATTCCGCTTCTATTTGTTATTTAAATTCTCTACAGTGGTATCAGAGCCAGGTTATGTCAGAGGGAATTTTATCTCGCATTACAAAGACGATAAATAGGCAAGTGCTTGGTTTGGCAACCACACTTGCATATTTTAATCATCTTCGTTTGCTTGAAAATCCGAGAGAGAAACTTTTTCAGATCACGGTGGGGGGTTTAGAGTATACTGGTAATCTTCAAAATTTAGTAAATTGTTACTATTTTGAAGAAAATTATTGGTATTATTTTACACAAAGGAATAGTGATTTAAATACCCCATTTGTCCACCAAGTTACTGTTTCGGCCGGTCGCCGGAGTCTCTCACCACCGCCGGACGTCGTCGACCTCGGGAGCACGTCGGAGTCGTCGTCGCCGGCCACCATTTGGTCGGACGGGGCTGAGGAAACCGCACGCAGGGACACTGCAGTGCGCCTGCGCGAGGTTGAAGACAACCCAGGACGAAACGGTGCCGTTTCGTCCAACGGTCATCTCGTTCAAACCAATCCAAGGCTAAACGACAGTGTCGTTCAGCCAACGGAGGTTAATAACGGTAAAAACGACATTGTCGTTTTGCCCGTTCCTGAGCCTCTTGAGCCGAGCCGAGCCGAGCCTCCAAGCCGAGCCGACAACCGAGCCGTTGACCAAGCCGAGTACCGAGCCGTTGACCGAGCCGCCTCCAGAAGCCGATCTCCAGAACACGGCTTGAACCGGCTGAACCGGTTCACCCGGTTTCCTGAACCGGTTCAGGGCAGAAAATTTCAATCGGGCCGTTCGAGATCATTTCAAGCCCGATTTGGTCCGTTCAAAAGCCGTTGTGCTCCAAATTTCAAGCCAAATTATTATAAAGCACCTGTTGATCGAAATTACCGCCAGAAATTCTTTGAAAGAGGTGAAACATCAAGGAAAGGTCGTGGATATCCTCGATCGGGGCGTCGCTTTTATTATTCTCCTTATATAAAATATAATAGGAGAATTTCTAGGCTGCCACCTTGGATTAAACCCAAGGGTTATTATTATTACTAATTAAGTTTGTAATAATTTTAATTTTTCACAGTTGAACTATTATATTTAAATAGTACACATTTATTATTTCTACATTCTTCTTGTTGATTAATTTTTTTTTTAAGGTTTATTATTCATGGCACCGAAGAAAAGTATTGATCCTTCGGGGATAGAAAAATTGAATGGAAGAAATTTCCGGGCCTGGAAAAGGCATATAACTTTTCTTCTAATCCATGAAAAAACCTTATATACATTAACAACACCAAAGCCATGGGAAGGAAATGTAGAAGATGATGAAAGTGTAAACAGCATTTTAAATGTAGATAAATGGATAGAACACAATGCATGGGCAAAAGCTTTAATTTTGCATTGCATGAGTGATCACATTATTCCTTTATTTGAAGACTATGAAACTGCTAAAGAAATAATGGATGCAGTTGAAGCAAAGTATGGTTTAAGGTCGGATACTTATATACAGTTATTGTTGGATAAGTATAACCGGACTTGTATGAAAGAGAATGATGATATTGGCGATCATGTACTTCAAATGGAGTTGATGGCAAAAGAATTAAATGATGCCGGTCATCCTCTCAGTGATAAAATGCAAGTTACAACCATACTAAATAGTCTTCCTTCATCTTGGGATCACATTATTACTTCTTTAACACACAGTGGAAATGAAGTAACAATGATATCGCTTCCAGTACTTTTAGTACTTGAAGGAGAAAGGATGAAAAGAAGGAATAAAGATGGTGAGTCATCCAATTTATTAATGGCTCAAGATAAGCGTTCTACACAGAATAAGATGAAGCCAAAACAGTTCAAGAAAAAGAAATGGTTAAAAAGAAAACAAAATAAACCATTTTCTGGAAACTGTTTTAAGTGTGGAAAGAAGGGTCATTACAAATCACAATGTCCTAACAAAGGAAAAGCACAAGAAAGTAAGGAAATTGTGATGACAATCTCAGAAGTAATGCTAGTGGAACCAGTGACAGATTCATGGTGGGTTGACTCTGCAGCGACAAGACATATATGTAGGAACAGAGATATGTTTGTCAAACTTGAAGATAAACAAATTGGAGAGCACAAAGTATATATGGGCAACAATACATATTGCGATGTCTTGGGGCAAGGTACATGTAAATTCAAAATAAATGGTTCCATTATTTTACTTAGTGATGTTCTATATGTACCTAGTATTCGTAGAAATTTAGTATCTGTGCCTGTACTAGATCAGAAAGGCTACACAGTTGAGTTTAAGTCTGGAACCGTTGTAATTAGTAAGGGAAATGTGTCAGTGAAAGGCGTGAAAGATCACAATATGTATGTACTGAATGTTGATATTAATAAAGTACCTATTTCTGAGTATTTGAATGTGTCTACTGATTGTACATATTTATGGCACTTAAGATTAGGCCATATAAATAAAAATAAAATGATCAGAATGTATAAAAGTGGATTAATACCACAAATAAACTCAGATAATTTTGATATATGTGAACCATGTATCAAAGGAAAAATGAGTAGTAAATCTTTTTCAAAAAGTTGGAAATCTACGGATTTACTAGAAATTATACATTCTGATGTGTGTGGACCTTTTAAAACAAAAACTCATAGAGGAATGGAGTACTTCATTACTTTCACTGATGATTATTCAAGATATGGACAAATCTACTTACTCAAGCATAAATCTGATGCAATTGAGAAATTTAAAGAATTTAAATTAGAAGTAGAAACCCAGTTGGGTAGACCCATTAAAAGTTTGAATAGTGATAGAGGAGGAGAATTTGAAGCTTTAGATAATTTCTGCAAATTGAATGGTATAAGACATATTTATACTATGCCATATAAACCTCAACAAAATGGCATTGCAGAAAGAAGAAATAGAACTCTATTGGATATGGTGCGATCGATGATGACATATGCTGATCTACCAATACATTTTTGGGGTGAAGCATTATCGACTGCAGCATATATATTAAATAGAGTTGAAACTAAAGCGAAACCTCTTACACCTTACGAATTATGGACGGGACATAAACCAGACTTAAGTAAACTCAAAGTGTGGGGTTGTAAGGCACAAGTGCTTATCCCAAGGCCACTAAGGGATAAATTAAAAAGTAAAACCTGGGAATGCAGGTTTATTGGGTATGTAGAAAACGGAAGTGGCTACAGATTTTATCATTCTGAAAAAGGATTGATAGAAAGTAGGGATGCCGTTTTCTTGGAAAATACGAACCTTGTTACTCCTGTTGATCAAATAGATTTATTAAATGATTTAGAGAATCAACGGATCTCCACAGAATCTGACAATGAAAATAATGATATTATTCAAATCCAGAATAATAAAAGAAAGTCAGATGAAAATCAATTTTCAGGCATTGATGTTGGAGACAGTGGGAGTAAAAGATCCAGAAGACCATCAATATTATTTCAAGATCATTATGCACTAAATACCAGTTTGGAAAATTTAGATAATGATCCTGAAAATTTTTCTGAGGCAGTCAATAGTATTGATTCAGATAAATGGCTTGAGGCCATGAAAGATGAAATAGAATCAATAAACAAAAATAATGTTTTGGAGTTAACAGATCTTCCAAAAGATAGAAAAGCTATTGGCTGTAAATGGGTTCTCAGAAGAAAATTTAAAGTTGATGGCAGTTTGGAAAGGTACAAAGCAAGGTTAGTGGCCAAGGGATATACTCAACAACCAGGTGTAGACTTTGTGGATACATATTCGCCTGTGGCGAAGTTCACATCCGTAAGGATCATCATGTCCATTGTTGCCAGGATGAATTTGGAATTACATCAGTTAGATGTAAAAACAGCTTTTCTCAATGGTGAATTAAAAGAGGATATCTTTATGATTCAACCAGAAGGATTCCAAATTAAAGGACATAAAGAGAAAGTCTACAGGTTGAGAAAGTCACTGTATGGACTTAAGCAATCTTCAAGACAGTGGTACTTGAAATTTCACCAAGCCATTTTGGAAATGGGATATGAAATGAGTCCACTAGATCACTGTGTATACATATGGAAAAATGATAATCAATTAACATTATTATCATTGTATGTTGATGATATATTACTGGCAAGTAATTGTCTAGATATGATGCATGCAACAAAGGAATTCTTGAAATCTAAATTTGAAATGAAAGACATGGGTGAAGCCGCTTATGTTCTTGGAATAAGAATTTCTAGAGATAGAAATTCAAATCTATTGTATTTAGATCAAGAGAAATATCTAGAAAAAGTACTTAAAAGATTTGGTATGGAAAATTGTAAATTTTTAAGTACGCCTGTTTGCAAAGCTCATACTTTAAATAAAGGTATGTGCCCAAAAGATGAGGATGAAATAAGTGAAATGCTTAAAGTTCCCTATGCTCAAGCTGTGGGAAGCCTCATGTATGCAATGACAAGTACCAGACCAGATATTTGTCATGCAGTTGGATTGGTAAGTAGATTTCAATCCAATCCAGGTAAAGAACATTGGCAAGCAGTTAAGCGTATATTGAGATATTTACAAGGTACCAAAAATTTGAAATTATGCTTTGGAAACAATGATCTAGAATTAATCGGCTATAGTGATGCTGATTTTGGAAGTGATGTAGATGATAGAAAATCTATAACTGGATATATATTTCTATTTGGTGGAACAGCAGTTTCTTGGTTAAGTAAGAAACAGGGCTGTGTTGCTAAGTCTACTATGGAAGCAGAATATATTGCTTGTAGTACTGCAGTGAGTAATGCGGTGTGGATAAAACGCTTTATTGAAAGCTTAAATTTGGGTACATCCACAGAACCAATCAATGTGTTTTGCGATAATCAGTCTGCCATTTCTTTGATAAAAAGTGGAACACAGAGTTCCAAGGGAAAACACATTGATGTGCATTATCACTATATTTTAGATATAGTGGAAAGAGGTGAGGTCAAGGTTAATTTCGTTTCCTCGACCGAAATGGTAGCAGATCCAATGACCAAAGGTTTATCTCTGGAGAAATTCAGAGAACATGTGACTAGAATGGGATTGAGAGAAACCTAGGTGAAGCAATTTCATGGTCAGCATGTATAACTCAGCAAATTCTGGGGACGCCTAGAAAATTGGAGTTATAGAGATACCCAAATGAAAATTTTGGTCATTTGTAAAGCCACTGATAAGGTGATCAAGGAAAACCTCAGGAATGGCCTCAGGGTGAGTATTTGATAAAAATTCAGTGCAGATTGATTAATCAAGTAAAAGGTTGATCATGGTAAAGTCGCTGATAAGGTGATTAAGGAAAGACTCAGGTGAGTAAGTACTTAACGAAAATTCAGTGCCGTTCACTAAAGTTTTAGTGAAATGTGATTTGATTACCCAAGTAAATGGTTAATCATTTGCAAAGTCGTTGATAAGGTGATTAGGGAAAAACCTCAGGAATAGCCTCTAGAGGAAGTACTTAACGAAAATTCAGCGCAGGTCGATACATGTGTTATGTATTCGGCTGAAGTCGTCAATTGTGACAGAGGAATGGATTGTTGATCCAGTCATGGAGAATTGATGCCATTCACTAAAAATTTTTTTTTAGTGAAATGTAGTCACCCCTAATATGTGATCAGTGGGAGCACATATGGTAAAGGGTGCGGTCAGATAAGGTAATGACAAAAACGTGTGCACGTAGAGGCTTGTCATGCTCTGACGCCGATCTGCAAGAGTTGCAGATGAGAGTTGAGTAGTGGAAAGCTCATATTGGTACCAAGGTAAAATACTCAACTGGATCATCACCGTTTTGTGTGATCAAGTGGGAGATGTTATTCTAAGGGGTGTGATCACCAAACGGTGTACCCCTTGGGATAATATTCTCTAACATGGTGATGGTTCCCATGAGGGGTGATGTTAAGGGAAGTGTCAAGAGACACAACCTTTTGATTTAGTCAAAAGGTTGTGTCACTTCTTAAGGATGTAACTTTTGGATTACTATTGGTTTACCAATAGTTGTGCCTTTTCACTATAGGATGTGTCACTCCTTAAGGTTGTGACCTTTGGGCTACCATTGGTTAACCAATGGATGTGCCATTTACCAACCGGTGCATGATGGCCTATAAATAGGGGTCATTGGTGCACAAACAAATGCACTCAATTCCCTTTGTTCATCACCAACTTGTGGGACAAATACCCTCACGGGAGTGTCACCATATTGTCGTAATTCCGCTTCTATTTGTTATTTAAATTCTCTACAAGACAGCCCAGTACTGAAGAATGAAGAGACGAAATTAATTTCTATAGCCGCTGTTTGCTTTATTTTTCTCTTGAGATTTTTGTTGTCCATTATATTTATGAGTAACTAAATTCTCAAATAGGTTTAGGGATGGACTTGCACATTAAAGGATATTTTTAATTTATGTATTTGATTTTCAATTACTAAAACTCTTTTGTTTTATCATTCTCAATTCATTATTGATATTTTCTTCTCCGAATAATCATAGAATTTATTCTGTTTATAGATTCAGTCATGCTTTTTCTATTAAATAGATTAGCTCTTTGATTATGTTTGGATCAATTATTTATCTATATTGATTTAATTTTTTGCTGCAATATCGCTCAATGAGTATATATTGTCGTCGTTGGATTTTCTCAATAGTGATAATAATTTACGTATTTTAAAAGTGGTGAATGATCTTTCAAAGAGTTACATTTGGTTTAATTTTGGTTTATAAATCTATACCCTCTGATTGAGAATTTTGGGAATTGAGTTCCCAATTGAGTTATTCAATAAATTAAGAATAATTAAAATACCGGATTTGTGCAAGGGATTTCCGATGCTTTAATGCTCATCAAATTTGAGTACTTTTCCGATAGTCACTTTGCTTCACTTTAATTTACATTTAAAATTAATTTTTATTCTCCATTAATCATTTAATATTTTTCTTTTGTTTCTTTGTTCCTTTGCTATTCTTTTAATTTGTCTTTCTGTGGAATCGACACCTCAAAGCTATACTACAACTACTGCATTATTCTTTAGGTGTAATCAAGAGTGTACTATACACACACACACACACACACACACACACACACATATATATATATATATATATGTAATTATAGCATTTAATTCCTATCTTTATTGTTATCAATGATTTCAATATTGTGCATAGGATCAAAGTCGATCCAGCTTATTTATGTTCATAGTCTTGAAATAAGGTAAATCTCATGTTATCTTGGATGATGTCGAATATTTTAGTGATCTTCTGAATGAAGAAGATATTATTTAGGTAATGTAGGAATTGGGATCTGCAAGAAGCTTTTCATGAGCTATAACCGTATGTAGTATGGGATATTTCACATTAATTTGACAAGAAAATCAAATACGACTGCGGATAATATTTCAGCTAACAGTACACTTTAATTTTTTTTTATAAGTGATAGGCTCTTAGTTTTAAAGGTATAAAAGGAGAGAGTGAGGATTTTAACAAATATCCAATAAAAATTTTTACAACACAAATTAAGAGTATTAATATTGGTCTATGCATATGCAAAATCACCTCTTTTGCATAACTACTTTGCCATTCAAGCAAAATTTCTACATTAGCTTCTACATATTTGAGATAAAATAATAATAAATTATTTTATTATTATTAATTTTTTGCTAAAATCAATTTTTTTTTTATATATATTTTGCAATTAGCATCCACTACATTCATTTGACATTAATAATACAAATGCAATAATAAAAAATATAATTTTTTTATATATTATATTAAAAATATAATAAAATGAAAAAAAAAAATTATAATAATAAAATGAATATGCAGGTAAAGATTTGTTGTGTTGTTGAATGAGGGAGAAAATGAAAGGATTGTGAGAGAGAGAGAGTGGGAGGAGAGAGAAATAATGACTAAAATATGTTTTGTAGAGTGAATAGTAATTATCCAAATTTAGATAAGCATTGTTTATAACTAGCTAAATATTTGGATATGCATAAGTCAATGTAGATGATTTTAAGGTCACATTATGCAAATATTACTTTACATATACATATGTATAGACCAATATGGATGCTCTTATAAACAGAGTCAATAAATTGGTTTGGTCTCATTTTTTTGGCCGAATTGTCATGAAAGGAGTTCAAGGCGAAGTCGGGTAGGTTACCGATGGATCAAAACAATGTTATTGATTGTTTGATTGGCTTATTAGAATGACTACAAATTAAGTAGTAATGTGCTTAATTGCGTTAGCATCATACTCGGATGAGTTCGCTTATGAACTCGCGCGATCTCATTCTTCATCTTTTGATAAGAGTGCATCAACTCTTGAAATAAAGGAAAGTAGATAAGAGAGGTGTCATCACTTGATAAGTTAATGGAGGAAGCTTAATTGTTATGATGTTATTGTAAAATCACAATTTTTCTTAAAAGTTTAAAATACTGACGGAAGAATATAAATTTAATTATTTATATTATATTCTTAAATGAGTATGGAGGCCGTGCACGATGTGTTGGTAGAGATTGGAGGTGGTTAGTTGTTGGATATAATCGTAGACAACTAATTAGGATAACGTACGATGATGTGGTGCATGCACGGGGCAAGGAGGACACCCAAAGTATATATAGTAGATCTGACTTCATGAACCATTAAAAAAAATAAAGATCAAAACTTAGCAAGTTTGGCTAGGCTTCGTTTGGTTACTAAATATCTCTCAACTAATATTAACTCATCATTATAATTTTTTTAAATTCCAACATAAAATATAATAAACAATTCTACTTTTTCAAATCTTAAGATAATAATAATATTAAAAAATAATATTCTAACAATATTTTATCATTTCAACTTAACTCAATTCAAATCAGTTCAATATTTAAATATAACCTTAGAATGGAAAGGAAGAGAAGGGAGATGAGAGGACTCGGCTCAAGGACTTGGCGAAAGGCTGGGATCTTCAATATTCTTCATAAATCTAGGGAGAGAGACTCGTTCAAAGGCCAATGGCTAAAGAGTCATGTGCGATATTAATGCTAGTTTCTATATATCATCTAGCTTTTTACCGAAGGTTAACCCCAATGAATTATTTAAAATCCCGAGAGAAATAAGACTAATTCCCCTATTCTTGGAATTTGCATTTACGAAGTTACTAAAAACTAATTTGTCCTTACACGAGATACACAGAAGACACAAAAAATTGGTGGGATTAAAATGAAGCTCTCTCGATCAATTAAAGACTTTTTATCAGTATCAACCTATGATTAAGGGTAGAGAAATAATATTCCTAATCATAAAATACGCAAGTATCGTGTACTTCTTTTAAAAAAAATAAATAAATATAGGATTTATATAAAAAAATTAATTTTTTAATAGTGTATCATACTCTTTTTTAAAATAAATATATGGTGTTTGTACAACCCATAACTGTATCTATCATTACTCTTAAAGTATAACCAAGTCAGTATTAATAATTTATGACTTTTTATTTTTTTGATACAATAATTTATGACTTTTTGATTAAGGGTTAAGTCTGTAACAATTGGTATTGGAGTATATATTATGCATGCATACCAGAAGTTCAAGTCATGAAAGGGTCAAATGGTTCATAGTTAAATAAAGAGTTTTGCTACCCATCATCTCATATATTTACACCACATTTATTTTTATTATTTTTAAATTATTTTTAAATTTTATTTTTTTTAATCTAATTGAATTGTTCTACTCATTATCTATATATTACACATTTGATAAGAAAAAAAAATAATAATAAAAATAGGTGTAATTTGTGGTGTGTGGAAATGATGATCAGTATAATTTTTCTTAAATAAAACAATTGTTACCGAATAAGCTAAGGCTGGAAATAAAGATAAAATAATTCGACAAGCCGATCGAGCATCCAAACTAGAGTTAGCCTGATTTGTTTATGTAATAAGTTGTTCAGAAATATAAAACTATATATGATTGATAATTTAACGATAAAACTCTTATATATCTTAGCCCAACTCGTATAAATTTGAATAACGTAGTATTTATTTTGTTGTAGTTTTATCTTTATACATATATATATATTTTTAAAAAAAAGAGGATGGTACTTCAAATTTTATTGAAAGCCCTCACTTATGGTAGAAGAAAACCGTGATTACAACATAGATACATTGGGAATACAATTTTCCAAAAAAGCCCAAACGCAGGCATTAAAAAACCTAAAGCTACCGGCCACAATACAAAAAAGCTTAAAAGGAACAAATACCTCAAAAGACAAACTTGCAAGGAAAATAAGAAAGTAAGCATATAAACTAAATGATAAACCCGATGCAACTAACCAGGAACAAAACTACGAGATCCGCAAGTAAGGAAGACCAATTCTATCCATGCGTAGAAGACCTCTTAAATTGTTGGGCAACGTATCTCTATCACTAGTCCAATCCATATTTAAACCCCTAGTTCCACTTTTGGCGAGAGAGTCAGCCACCGCATTACTTTTTCGAAAAATATATTTCACACGGTATTCCATGGATGCAAAATAAACATGAACTTCATATAAAAAATTTTCTAAATACCAGATGTTATAGTCACCCCTAATGATCCAGTTAATAAGAATTTTTGAAGTAGTTAAAGAGAATATCTGAAGTAGTTAAAGAGATAATAAGAGTCGTGCTACTAAAACAATACGCCTTGTTTGAATTTTTTGGATATAATAATTAATATAAATCTACATAACCTATATAAATATATTAACCAAAAAACTAAAATTTGTTTGTCAAAATTTGTAATTAAATTGAATAATGATTTTGGTAGGAAGCTCGTGAATAAATTTGAACTTAATCCAATAACAAATGAATTGTTTGTTAAAATAAAATGTATTTTGATAATAAGTGCAAGTTCAATTTGTGATGAATAACGGTCTGTTTGGGAACCTATATTCATAGATAATTTTATTACGACCTACATATTATTTACTACTATTTCATCATTGTTATTAAGTAATTATTTCATTCTTATTTACGGATCATATTAAATACTCTAAATATTAGGGGTGCAAAGAGTGCACCCCACTCCGCCCATGTAGGGGCGGGCCCTTGCCTCGCATCTAAAGCTCCTAGCGAGGGCGGGTGGTGGGGAGGGTCCAACCCCCCCGCTTACATTTATATTACAATTTGTTAGACTTGTTCACAATATATGCACTGACAAATTTAAAAACTATATAGTTTAAAAATTAATACATTACAATTTACACAAAATATATACTAACAAATTTAAAAATTACATAGTTTTTAAATTATAGTCATATTTAAAAAATTTAAATTTATAATTTGGGTCTAAAATATATTTTTAATTACTTTTAGACTTAAAAATAATTTTTAAACTAAGAAAAATGTAGTATTTTTTTTAAGTAGACGGAGACGAGACGAATTGAGAATCCGTCCCGCACCCCACCCACCAGGGCAGGGTACCCCGCCCTCGCATTCCGGGAGTGGGGGACGGGGGTGATAACCCCACCCCCCGCCCCATGTGGGGCGGGGTGCGGGGAAGGGGTTGCCCCGCCTTGCGTATTAAATATACACACAGATTGTAATAAAAATAATTTTTTTCATCAGTCACTATTTACTATCGCACATCCCATATCTTATAAAAAATATCTCATAATTTATAATAATAAAAAAAAAATTGTCAAAGTATAGGTGTGAGTTGTGAAGAAGAATAATAGTGATGTACGGCAAAACCCTTCTAACAAACTAAAGAAACAAAACTTTACTGGGAGAATAGACTTTGCCAAAGCCTTTGGCATTGGGGTCGACTTCAGGTAGTTAACTGACTAGTTAAACTTCGTATGATATGGTTAAAAGCAAGTGACGAGTGTAGATGGCGACTGTACGTAGCTTATTTACTAGACTAGTGATGACACGGTGTTTGTTCATTGTTGGGTTGAAGTCTCATTTTCTTCTGCCTTGAAAAGAGAGGTGTCTAGCCCCTCATGGACAACCTCAACCTGGCACACATCACATTATTACTCTTTCTTGTCAATTAACAAGGGGACACCCTAAGAACCTCCAACCCCCCCATATATGTGTAGAAAAAGGAAGGAGAGAGAGAGAGAGAGAGAATGTGTTTCACTTTCACACGTGCGAATGACGCGAGGGTTATGTGTTTGGAGAATAGTGAGGATAGTAATATAATAATAATAAGAACCAGTTGATGAGTTAAAAGGTCAGGGGGGGGTGGGTCAGTGTGCCTAACAACTCTAAAAGTATGTTCTCTTCCTGCCTGATATTCCGAGTCTGTGAGAGGGCCGGGAAGTCTAGACGAGGGGTTCTCTCTCTATTAAAAACACTTCAGCTGTTTCTGTTGTTTCAAGCTGCTAAACTTTTTCTCCTTTTCCCTTCTCTCTGTCGAGCTTTTACTTCTCACTTTTGGTCCGACACGTCATTTTTTTTTTGTATTCTTTTGATCTGGCCATAAAGATAAATTTCCCGGAAACTCTTCTGTTGATATCTTAGCAGCTACCTAGAATGCTTCCGGCGAGGGCACAATAGGCAACAAAGAGCATCGCAGATATCAGTTCTTAATCGTCAGCGTCTGTGATATAGGAAATAAGGGCATGACCAACAAGTTTGCACCAGAAAACCCAAGTAACCTCAGCTGCAACTCATACCGTACTCCTTCCTCTATCACTTCGCCCCTGGGGATGGTTTATGCAGACATGGGTTCTCTCTCCCTCAGTCCCAACTATGGAGTAGCTTCTGCAATTTCTTCTTCACAAGAAAGTACTATCTCCAAGAGTTTTGAGGTTGAAAATAGGAGAGCTAGTTGGGGTTTCCCATTCATGGGGAGCTCCATTACAAGAAGCTTTGAAGAGCACCACAACAGCAATGCTGGGGAGGTTAAGGTCTCTGACAGCGTAGATGGTTTTGGGCAAAACAATGAAAGAATGAATCAGAATGTCGGCCTGGATGATAAGGACTCGGATGAGAATGAGAATGCGCTGACTGTGAAGGAAACAGATAGTGGGCAGTCAAAGCTTTGCAATAGAGGACATTGGAGGCCTGCAGAGGATACCAAGCTCAAGGAACTTGTGGCTCTTTACGGCCCCCAGAACTGGAACCTCATAGCAGAGAAGTTGGAAGGAAGATCAGGTAAGGAAGTGAGACAAAGATCAATACCTTGCATTTTTGTTATTTATTCTTCATAATAATATTTCCTATCCTTCGGTTAAACTATACATATATCTATATTATATATATATCAAAATAGTTGCACTATTCTTTTCAAGAATTATTCATTTTCTTTTATTGGATTTTCTGGGTTAAAAGGTAAGAGTTGCAGACTGAGATGGTTTAACCAGTTAGACCCAAGGATCAACAGAAGAGCTTTTAGCGAAGAAGAAGAAGAAAGGCTAAGGCAAGCTCATAGACTTTATGGCAATAAATGGGCCATGATAGCTAGGCTTTTCCCTGGAAGAACTGATAACGCAGTCAAGAACCATTGGCATGTTATAATGGCTAGGAAGCTTAGAGAACAATCCAGTGCTCACAGGAGAAGGAAGTTGGGTCAATCTGTATACAGGAGGATGGAGGAAAATCCTAGCTTTGCTTGCAGAGATGCAGCCACAAGAACAGAAACACTACCATACTGTCTCGATTTCCTAAGCGGAGGACTAATCAATATTACTTCTTTTCCATTTGGAACATTTAATGGTGCCAGTAGTGGGATTGATTGTGGCTTAAATAATGGTTCACCCCCCATGACCAGTGGAGAATTAGCAATTTCAAGCAGCGAAGTCCTTCCTTACAGTGGTTTCTGTGCACAACAGGCGTCTTTTGATTTCTTCCCTGGTTTGCCCTTTGCCCCTATTCCTTTTTGTTCCTCCAGTTTGGATGCATTTGGTCTCTGTGCTGCTACTCAGTTTGTCATTCTTTCATATTGTGCCTCGTTTTCTCGTTCCATTGTTTGATCTATCGCTCACTTTGCAGCTGAACCAAGTTGAATGCCTTGATTTATTTTGTTTATCTTCTGCTTTTTGTGTATTTGTGTTCGTCAGGTCCCAAAAGCAATGACAAGATGGACAGATATTGGGATAGGCCACTTGAAGAAGCTCAAGCATCTGGTTTATATCCCGACAACCACTCTCCGTTTTTTATGGCAATGCAACAATCAAACAATTACAACCCTTTCAGTTTCTTGGACCCATCAGCACCACGACCTCAGGTTTCAGCCAGTGATCCTTCATTATCAGCCACAGAAAGCGGAGTAGCCACCCATTTTGAGACCATTCCACCACCATTCATTGACTTTCTTGGAGTAGGTGCCACCTGAAGTTAGAAACGATGAAAAGCTGAAAAAAAAACAAAGTTTTCATAGAATCATCAAAAGATCAGTGCCTCGATATGGATGTGATCCAAGATCAATGAAGAAGCCATTAGAGGTAATTAATTAACAGAAAGCTAGGATTGTTGTTCCAGTTGATCAGTGACAGTACAAACCTGCATCTGTTTGTCCAAGGCTTAGTCCCACCATCTTTTTCTTGTAACCCTTTAATTAGGTCCTTGCCCATATGAGACTTTTTTACCCGACAAGGTTAACAAATAAGTTATATGTTAATTATATTCGTCACAAACGCCATGCCACTTTTCTCTTGCCATCTATTTACTTTTTCCTCGTTCTTAAACTTCTGTCATCTTCTTTTTCCTTGTCAACATTGCATTAAAATTCGTAAAGGAAACAAGAGGAACGAACCAGAAAGCCATAGCAGATGCAGATTATGTAATCACTTGCAGTGTATAGCAGATCGAGCGTGTAAAAAAAGGAAAGAAAAAGGAAAAAGACAAGCAGTTAAGAAACATATCCCGACATTTATTACATATTCAAATCAAGAAGGGGACATCAAAAGAAATGCTTAGTCCAACGTGATAACCTACGATAAGGGAATTAATTAAAGAGCCTTGCCCTAGAACATGAGAAGGTTGTCTCATTGAAATGAACTATTTGGGCATGAAAATATTAGACCCTATTTTAATATATTTGTACTGGAAGAATTTTATAAAGAAACGATTGTTAAGAGTCAGATCCCATTAAACTACGAAGCAAGAACACAGCTGTCATTCCTTCTGAAAAGAACCGAGAAAAGGACACCAGGATCAAACAAGAGGAAGCCTGATCAAACTGATCAGTCATAGTTTTAATTTTAAAGTTTTAATGTTCTTGTTTATATATTTCTTGACGTGGCATGATTTGAAATTTAACATTTGAATACTGATTATGAATAAGTAATCCAAACAAGCTTGTTTGGCTTGTTGCTAGAAACTGCAAGAAAAGGCTGAGAAAATGGTGTGGGAGAAGGTATTATGGGGATGTTGAAATAATGAAAATGATGACGCTAACAAAGACAAAAAAAAAAAAAACCCAAGGGATTGGAACTACTTAGGACATCCTTTTCTCATGGGCCTGCAAAAGTTAAAACTCAGGCACAAATTCTGCAACTGCATAACACCACAGCTCCTGTGCATTCATGATACAGATAGACAGTGTTCAACACCCTTTTCCCAGATAATCAGCAGAATCTCCTGAGAATTCATGCATGCATGCCACCCACATGGGGGGGGTAGCTGTTTCAAATTGTCTTACATAGTAAGCAGCTGGTTGATCCGAAAATCCTTTGGGATTATTTATTATTATTTCCTGATTCTAGAAAACATGAGTACTATTTGATGACATGATCCACATCCACAGACACCCAACTGTTTTCAAAAGCCAACAAGACAACGTTAATGTGATGATATTAACGCTATTGATTGACAATTTTTGCACTTATTTCAGATAGGTTTAACGATTGAGTTCCCATTTGATTCTTCTGGTAATTAAAAGGAAATTACAATTACAATTAGGCGTGTCTTATAACCAGACAAAGTTGGGCCAGGAAAGGAAGTGAATAGACGCTTAGCTAGATGTAGTATTGAAGTTGGGCTTATTATGGGCCTTTATTCCATATTGATAAAACCCAACAATCTACACGACAAAATGAACAATACTTCAATACAATATACTGATAATGGCAGCAACGATGATCATGAAATGGCCCAATTAATTAAGTTTGTGGGTACCTGCGCGAATTTGTTGTTTTAAGTGGCTGTTTATCAAATTTTCCAACCCCCCCATGAATATGGATTCTCTGATCTCACAAACTAAGGCTCAACCCATGCGTGAACAAATCTCAGGGTCTCCTAAAACCCGTCTCTGGTGACGCAGCCATGGCTATTATGCTTTTGGAATTGAAATCTGACTCTATAGGAAAAATCAATAAATACAAGGAGCAATCAAGAGGCAAGCTCGAAAATGCCCCCACCAACTAAATGAAGACAATGATTTGGAATTTAAAGGGACTAGCCCGATCCAAAGCAATCAGATCTCTAAGAGCCAATATTAGGAATATAATCTAGATATTATATTTTTTTCGGAAATCATGATGCATGCAGAATGTACCTTATCTATTGTAAATAGTTTTGGTTTCCACAATTTTGTAAATTTCCCAGCCTAGGGGAACAAAATAGGTCTTCTGCTTGTATGACTAATTACTTTTGTTTATGACCCCGAACAATGGCACTTTAAAGCAAGTTTTTGGAAACATATGGATTCCATAATCAAGGCTTTTACGGGACCAAGGTGTTACATTGGTTATTTCAATGACATACTTAACCAATCCGAAAAACTTAGAGGGCACCCCTTTGCATCCACCTTTAAAAGAAGATTGAAAAATCTAATGGAAAGTGAAGGATTAATTGGTATCAGATTCACAGGCCCATCCTTTACATGAAAAAACAACAGACAAGGTAGAACACTCATTTGAGAGAGATTGGATAGGGGTATTGTATATCAACAATGGAAACTATTATTTCTTGACACCACCCTTCAACATTTGAACTCCTCGGCCTCGTACCACCATCCTCTATTACTGAGTACAATAGCTGATCAACAAAATCGATACTCTTTTAAATTTGAGGAATTCTGGATTCATAAACCACAAGTCAAATAATAATCCAAGAAGCATGGAGCAAGCAATTCAGAGGGACCCCAGCTTACATATTCTACAAAAAAATCAAGGCTGCCAAAGATGCTCTTAAACATTGGAACAAGGTCAATTTTGAGAAAATCAAGGTCAACATCCAAAAATTAAAAGATCTCGACAAGATCCTTGAAGTGCAGTGCAGCAATTCGACCTTACAAAATCAGATAAGGGAACAACAACTTCAACACAACCTCTAGAAGCAACTAAAAAATGAAGAAGTCTTATGGTGCCAAAAATCCAGAATCTCATGGCTGGCTGACAATGATGGATCTCAACACTAGATTCTATCATTTATCAACAACAATCATAAGATGAGGCAATACGATTGACTCCAGTAAATTGGGCCCAGTTAATTGGTCGATGGATCAATCTTTAACTGAATCTACTTTTCTAAATTATTTATGGACCATATATGGCACCTCAAATCCAACTATCTCGGGATAACTCGAAAATATTTTCAAATGACAAATCTTAGATCAAGATAATGATTTTCTTTGTGCACAGTCCAATGAAGAAGAAATTTTTACAACACTAAAACAAAATATCCCAAATCAAAAAGCTTCAAGCCCGGACGTAATGACAATTCTTTTTTATAGACACTATTGATTATTAAGAGTGAAGTCATCAAGGCAGTGCAAAATTTCTTTCAGAGTGGTAAACTATTGAAGCAAATGAAACACACAAATATCACAATCATCCCAAAAATCTCCAACTCGAGCTCTCCCTAGCATTATCGCCCTATTAGCTTGACAAATGTCGTCTATAAAATCATCACTGAAATTTTGGCAAACCACCTCAAAACTACTCTTCCTCGCATCATTTCCCATCTCCAAAAGGTTTTTGTCCCGGGAAGAAACATAAAAGAAAATACGATGATTGCTCATGAGCTGTTTCACCACTTGAAAAAAAAAAATAAGGGAAAAGATGACTAATGACAATAAAGTTTGATATGGAAAAGATATTTGATTATGCAGAATGGAAGTTTTTGTTCAACTTCAAAGTGTGGAGGTTTTGGGATTTAGCATCGTTTGGATAAATCTGATAAAAGAATGTGTATCAACAACATATTTTTCTATCATCATCAATGGATCCCCAATGACTTTTTTAAAGCTCAAGGGAGACTCAGATAGGGTGACCCCATCTCTACTTTTTTTATTCATTTTATGCACGGAGGTGCTAACTAGATTGATAACTAGATCAGAAGCTCAAGGTAAGTTTGAGGGTATTCGACTAAATAGAAATAGTCACCTAATTTCCCACCTTTTATTTGCGGATAACCTCATTGTCTTTGGAAGAGCAAACCTACAAAGTACTCAAGTCATATTTAAAAATCTTGGGAAATATCTGGAATGGTCGGGGCAAAAAATCAATCTCAACAAATCTTCTATCTTCATCACGAGGAACACCAATTCCACGATCAAAGCATCAATAACCCAAATACTGCCAAACAAGTCATCCTTGTCCAAAATGAAGTACTTAGGCCTTTCCACATCCTTTAACAGAGCAAAGAAAGAGAGTTTCAAAGATTTATTGGAAAGAAATCAACAAGAAATTAGAAGGTTAGAAGTCAAAATTACTTTCACAAGTTGGGCGAAAAAAAATCACAAACTTTCATTGAAGTCATGGAAATCTATATGTCAGCCAAAAAATTCAAGTGGACTTGGTCTCTGGCTAATGGAGAACATGAATTTAGCACTGTTAGTAAAAATGGGATGAGAATTGAGTCAATCAAGCACTGGGCTATGGCATGAGATTCTATAAAAAAAAAATAACTTAACACAACAAACTTCTCGAGTGCAACTCCAAAATATCAGACTCATGGTTATGGAAGAGAATCTTAAAGATAAGGAAATTAATTTCAAATGGCAAATGTTATCAAATTTTCAACGGATTATCAGTTAATATATGGTCAAAACCTTGGATCCCTATTATGGAAAATTTCAATCCAAAGCCTTTTAGCACATGAATGAGGTACACCCTCTTTTGAAAGTTTCTGATATCATTACTAATAATCATCAATCCTAAAATATTGAGAAAAGATTAACTCTTTTGGAACAAAAAAGTATCGTAAAAATCTAAAAAATCTCTCTTCCTCAAAATAGCCAAAGGAATGACTTGGTGATCTAGTACCCAAATCTGAACGGAAAATTCTCAATCAAAATCACTTATCACATAGCGGCAAATGATTCCGGTTTCACCCCTCCCCCGTCCCCAAAAAAAAACTCTAGAGTATGAAAATCCATGATCGACAGAAGCTAATAATCTGGAAAATAATATGGGATATGATTTCTACAAGGGCAAGACTGAGCAACATTATTCCAAATTTTCAACACGAAAATTTTTCTATGTGCAACAAGGAAGAAGAAACAATGCTTCATCTCTTCATTGAATGTCTAGTTACGCGCATAATATGGCAACAAAGTAGCTGGCCTTTAAACCTTGCTTTACTGTCGATCAACATAATGACAGATTGGATACAATTGATAATTAATCTAGTCCTTTTACTGGGTTTAACCGCCTCAAAGTTACATCATTTTCAATTTTTTGCAGTAATAGTGATGGACTTTATTTGGAGACAAAGGAATGATATTACTCACATTCATTCAACCCTCTTGCTAAAAAAGGCTACAATCCAGCTAGAAACGATGTACCAAGCTTCTAAATAAGCATGAGAACAAAAAGTAAAAACTTATCAAAAGCTAAGCTAGGTACCACCGCCTTTAAATCAATGGAGCTTCTCTTTCGATGTAGCAATAAGAGATTCTTTCTCTACATCTTCAGCAATATGCCAGGATTCAGAAGGAAATATTTAGGAGGTATGGACCTCGAAAACCCCAATAACTAATCCAACCTTTGCAGAAGCTTCAACTACCCTCTTGGCAACATAAATAGCGAAACAACTTTAAAAAAGGTAATTTGTTCTAGAAGGTGACACTCAAATTGTTATAGATGCTATAATAAATGAAACTCATTCACCAATGTGGCAAATAACTCTAATCATAGATTACATTCGTCAAAATCTCCACTCTCAAGAAGATTGGAGGGTAACCAAAATTCATTAGTTTCAAAACTGGTGTGTACACTCAGTAGCGCAATGAGTAGTGACTAATTTCACTTTTGGTCGCAAACCTCTTAATAGCATTCCTAGATGTATCCTATATGTTGACGGTGGCAAAGACCCACCTTGAACTTTATGTATCTTCTAATTAGTTTGCTATATAAAGCATGCTTGCTGAGGGAAAAAAAAAAGTTCTCAAAATGCAAACCATTATTATTTTTAAAAAAACTCGAGTTTTTTCGCTCTTTAACACAACTTTCTATGAGATGCAATGAATTTAAAGAAAGAATAATTTTATTTCAAAGATGTACTGTGAAGAAAACATTCTTGCAGGGGTATTGAACATGCAAAATTGCAAATTATAGTGATCAACTAGATAACATAAGAATATGACACCTAGATGGCATAGAATATGAGTCATGTTTAGGCTTGTCCATCCGAGCCCCTTTTTTTTGGTCTGGTACCAAACCTGGAAAACCGGGTTTATTCGAGCAGGTATCTCCAAGTGGGTATCTGGATTTTGCACCCGCTCCTATCCAGATGTGAGTATGATTATATAGTGCCGGTTTCGAATTAATACTTGGTACCTGTAATTGGGTTTCACATTTCAAAAGCAATATGCATAAAAAGATAAAACGTCATTTTGTATTTGTAGTCCTTATCTCTAAACCATTTTTCAAAAAAATCTGAATATCCGATTAAAATCGAGTACCCGCTCAAGTTATAATCGGGTTAACTTGAATCGCATTATAAACCTAAATG
Organism: Juglans regia; assembly: GCF_001411555.2. Classification (NCBI taxonomy): domain Eukaryota; kingdom Viridiplantae; phylum Streptophyta; class Magnoliopsida; order Fagales; family Juglandaceae; genus Juglans; species Juglans regia. The sequence continues at coordinate 20,056,759 of NC_049916.1, read as the reverse complement.
CGGATTCGAGTATAGCCAGGTGCTCGGATCCGCATCCGGGTTTACACCCCAGTCATGTTTCATATACTTATGTGGATGTTCTATTACAGTTGAATGATCCCTTGGCTCGACCACTGTCGATGGTTCTATTTTTCATAGAGTAATACTAAATATAGTCCTAAAGTGCATAAGATTTACACCCCATAAGACGTATAAATCATTTCCCTTTTTCCTAAATATAAAAATCAAACTTTCATGTAAGGATCTAGCCTTCAAACACAACGGTTTCATATAGGGACGAAGCCAAGATTATAAGTTTGGTGGGGTCGGTTACTTTTAGGTCTAGAAAAAATAGTTGAAGGATAATGTTACTCGGCCGCCTAGCTTTTATTGCTGGGCTAACTGGTAGTTTTTTTAAAATTTTTTAAACTTTTAAAAAGAAAAAAAATTTACAAATTTACTAGTGGTGACTTCTTTAAACATTTAAAAATAAAATTAAAATAAACTAGTGGTCGAACTAAGGGGTCAAATTCAGTGGGCCAATTAGAATTTTCCATAGTTGAATTGAGTATTTTTAAAAACACCTTTAACAAATTGATAAAAAATCGAGTAAAAAATAAGAAAGAAAAAAATAAATTTCAAATTTGCATTCTTCCCTGAATATCAATAATTTAACATCTAAGCTTTTTATACGTTGTAATTAAGAGAAAATGTTGAACTATGGAAACGATCTATATAGGAATTATAAAAAAGAGATAATATATGTAAACCATAAACTAAATTTTGTACTTTGCTGAATAATTTATAGTAATAACATTATATATTTAAAAATTTTGAAGTAGCACAATTATATATTTCGTAGCCAACTATTCAGTGAACGTGAGATTTTTTGTTAAATATGTTTCACCCAAATAATTATAAAGTTTAAAAAAATGTAATCTAATGTGAATATTATATTCTAATTTAACTCCTTGAAATAAAACAAGAAAACAAAATTTAATTACCGTAAAACTTTAAATGAGACCAAATTCTAATTTGATAATATATAAGAAAGATATATTAAAAAAATGTTGACAATTTGCAAGACACCCATAAAGATTGGCCCAAAGTTTTAATTTCCGTTCTGGTGATTGTTTTGATTGAGTTACTGGAATGGAATATTTCAATACTAATACGTTTTGATGTACCGTTTCAAGATAGTTGTTATATGGATAAATTATATATATAAACAATTATATACATATATATATATATAGTAAACCTATATTTTAAAATAACATCAATACAAGTCTTAACATACGCACTTGAGAAACTCAATGATACTTCTCAATACAAATATTAGAAATACACCTATTTGAAAAATCCAATAATACTTCTAAGTTCTCAATCCAACCATTAAGAAAAATAATCACTCATCTTCGTCAATAAGACAATAAAGATTATCATTCGAAAAGTTAGTCAAAATATTTTCACCACACTCATCACCATCATCAATATCAAGACCATCATTATCATAATTTTCCAAATTTAGTGAGGCTAATGGCTCCTCAATACTTCTCCAATCCAAGTCTTGTCCATTAATAAGCTCTGATCCTTCACCATTAATAAGCTCTGATCCTTCACCATTAATAAGCTCTGATCCTTCACCCACTCATTCCTCCATCAAGTCAATATTTTTAAGGTTGATTGGATCCAAAAAATCTCTTCCCCTTTTATGTTTTTGTCAAAATAAAAGTCACATAAATGAAAATGTTACATATTTTTCAAGATTCAAAAACGTTATTATTGAAAAGTGTTCTCTCTTTTGCAGCTTCAAGTTATAATGAACAAAGACTAAATCATTCAAACATTTATGCTCTAGTCTATTCCTCTTCTTAGAATGAATAAGCTCAAATGTGCTCCAATTTTTTTCACAGTTAGTCGCACTACAGCATTGACTTAATATGCAAACTGCAAACTTTTGAAGAGTTGGCACCTCACTTCCAAAATTAGTCCACCATGCAATTATAGCAAAAGTGCAATTATAAATTATTAGTTACGTTAAATAAAAAAATTAAAATTAAAATATAGATGCACACTATTTAACAAATGATATTGATAATACCTGCACTAATTTTTTCACGTTGGCATATTGCTAAAGAATGTCCAAAATCACTGTTTGCATTCTTATACAATTCAAGTTGTTCAATGATCTTGTCTTACTTAATAGGATCAAGTTCCAGTTTTATAATGCAAGTCATAAACCCTCTTGAAATATCATTTTTCTTTTTAATGCAAGGATTAAAGTAAATTCCATGGTTAAGAAAACAACTCGCTGCATGTATTAGACTTTGAAGCTGCTTATCCCACTTAGCATCAAAGATCCTGATGAATGGTTTAAATGCAATAACTTTGTTCTTCAATCTCGCTTTTATACTCTCTTTGACTCTCTCCATTGCATCATACAATTATCTCATTGCAGATTTCTCTTTCCCGTCAACAAGTTGTAGAACTAGAACTAAAGGCTCGTTGATTTTAACAATTTAACAATAAACTAACATTGGGGAGATATTTGAGGAATGAGATGAGATGATATGAGAATTTTGTGAATAATAGTGAGATCGTTTAAGTTAAGTATTTATTGGATTTTGGAAAAGAAGAGATAAAAAGTTGAATAAGAAATATTATAAAGTTAAAATATTGTTAGATTATAATTTCTTAATATTATTTTTATTTTGAGATTTGAAAAAATCGAATTATTTTTTATTTTTTGTTTGAAAGTTTGGAAAAGTTGTAATGATTAGTTTGAAAATTTTGCAATGATTAATTTGAAAGTGTTTATATTTGAATAGTATTTGAGAAGAAAATGACATGGGATGAGATAAGATAAGATAAAATGAGATGAGATAAAAAAAAATGTTTCCAAACATCCCCTGAGTCCAGAACTCTTTATCTTCTAGAACAATCCCTATTATCTCCTTTCCTTGGTGCTTTTAGTAGACTTGATGCAACTCATTTATCACAAGTAAATATTTGTTTAAGCTCTTTCTTAAACAAAAGTAAACATATGATACTTAAAAAGAATTGTTACAAACTTTGTGATTGCAAGGGCATAATTCACGACCTTTGGTGAAGTCTCTTCTCATCAAAACCAAAACTCAAGCATAATTATTAATGTACTTCGTTATCTTCCTTACATTTTCTGATAGTTTCATCAATAATAGAAAAATAATTAGGATTAGAAAAATTCTCCAACATCAAATCTATGCAATGAGGGACCAAAAGAAAGAGTCATACTTCTGTTGTAACTTTTCTCCTATAGCCTTATAACTTGCATAATTATCTATTATGAACTGCATAATATTCTCAACTCAAACTTCTTGAACGACTTCATCAAAAATATTAAACGATGTTTCAATATATTTTATAAGGCTTGATGCATCAATAGATCACTTCAAGAACATTCTACCTTTTGGAAAATAAATTAAAAAGTTGATTATTGGTTGTTGCATTTGGTTTGTCCAACCATGGGCCCATGCACACTTAGTACTCGAGGCAAGAAATAATACTCAAGCAATTAGAGGTGGCAGAGTCACTAGATTGAAGTATCATCTAATTGGGACTCAAGGTGATGTAGAAGCATGAAGAAAGGTCCTTAATGATATAAAATGGCAAATGAAGAAGTTGGTCAATGAATTGAAAAAAAAATAAAAAATAAAAAAAAACTCAGAGATTGGAAGCCCTTATGGTGATATAGATTTACCCTATGATGATATTGATGATGATAATAAGAGACACTATCATGGTTTAAAAGGGAAGAGGAAGGAAAAGGAATGGAAAGTCAATGGGGGCATTTAATAGATTTTTTGCTCCAATAACAACTCATGAGTCTCAACCTTTCATTAAGAGTGTTATGTGGTCGAAGGAGATGATTGACAAAACAAAGATATATGTAACAAATTGGTGGTATGGTGCTAATCTATCTTTCAATTGATCTCGTAGGAGCAAGTGTTGTAGATGTAGCATTATTTAATTGACAACTATATATTTTTACACTCCTGCAATACCTTAATACAAACTTTTAGAAAGTAACGTTTCATGCTAGTGGCTAGAAATAAAAGGTAGTCTTGTTGTAAAACTTTCCTATGTTTTATTTGCTTCTCATTTTCTCACTAAAAACTGTATGTCTCATTATATTCTATTGTTGGTTATAATTAATTTTTGTTATTATCATTTTCTAGATAAAGATGTATAACAATATGATGGAGAAAGAAGGTATAGATGGTGAAGAAGAAGCTAGGAAAGCATACAAAGTTGTTAGGGAGGACAGTTACCACGCTGTTGAGAAAAGCTATAGGTCACAAGGTTTCTTCAACACTTATAAAGAGGATAACTAGATTTTAAAAACTCTTGTTATGAGGCTTATCTATCTTGATTTTAGCAAGGAAGGGGTAGAAGAAGTTGACCGTATAGGAATTACCATTTTGTCCCTCTATTTTCAAGTTATTTATGAAAATTCCATTTAAGTAGACTTCAGACCGAAATTAACCCTAGACAGAACAACAATATATGTCGTGCTAGTTACTATTCCGACACTGCAAATTCCGGCCTTTCCGGTTGGAATGGAATGAAAATTAAAACCTTGCATTTAAGAGCATTGGCATGTGCTAGTTATGAATTGTGGACAAGAAGACAAAAATATAAAAAAAGTTGTGGCAATATATATATATATATATATATATATATAGATAGAACTATTAACTAAAATTTAACTAAAATAAATAAATATATTTAAAAATTAAAAAAATATATACATATATATAGATAGAACTATTAACTATATACTAAATTTCAACTATTAACTAATTAAGTAATAATCATCACTAAGGCACTAACCTATTACAAATTATAATTTACAATTATACAAATTAAGACTCTAAGAGAACTAATAAACTTAAACTATTACAATATTACAAATTCCTCTAAAAATATTAAATATTACAAATTGTACTATTAACTATTGTAGCAATATTACACTTAATTGTAAATTAATAATTATAACTCATAACTTTTCAATTTGATTAATTTGGGATGGCGCTGTGGTGGTGAGTTCACTGAGTGGTGAGTTGTGTCGACTGCTGTGAGACTGAAAATCAAGATCATAAATGTTAATAAGTTATAAAACCTGAAATATTAATAAGTTAAAAATAAAACAAATTAAAATTATAAAATGAAACAAAAATTAAAAAAATTAAAATACAAAATATTAAAAGTACTAACCAAGATGAGATTAGGATTGGGCAATTGGAATTTGAGATGAAGATGAGGCAGATGAGCATAGATTGGTCATTAGGATTCGGCATAAGTATATTGAGAATATACATGCACAATCAAGTCTTCACAGCACACAATTCACAAAATCTCACCTCCATCTCCGATTAAACCCATCCTTCCTCCAATCTCCATTCTATAAAATAAATATTACAAAAAATTGTAGTAGATTTAGGGTTTCTTACCTTTAGTGACGAAGATGAAGACGGAGTCACGGAAGGCTGCGACGATGGCTATGGTGACGGCGAGCGACGGAGAGAGACACAGAGAGCGCAACAACTGGCGAGAGAGAGAGAGAGAGAGAGAGATTCTGGGTGAGTGGGAGGGTGATCTCGCCCCGAGGGGAGGAGTCCTAAACAAAAAATGAAGTGATGTCGTTTTGCCATTGATGAAACGGCATCGTTTTGTTATGGGTATATTTAAAAAAAACTCAGGTATGAAACGACGTCGTTTCATCGTTTTCATGCCTGGGTTATTTATATATATATATATATATATACTTATATATATTTATAATATGGGGTGCGCCGCCCAGTTGAACAGGGGGAGGAGCGGAAGCAGGGCGGGGCCCCGTTGCCCACCCCTACAAAGCTTCCAACCTAGCCATTCGGTTAATGCCTGTGGGGAGAACATTTTTTCTTTATAATTTATAATTTTAACTAATTTTGTAGAGAGTAGTGTTGAACTTTTACTATGAAAGAGAGGTTTCCTTGGGGAACTAGAACCTGAAGTCATAACATAATTTGTGGGCAGCTATATATTGTACGAATGGACAGATTTTCATGGCATTTTGCCTGTTGCCACATATTTAGTAATTGGGATATTTTCATAGAACAAGAAAAATAGGTTCATACATAAAGATACAAGGCATGCATGCAACAGAACAAAAAGAAAAGGAAAGAAAGAAAGCAAACGATCGAATGGCCAAAGAAAGTGATAATCACCCTTCATGGCATCACATGGTTTGGGTCCCATTACAACCAATCTTGTGCAGAAATTGTGGTCTCCCTGTGTCGACACCAACAACAATTAAATATCTGAATGTTTCTTCCTGATTGATAGATCAGAGACACATCATAAACACCTCTGATTTTCATATTATCAATCCAACATCATGAAATGAAGGGAAGGTCCAGGTTCTTATGGTTATATATATTTAGTGCAAGAAAAGGTAAAAGTAAGGACAAGAAAAAGCAGAAAAAGTTGACTTTATCGTTGCTCTCTACCTTTTGGTATCTTGACAGTTAAGGTTCGTAAGGTTTGAGAGAGGATGATGCTGGGCCTTTTTCTGAAATATATTGAAGTTATCAGCATGAAAGTGGGGCCTACAAAACTTTCTATCTTTTGATTTTTCTCCATCTCCAAACATATAGTCATGGTGGCTTACATTGTGACATGCACCAACTATGAATAAAGATTTTAATACACCAGCAAGACAAGTTCCATAGTGCTGCAGCCTTGAACTTTCTGAAAAGAACATCTGCAAATGGGATGAGTGATCTATCATGATAATCAGGATTTCCATATTAAGTTGATGCAAGGCTGGGTTGTCATAGCAACAGAACCTATATTACTCAGACTTAGTGGCTCAGATATAGCTAATTAAACATTATTTTAGTTGGAGCTTGATCTGGAAAAGCAATAATTGTTCAGGACTTGTCACAGAAAAAAAGAAAGCAATAAAATTTTCCAGATTACTTAAAACTTCTACCAAGTTTATTTTACATTACTGGATTTTGATCCATCCAATTATCTATACTTTTTTCCGGCTATATCTCACTCTTAGGTATAGTATGTACATGCATACTAACAAACCATCTATGGTGAAAGCAATCGTACAGTTACAGATTAGATAATAGAGGAGCTACATGCTCTTTAACACAGAAAGAAAGGCAGCCATATGAGATTCTAAAAAACAAATATTCTATACTACAACGTATAAGTCGGTGGACACTTCCTTCATCTTCTTCAGTTTGGACTGCTCTGCTAATTACATCCGGCATTGAGACCGGTCTCTGGAAAAGAAGGATGAACAAATTTGTCAGCAAGGAGAGGTTGCAGAGAGGTAAACCCCATTTGTTGCGTTGGCACCTAAGTCAGAGTTCACCAATTCAAATCTCTCTAATTATGCGATCTCATGGAAGTTTAGTGACCGGGAAAGGGCTGCAGGGTTGGCTTGCAGCACTCTAGATGTCTCGACGACATGACTTTTATCATGGCCCTTTGATTGGAATGCCTTAAAAAGACCACCATTGACAGAATTAATCTTCTCATTCCCTTGTATTGTGCCTATAGAGTTCTCCGCAGCTTCATCAGAAACATCAATCCTCAAAGTTTTAGGAATCCGAACATATCTTTCTGAACTCTGCTCTTTAACTGTCTCTTCTTGCTGAGAGTTTTCTGGATTAAGGATTTTCCCATCCCTTGAATGTTTGCCTAAGATTGGGAAATTTGGGGCAGAGATTTGGCCACAGTGGCTATGAAAAGAGGATGGTGGGGAAAGACATTGTACATTCCAAGAGCCTGGTACAGTACAACCCCAATTTGCAGGAGCAGCAGGGTAGAAAGATACAGGAAACCCTGATGGGCACAAAGGAGGTGGAGACATTACAGAGCCCCAATGAGATGAGTTCCATTGTAAAGGCCAGGGGGTTCCTGCAAAGCATGGCGGTTGGGGAGGAAACCCTGGATAATTCTTAACTGCTGACTCTTGCAAACCTGCACTGCCTTCCTTCTCAGTTGAATTTGAAGCTGTAACAGAGGGTCCACTTGAGTGATCATCGCCATGATCTCCTCCAGAAATAAGAGTAATCTGCTCAGGTCTAAGAAACCCATTTTGAACGGGGTTTTGTGTTTTCTCTGCAAGGCTCAATACAGAAGCCATGGATTCACAAAGAGGAGAATTAGAGCCAAAGGTGAGGACAGCGCCATTTTTTCCCCAAGCAGAGTTGTGGACTCCATTAACTCGAGCTGTTTGAGTAGCTTCTGAAACGATGAGGTGACGATAGTGTGAACTAGAAGAGTTCTTATTCTTGCGACGCCCAGCACCTACAGGCACATTCCTCATAGTGCCACCTGCAGTCCAGTATCTTTGACAGTTCTTACAGAAATGACGGGGCTGGCTGACGTTGTAATTGTTGTAGTAACAGAACTTGGTATCCATGCTGTTACAGCGGGGACATGGAAGTATTTTATCAGGCTTCTTCAGAGTCTTTTCTTGTGAGATACTCGCCTCACTCTGCTCTCCATTTTTGTAGGCTTTCAGTGACGAAGTTTCTCGATCAAATGAGGGAGTTTTAGGGTTCTCACTGATGCCTGATGATGTTGTAGGATCTTTCGAGTCCGCTTTGATCTCATGGGAGTTACAATCTTCCTGTTTATCTCCTGTGAGTTCTCTTCCCCAAGGTACCTAATATATCAAATAGAAGTTCCAATTAGGAGATCATAGCAACAAAGTTCAACGAGTAAGCTAAAATACAAGAACAAAAATATCATTGAACCACTGGAGAATCAAATATTTGCTTTCAAGCATTACTTTCCATCATGTATCATGGTTTTATTGATAAGGTTGCTATATTATTTAATTGGTTGTAAGTATTATGGGAAGATCAAAGCCTTCTGCTTGGCCAAGTTTCATTGGAATTGGCTCTGAAGAAACTCATATGAGCATAAAACAAGAAGAAAAAGTAATCACCGATCTTTGGCCACAAGGATATTTTGCTCTTGTCAGATTAGTTCAATCCTGTCTTGGTCGAGAGTATCAATCAATCAAACAAACAAGCAGGCAGAGTAACTAAAAATATTAATATACAGAAAGCCTAAAAGCTCATCTTGGAGTTTATCATAAAGCTGTTGAGTCTAAACAAAAATTTTCCAATCCTAGTGATCATAAAGCATCAAATATCATATTTCTTTTGTTATGCCTTCTAGAGATTTCTTCTGCTCCGTTAGTCCACAGAACTGAGTGGATCAGCCCTGAGACAATAACAAAAGATTCCATTGCAGAGCAGGAAAGAATCTGTCACGGATGGTGAAACATCAATACAAACTCACTGTTAAACAGTATAGATCAGGAATTCCATTCAAATAAAAATAAAACAAGCCGTCTAAAAAAACCTCTGAAATATCATAAAGGCTACAGAAACTCGGAAGAAAAGGTTTGCTCTGAAACAAAGTGTATAAAACCTGCCAAACCCCACCTGAGCTAAACCAAACCAACCCAGAAAATGATTCTTTACTTCCAGACAAAAAGACATTGAAGCTAAGATATCATAAAATTAAGCTAATCAATCAACCATTCAAAAGTCCTGGATTCTGAAAATGGGTATCTGAAAAATGGGTTCCTCTTCAAAGTTAATCCATATATTAAAATGAAAGTAATCGATACACAGGTCAAAGCACATGCATATATATATACATATATACTGTATACATATATACCTTATCCCCTTTTGCACTTTCTCTGCCAGAGTTCTCTTCGCGTGAAGAAGTGGGGAAACAGCGAAGATTATGGTCAGAGAAATCTTCGGCTCCACAGAGCTTAGTAGCCCAAGTTTCATGCTCCAGCGGCAATGGAATCGTCATCGTCTTCCCGAAGAGTTTAATAATCGTCGGGTCTCTTAACTGCGACATTATCGTATTCTTAATATCGGAAAAGAAACTCTCTCTCTCTCTGCTCTAAAGTCAGAGTCTTTCTCTCCAAAAAAAAATAAATAGTGGCAGTGGTGTCTGTGACTCTGTGCAAGGATTTTGATGCAGGCGGAGTGTTGGTGAAATGGAAAGAATGGTGGGGAGGTTGGCCCAACAAGTCACCAAGGTGAGAATGAACATGCCACGTCACTAAAGGGAAAATTTTGTGAGCCACAAGTTTTTAGAGCCTCTCAGATTTTTTCTGTGCTGTCGGTTCTCCTCCAAAACATAGTGCTCTGCTGTCTCACCCTTTTCTTCCATGTCAGCGTCTCCACAGTCTACTCCCCCACCTTTCTTTTCTATTTTTAATCGGATAAAAGTACATAGAAATCATATCACAAGGGAAAGGACACATTTGGATAATTGGATTTGGTTTTTAATTAATATTAGATCGATTATATGCATGGTCTTGAGAAATACCATATCTTTTATCCCATCAACATATTTAGATTCATTTTATGAACATTGTGAAACTTCCTTTGTTCTAAAAAGGAATATTGTGAAATATTTAATTAATGTGATGAAATGTAGATTTTAAATTTTGTTTGGTTATCGAATTAAATTTAATTTATCTCAAATCATTGATAAAATTTATTATTTTTTTAATTTATCATAAAAAAATTAAATTCATCTCAACATATTTCATATATTTCAACCTAAAAATTAAATTCATATCAATATAAAAAAGTTAAATTCATCTCAATGAGACTCACAAAATATTATTATTCACAACTCAACTCAACTCATCTTAACATCTAAATTTAGATGGTTTGAACTTAGGACTTCTATTATGATACTCTGTGAAATCATCACTCGTTCAAAAAGTTTAAATTAATAAAAAAAAGATAGATTTATTATTTAAAATACATGCATATGAGAAATAATTCTTAAATAATTTTAGAGTATGGACACATAATGATATTTACAATCGTGGAGTGTTCAAGCGCCATGCAATTTTTTTTAAAAAAAATAAGATTTATTATTAAAAAATTAATTTTTTTACGTGAATATTGTATTTACTCATTTTTTCTAATAATATTTTATTCAATTTATCTAAAACTATTTCATCTCATCTTACTGTTCAAACTATCTATAAAAGTTGAATAAAATATTGTTAAAATATTAATTTTTAATATTATTATTATTTTAATATTTAAAAAAATTATAATAATAAAAAAGTAAAATGAAATACTTTTATTTGAGAAAGTTATAAAAATATAAATATCATTTTTGACAAGACATATAATAATTTTATGTTCTCGTTAAGAACTGTATGTTTTATCCAAGAGTGTGGGACCCACAGGTTATGACCCATAATCTAAATAGTAAATATGATCTAAAATTAGATCTAAAAAGTTAATATGACGACATGAATCGTTGCCGTCGATGGTGAGATGATTAATGCAGTTATTCTCTCCTTTTCAAAAATTAAACGAGGAAAAATAAATTAAAGAATCTTCCTTTCTAGTGGCTGTCCATTGCTTGATGAGGAGGATACGCTTCTCAGTGGCTGCCACGTGTCCCCACTCTTTGGAAAGTGATCAGACGTCGGGGACCATTTTATCTTTTCTTTTCTTTTCCTCTGTTATCCATTAAGCCCGCCCTCCCTCCATCTTCTCTAACAATGTTGGTGACTTCTTAGAACTAACCCTCTTCCTTTTTAGACCACTCGTGATTAGACTCCATTTTATTACTTTTTCTTTTTCGTTGGAATTATTCAACACCACGTCTTATTTTTGTAGTTTTATATTAGGAAATAGTGATGTTAGGCTGCCGCCGTCAGCAGTGATTAAAAAATTATTTAAAAAAAAAATTATTAATACATGAATAATCACATCTTTAATTAATAAATAAATAAAAATTTAAATACATGAACTGTCAAAATAAGAAGATATATTAACATTATTTATTAAGAAAAACCTAGTCCTACGTACCGATACCAATCGAGTGTCTGTACTGATTATACTTTTTTATATTTAATAATTAAAAAAGCATTTTTTTACTAATTTTACAAATTCTTTTTAAAGAGTTTAAAAAAAATGTTTAAAAAAATTTACATATTTCGGTGAGGATTCTCCATAGACGGTAACAGTCCCCTTTATATTAATACATAAAAAAATTATGATTTAAAGAGTGATAGTTATTTTCATATCGTAATTAATTTATTTGTCTCCAATCACACCTATTAATTATAGACATACTATAAGTGCATGAATTTCACTTGTGCTAAGGAAAGAGTTATTGTAGCTTGAGAATATTAAGTGATGGATAAAATGTTTTAAGTGTTTTTTATGAGAGTTTTAAGACTTGAAATAGAAAAACAATTGACACATAAAATTAAGAGAAGTGATTTATATAACTTATTTTTCCTTGAAAAATAAGGAGAAATCTGGCACCTATATAATAATAAAAAAATAAAAAAAAAATTTATAGTAGACCTTAATTTTTTTAAACTATACCTAACATTATTTTAAAATAAATAAAATAATCATTTGGATAAGAGTGAGGAAGATGAAAAAAGATCGTGACCTGCTGGTGATGATAGCAAGCACAATTTATTTTCAATTTTTTTAATATTCTGATTATAGAAAAGGAAGGAAGAGTTAAAATGACTTTGCTCATAAATTGATTTTAACAATGGCCAAAGTTAAGAGGGCCACAACTTTTTGTAGTTTTGGCCGACCAGAAAAAGATTACTTGCTGATCATAAAGTGCTTATATCTGAATGCTTTAGCCATTATGATAAGATATTAGTTGAAGATTTTATGACCAAGAATACTTTTCAACATTATCTATCTAATTGCTGAAAACCGGATGTTAAGGTCGTGTTTCACACGTTTTTAAGTTAGGTTTTGTCAACTCAGATTTTCAAAACTTAAGCCTGTAAAAGTGGAGAAGAAGGCAACTAGGAGATGGTGGCCTTAGGGCCGAGGAGTCTCCGATACCCAAGTCATAGAGAATTTTCACGTACCTTGAACTTTCTATTTATATCATGAGTTTGGAAGACATATTGTATCTACCTCCATGAAGTTCGTGTCTTTTGTACTGTTCCTTTTGTCAGAGTCTTTTAATGCGGTATGACTCTGCAACGACGTCATTAATATGATGTGTGGCTTGAGTAGTGATGCTATTAATTCGGCGTGATTTTTTATTTTTCTCACCTAGATAGCATCATTGGTAGTCCGTTGATGCCCTTATTGTCAAAGGATCGAGGGTCCCCCGTGCTTTACGCTCACTACGCATACAAGCACTTAAGAGCTGGACACTATTTGAGGGGTCTCCAAATCGGCGAGTCTCATCCCCTGCAACACGTTTTCTCATGCAGGTTGAGTCCAGATGAGCCTACCCATGGGTCGAGTTGGAGATTCTACTTGTTCTGGACTGGCCTTTGGTTCTTGTTCCCTTAATTGCCATTCTCAAGCTTGCTGAGATAGAAGGGGGGAAAATCCCCTTACACCAGACATTATTATTAAAAGTAATGTTATGTACAAGTTCTAAATAGACAAATTCTGTACATGCTTTTTGTAAAAAAATAGATCTCATTAAAAAAATAATTTTTTTAAATAAATTTTCAATATAAAGTCTATTTTTTTATTAAAAAAAAAATTGTGCAAAGCTTGCCAAGGGCGCTATAAAGGCATGCATTTTAGATGTGACAATTCCTTAAACTCTAGTGGCCTTTTGAGCTACTTTTGTTGATAAGTATATCCACACGCGTGACACTATGATATATTGGTATTGACATATTGTCACCACACACACTTGACGTACTGGATCAAAGGGATATTATGAGGTGCATATGTGAAGAAAAATGTTATTACATCATAGGTACAAAACTTTGTACTATCATTAGGAGTAATTAACATTTCGTTTTTAAATCATATTTTACCACTCTAATTATTCGGATGCGGGAAACTAATATCAATGTTACATGGATATAATTTTTCTCTATACTAGGTTGGAGGAAAACTTTTCATTAAAAATAAAGAGAAATACTATAATCACAAAGTGATTATACAAAAATAATTTCATAAATTGATGTGACTTAATGCAGTTTGGCAGATTATAAAATAGATTTGATGGATCACATGAGTCTATTAAATCACGTCAATTTGTGAGGTTACTTTTATTTAATTTATTTGTGATGTTACTTGTCATTTTTATGGATGGGCTTGGAAGAATTTTCATCTATCCCAATTTTTAGGAAATAATTATCATTAAATCTTTCAAGTTTATTGAATTTTTCTTTGAAGTACTATTGGTTTTTAAATGAGAAAAATTCTATTTAAATAAAGAACCTTTCTAATATTGTGATCAAATTAAATGATCCAATTTAGAGAAATGTTCTAGTACAAAATCTCAAAAATATAAATACAAAACACATGATATTTTAAGATGTTTATCCAAACTTCTAATTTTCCTACTCACTTTTAATAAACCTAATAAAAAATATATCTCAAATTTTTTTGTTTAAAAAGTTTTCTAAACTTTCATTAACCAAACATGTTAGTCGATACCTCTTCTTCTCTAATGCAAGATTTTATTTCCAACTCGCGAATATAAATCTTCATTCTCATCAAATCCATTATTGCTGATAAAGTAGGAAAATATGAATTTTCACTTTTAATTAACAAGTAATAAAAGCATGTTACAAAAGTTCATATATCTTAATTAATCTAATAAGATCATAATCTCCATTCTTTTGGTTAACTTGTAGTTTGCTATTTCTTTGTAATAATAAAAATGACGATGATGACGTGGATTCAACTGATATGTCTTGTAGAAAAGTCAGTGATAAAATCACCACGCGTGATGATCATTAATTAATAGGGTGCTCAATGAAAATGAGTCTTTCCATCTTAAATCACATGAAATTATCGTCATTTGTTGGAAAAATATTTGATTAAAACAGATCAATCACTAGGACATGAACATAACATATTAATAAATGCTAAATAAAAATAATAACGAGACAATATATCTAGTTTCATAGAAAGTCATGCATTATTGAATCAATTTGGTCAACTAGTTTAAATATCAAAAATTCTATGTGAAGTCACTTTTACGTACTCCTTCTACATTTCACTAATGTGATTGGTTGCATCACTTTTTTTAACATAAAATAACTGCTTTGACCAATCACATAAGTACTGGAGTACACACAAAATATACAAAAATAACTATACGTAGCTGAACTCTTATATATATATCATACAATTAAGAACTTGATCTAGTCTTTACTTACTTAGATTTTGTTGAAGAATATTTTTATCTGATTTTTTTATTTGGTCGTTTCTTTTGCCTTAAGAAAAAAACTATAATTAATTATACTAAAATTTCTTCATTTTCATTAACTTTGATTAGAAAAATAATTGTACTTTTTTTTTTTTTTTTCCTTCAAACTCAAGTTTCATGAAATATGTTTACAGTTTAGGTAAGACTTTTAGGACATCTTCAAGAAATCATACTAAAATTTCTTGTTTTTAATATTTAAGTTACACTTCCGTGTAAGAAATTGCACAAATCTTTCTTAAAAACTTGGACCTCATAAAATGGATAACCTTTGAAAAAAAAAAATGGATAACCACTTACATGATAGTAATACTTTTATAACTTTTTGGCATATTACCTTATATTATAATTTCTGTTTGGTATTTCTTATTGTTAATTATAAGTTGAATAATTTATATGGAAAATGAATAAATTTATGGTTCAACGGGTCAATCGTGTATAATGTCAAAGTCAAGAAGTTCATTTTGGCAGGAGAATTCATAAAGACACAAACATTTCTAGTAACTACAGCATTTGAGTGCGCTCAACAAACCCGAAACCTCGTTTCAGTACATCAGAATTCAGAAAACGATGTGTCTACACCTTGGGAGTCAGGACTTCTAAATCAGCCGCGTCTCCGCGCAGAGCGGGAAACGACGAGACAGCATCAGTGACCTGCAGCAAATGAAAAAATTTTCACAGGCATTTTGTGTGTTTACTTTTAATTGTTTCTGTGGTCTCTTGCGATTGAGTTTGCTGGGCCAACAACAACAATAATAATAAAAGAGACTCGAGCATTTAGCTTGATACTAGCGCGACCAACCTGTAGTTGAAGCCTTTGTCTTTCACTCTTTCGTGTAATGTCCATAATTCCCTTTGCTTCCACTTCCTTATTCATAAGGTTTTCAATCTGACTGTCTGTTCTCAAGTTGGCAGCCATGATCTGTCATTGACTTACATTGTTGGGTTTCTGTCAAAATCCATTTTTTTCATCTGGGTCTGTTTATTTTCTGCAAAGATAGCGGAGTCTCCATTTCCAGGTTAAACCAATCCTTTAACACTTGGAGACCTACCAATGAAATATAGCAACCCATTTACCCAGTTCTTAAAATTGTTTATGTGTTTGGATTTTCGCATTATATCATAAAACCTTAAGTCGAGTGTTTCTTCGGGTATTTTTTTTTTTCGATTTTTATTGGTGTTATTAGCTATTGGGAAGTCTCAAGGTATGTGGTAAATGCTATTGGCTTGGCTTTCATAATCATGAAGTATGCCATATCTAGCTAAAAGAAGGTGCGCAACGAATTGGTTTTGTATGTTTCAGTGAGTTGAGAACCTCCAATTTCTTTGGTTCTTGATGATAGTAATGGGCCAATGGCATTTTTTGAATAGGTTAATTCTGCAGAAGAAATTCGGAATTGAGAATTGGACGATCAGGCTTTGTTTGTATGGAAGAGCTCATCTTCTGTTTCTAGTGAAATGTGGGTGTTTTTCTGTTTCTGTTGGTTGGTAAATATTTTGGGGGGCTCAAGAAGCTTTAGAACCTCCAGTAGAAGAATTAAAATAATTAGTACCTGGTATGGGAGAAATTCCTTATAGCACCAAATTACCAATGCATTATGGCTCCCTTTTTCAATCTACGGTTAATATTTTTTCCTCCACTAACTACCACTCATTGTCACTTACTCTCTAAACTTTGACTCATATACAACTTGACAAACTACTATCCCACTCGTCCCACTGGGATTTAACCTGCTAATAGGTTCTCCTTAATAGATACCATTTATGAGTGACAATGGAGCAGTAATTCATTGGACTGAGTTGTACCGAATCAAAGTTTTGGGAGTAAATGACAATGAGTGGTAGTTCCTGGGAAAGAATTGTATCTAGTCAAACTTTAGACTGAAAATGGTATTGGGGTGGCAGGTAACTGGGGAAAGTGAAATTTACCCTTTAATCTATGTAAAAATATGAACAATAATTAGCTTTTGAGAAAAGTTGATTTTGAATAGGGAGGTCCTCTGCTTCAGTGAAGTGCTGTTTAGATTACAAACTTGTCTCGATGTTTAGCTATATGATCCCTCTTTACATGTATAGAAGTAAGTTCCTTGGTTCTGGACATCACAGTTGTTCGTAATTCTGTTCTCAATGTTTGTATCATGGCATTTAAGTATGCATAAATATGCATTAAATATATCAGTTGATGAAAAGTTGAAGGGATAGTGCTTTATATTTTTATAAATACCCAGAACTTGTTCATTTAGGGTTGCGGTTGCACTAAGTCACCACAAAATGCGCCAAAAGGTTTCTGTTTCTGCATATGAAGCATGAATCATGTCACAGATTCATGATATCCTTGTTCCATTCCATATAAGCACTAGACATTCTTGGTGCTATGATAACGAAAATGTAAGACTACGTTTGTTTTTGGAACTTGTTCAACTTTCCTAACCACCCCCACCAAAAAGAAAAAGAAAAGGAGAGAAAAACCAATAAACTCTCACTATGATATGTTATGAGATCTTCTATTGGATGGTGCAGCTTGAGTTCAAGATGAATCTTCCTTGTCAGTTTACTAACATAAATACTGCTTGCGCCCTCTGGGCTTTTGGTATAGCTTTGCATAAGATTCTATGACTCCCTCCAAGTGTGGGGTGAATCTATCCCGATTCATATAATTCTGCTAAAAAAACCTTGTATTTTTTATTTCAATTGTCTAAGGTGCATTTAAGTCTAAAAGTTCATAATTCAGTTTAGGAAGGTAAAGCTGAATGCAATGAAGGTTTCACCAAGGTATGGAGGGGGTTATCCCATTGTCGAGTTGGACATCTGGGCCTGGCTTTAGGGTATAAGATGTTAAAATGTTGATGGTTGCTATTAAAGCTAAATTTGACTGCATAAGTAAAACTGGTTCCAGTCAGTTATTGTGAAGGAATGGTGAAAAGGGTCCAGCCATATTTTGAGGAATATGAATAGCTTCAGTGGTGTGAGAATAGTTCAAAGAGCTTGCTCATTGATAAATTCCAAATCGGATGATTGACACAATCTCATTTTGCATATGATGTAGCACATATATAATCTAACAAGTCATTTTGAGCTTAGGTATATGTTATATCCAAATTAAACGTCTCTTATACTTTGGTTGAAACAATCTATTACATATACAATTTTCAAAGCCTTGATCTTTGTCCATGTGAAGCTACATAATCCTCTCCCTATTGATATATTTTGGAAGTTGAAGGTCAATCTTGAGCCTTAACTTAAATATTTGAAAGCATGAAGGTCTGATTCTGAGTTCTAGCTTATGAGTTTTCTTTAGAATAAATGTAATTGGGTTTTCGGGAAGACTGAAGAGATCGAGTGTTTAAGGCTCCGACACCTTCTGCTTGTATTTACTGTTATCTTCTTCCAGTTACAACTCAACATGGTTGGCCACCACTTTCCTCATCAAGGCCATTGGTTTTCGACGATTGTAGGTTTTCATTGATCTCAATTGAGCCCATTGCTCTTATCTCATAGGTATGAATTTTATCTCTAACATTTGGGACGATTTCCAATTTACTGAAGCTACCATTCTAGTCTTAGGTCTGAATTTCTCTGGGTAGTATGACAGAAACCTGAGCATGTCTGGCATTTCTCCTAAACAGCATTCCTCCTGATCATCCCAATACCTGGGCTGGTCTTCCCAAGTTACCTAGTGGTCCTTTCAGCCGAGCATTTCTTGCTGGATGGCTCTCCTGGGGAAAATTACTTTGACTGGATTCCCTTTCAGAGTGACTGAGCGTCTCCTCTGACCTAAATAATTGCAGTACTCTCCTCTAAACTGAAGTAGTCATTCCTACCAAGGTTCAAGATGGTTCTTCTGAATAGTGTTCCCAACCGAACCAAAGGCCTTCTTCCTCAGGAACTTTGTTCATCAAACTACCTTGCTCAATCTTTACATGAAATATGAGCAACCCACCATATCCAATAGTCAACAAAGGGAAAATCTGTTCATTAGTCATAAATGAAAAAAAAACTTGATTCTTAGTGATTAAGTGTAACCTGCTGGCTTTCATTAGTACGATGGAAGCAGTCATGTATTTCTAAAGGGAAAAAGAATCCTTGAATTTTTAACACAATTCATAATTACTTAATAATTTGGTGAAATATGAGAAAGAAAAGGGATCATTAACTATTTCTTTAAGCTTTTTTTTTTTTTTTGTAGAGTAATGATACAGTTTTAGGGTGTGCAAGCTCTGCGTACTCCCTTTGAAAAGAAGTGGGGTCTACCATTAAAAAAATAATATTTTCATGTAGTTCCTAGATTTACCTGCTTTTTTCAAAGGGAGTGCGCGGAGCTTGCACACCCTAGGACTATAAATATCATTTTTTTTTTTTGTAATTATCTCCTTTTTACTTCAAAGAAAGAAACCAAGTAGTGAGGATGAAATTGAAGGCAATCATTTATGGTAAGAAGGAGACAGCCAAATTAAGGAAAACAAGAAGGGGCCTACTATTAGAATGAGTTCACAGGGCATTCCAGAACTTTCATTCACCTGAACCAACTTTGGAATGTAAAACCAACAATGACCACAGCTCTATGTTCATAATACCATTTGACAGCATTTGCCACATTCCAATTTGGATAAATACTGTGGTTAGAACTTGTCAGACAGACTTGTATGGGCAGTAAGTTTTTCATATTGACTTTGGGCCTCGCAATTTGCTGCTGCTTATACTAATGTACCATTCGGTACCTGTCCCTCTGAGCCAAGCTTTTTTTTGGGTTGAGTCATGTCAAGTAAGAAGTACTCTGGGGAGTTGGAATTATCATTTTATCAGGAATGAGTTAGTATTGCCTGAATTATTCAAGGGAATTTTCTGCATGATTCAATTTTGTCTCCATCAGTCAAGTTGGGAGGTCTTGGACAAAGACGTGTTTCATAAGATTCTAGAAATGGGACACCACTTAATGAGACAATTGAGATTTATTGCCGTGGCGGAGTTATCAGTCATCTCTATCCCCATGTAAGCCATTTGTCACCTTAGATTCTTGGATCTAGCTTATATATAATACGGCATAGATGGATTTTAAACCTTGCATCAACAGTTACCATTAGACACAGGATTGGTACTTCTGAACGCTGATTTCTCAAACTTCTGCAACCATTAGAGGTAATTTGTTCTGTTCTGTTCTGTTTTTGATTTTGTTTTTGTTTTTTTTTTTATGCTAGCTAAATTGTATACCGTTTATATATAGGATTTCGGTGATTAGTGGCCATTTCTGTTGAAGATAGATTATGATTTTATCTATGCTCCAAAAGGGGAGATAATTCTCAGATTGTCCCCAAAGATGGAATAACCTTAATTTTTTTTTAATATTCCATACTAAACTTCTTACATATAGGGAAATAAACTGGTTGGTAACATGATGCTCACTTCATTTTCAGTGGCTGTGTTTGAGATGAAATTTAGCAATTACTATGCCAGTTATTCTTTGGTGAGATGGTCACAAGTTCCTTTTATTTCTCTTTTCTGATTCCGGATGCCATATTCTTCTCATCTTCTCTCCATGCTTTTGGATTCGTGAGATTGCATCTAATGGGTCCCCAAAAGAATAATAATTGATGAGGCAACTTTGTTTAAATGACTCTTGATTCACCCGACCTTCTCATAATGACCTAAAAAATACCAGCATCATTCCAGAATCTCCTTTTCCTGTTATGGAATATATTAAAGGGTGAAAGGAGCTTCATGTACGGCAGCTGGTTAAAGAGAAAGGTACTTCAATAACTCTTCTTTCTTTTCTTGTTTTTCAAACATTTGGGCCACATACCATTACATTTTTCCAATGATTATATTCCTTTCTTTGAATGTGAACTGAGCTTGCCACTGAGGAAAAATAGTTCAGGCCAGAAGAAGCAGATGCTTGCTCCAGAAGAATCCCCTATTGCATAAAACTGGACCCACCACTTGACTCAAAGACATCACTTGTACTTATATCTTAATTTGTTCATTAACAAAAAAGCGTTTGTATCTTCTAATTGCCTGGTTAAAATTTACTTTGCTGCTTAAAATGGCTGACCTATCTATCCTTGGAAATTGTTTATCAATGCAGTAGACCAACTGAATGTTTGGCACTCAGATGGCAACACTTGAAGACCAATCATTGTGTTTTGATTCCACTGATCAAACTCTTGACCATAACCCAAGCAATCTGGAGATTGATCTGATACTCATACAATTAACTTTTACGATTTGTGGTTGGCCATTGCGGCTTCCCATTTCCTTTTCTTCTTTTCTTTCCTAGGTGAACATTTCTTTTTCTTTCAGTTTTGCTTGGATATGGATTACAGAATTAAAGCAGGGACACCCTTTGGAATATATTTCTTTATGGGTCTTTTATTCTGTGTGAATGCAGCCGTAAATTCTTGACCTTTTTGTCTGTCATTTCGTTATGAGTTTGTGTTTATCCAAATTAGAGAAAGGGAGATTCAATGGGGATCGTGTTGTTCTATGTGGTTGTCACTCAAATGCCATGGGGTGCTGGCTAGATTTTCGCTATATATTGCAACCACCAGGGGACGTTGGTCCATGTTAGTTTGTTAGTTACAATGCTACAACTTATCTCAGCATGAGATGTATCTCCAACTCTCTTTATAATTAATTGAATCGTGCAGTAGCTTTCACTTTCCCTTTGAAAGAATATAGAATTTGTTATCTTTTTTATTATTAATTCTGTTATTATAATTATTATTGAATAATATCGAAGTTCAGATACTTTTAAGGCAGGGGCCATGGATTTATTGCACCTGTTGGGGTATTGGCCGCCTCTCTATATAAAATTGGAGTAGAGTAATTCTACATACAATCATGAAGTGCGTAAATGTCATGTAATCGTTTTGAAAAATAGTGGGGAGTCCACTATTAAAAAATTAATTTTTTTCATGTGAGTCTCATGCTTTATTCATTTTTTTCAAAGCGATTACGCGGTAACTGCACAATTCACAGTTATAAATATCTTTTCTCATAAAACTGAGAGTGCCAGAGATTCCCGTCTTTGGATAATCTTACAAAGGCATAACTCCATTGTTCAATTTTCAGAAAAAAAGAAAGAAAGAAAGAAACAATTGCGGGTGTTATTACGTAGGAATATCACATTCTACTTCAATTAAATAGCTGATTTGGTTCTTCTTAGCTCATGTTTTGAAGAAATAGAGCAGGTATGGGTCCTGAAACCTAAGGTGAGATTCCTTGATTCCTCTATTTCTTTCTAATAAGAACCAAAAGAATCTGACTGCCACACCACAATGGGCTTTGGATTACAGTCAGTACAAAGAAATATCCATTACAGTATCCATATCAATTTAGTTCTTTTCCTTCCTTCAAAGCGTCTCACTGTGCGGAAAGTTGCACCCATTATTCATCATGGTGGGACTATCTAATACAGTAGGGAATCGGGAGAGAGGAAAACAGCAAGATAAAAACAAACAATACACTTTCCCTCGTCTCTCCTTTTAAGACTCGAATTATACTGTGTTAGCTTTCTCTGTTTTTGCTGCACCAGAGATTCTCTCCACCTCTTCCAAGTCGAAGAAAAAAGAAAAAAAAAAAAAAAGAAAAAGAAAGAAAAGTTGATATGAAATGGACAATGGAAGAGAGGATGAGCCACAGCCCATGGCATATATTCCCCCCCCAACATGGCCCCACTGATGTTTCTAGATATGGAGTGAGAACATAGTACCGTCTAACAACTCCAAATTATAAAGAGAACTATAGCTGCCAGATATCGACGAAGAGCTAATCAAAACCCATTTTAATGTTTCAGTCTTCGACTCATATCTCATCCGTAGAATAGAAACGGGACTGCAGAATATGCAAAATCAGAAAATGAATTTGGTTCTGTCAACAGATGCAAAGCCCAGATTAAAATGGACTGCAGAACTTCATCAGAGATTTGTTGAAGCAGTGGAACAACTTGGAGGGGCAGAAAGTGAGTCTAGAAGCTTGCTGATCCGTTATAATTTGTTGATCATACTGTTAGTCTCTAACATCTTTTATGAATGGCCAGAGGCAACACCGAAGAGCCTGATGAGAGTGATGGGAATTCCAGGATTGACGTTGTACCACCTGAAGAGTCATTTACAGGTACTTTCCCTTCGCAATAATTATATCAATCTTTGTTGCTCATGTAGCCAAACAGAAAGCTGTATGTTTGTGTTCTTATTTGCAGAAATATAGGCTGGGGAAAAGCCAACAGCCAGAATCCTGCAGTGACAATAAGGAAAAGGGTAAATTTAATGCAGCGAATGAAGCAATCATTGCCCTTTATATGTTTCCCACTTTGGTTCTGATCTGTCATGCTATTGGTGCAGATTACGGAGAGATTCGGATCGCCACAGATGGGCATTTCAGTCGGGAAGTCAGTGATGCAGCCCACAATCAGATTAATGAGTAATAGTTAGCGTTAGATCACATCCGTTTGATAATTTGGTTAGAAAATTATAAGCCAAAGAGCTCCTACTGATTTAGTGTTGTGTTTATCAGCAGCTCGCAGATTGCTCAAGCTCTCCAATTGCAAATGGAAGTCCATAGGAAACTGCATGACCAGATTGAGGTAGGACCAATAAATAGATCCATTACCTATATGCTAATTTCGTCCATTACCAATCATGTTAGAATTCTGTCTTCAGGTACAGAGACATTTGCAGCTGAGAATTGAAGCCCAAGGGAAGTACTTACAATCAGTTCTCAAGAAAGCCCAGGAAACTCTTACTGGGTATAATTCTTCTCCTCAGGGGTTAGAACTAGCAAAAGCTGAACTGTCTCACTTAGTCTCAATTGTTAACACTGGTTGCCCGAGCTCTTCAATCTCAGAATTGACAGAAACAGGAGATTTTAGTGTTAAAGACATCGAGAGAAAACAAATTAGAGGCACATTATGTTCAATGGAAAGCTCCTTGACATCGTCCGAAAGCTCTGGGAGAAAGGAAGAGAAGCGATCAATGAAAGAGAGTGGTGACCCCCAGAAGTCTAATGCAACTACTCTTGAACTATCGTTAATGGACATTCACCCAGGGAGAACTGATACAAGGAATCAAGCAAGTGAGAGGAAGAGAAGTAGAGGTTTCATTTCTGATGGTATTTGTGTAGAACAACCCGTTGCTAAAAGATCACCAACCCACAGAGACAAAAGTGGAAATCCTCTGAGAAAATCTGGATTATTGGAGAAACTAGATCTCAATAGCCAATATCAGCATGACATTGATTCAGGTCCAAAAGTAATAGACTTGAACTGCAAGGGCATAGAACGATGCAACGGCTTGGAAGCTTGATAATACAGATGGTCCTGGTCATAAAGTCTACCCAGTAAACCTAGTTCTTAATCTTTTGTTTATAAAATGTATATTGGTGCATGCATGGGCCCCCAAGAACGTTGGAAAGCATGTTCATATAAAAAGAACCTATTACAATATATAGTTTGTTGATGGATCTCTCTCTCTCTCAATTTTATAGCATACACTGCTAGAAAAAAGTGATGCTTGTGAGAAATTACTCGTGAAACTTAACCTATAACAATTATACTTTGTATGAATTACTTTTTTTTAAAGCAAAATTACATCAATAAAATGATTCATACAAAAGGAGGGGGCGGGAAACCCAACAAACAAACACATCATAGATTCTCTTCCTCCACTTTTTCTTCTTGGGTAGCATAAAGCTTCATCTTCAAGGATGGGGTTACGAATCACAGAGGAAAGAAGAGTTCTTGGAGTTGGAGTATCATCGGCTAAATCTTGGACTTTATGGCAAGGCAAGTGAGAATTTGTATTTAAACCCGAGTTGACCATATGTCAGACTGTATCTGAATTTGGCCTTTCCGAAGCATGAATTCTACCTGACAATGTAGTTGCAGGCGTAAAAGATGACTTCAAAATCATAGTTGAAGCAGAATTCTTTCCTGTAAGATTGAATGCAACAAGAATGGTAGTTATTGCCAAAGTTGCATTCCCAGCATCTAAAGGTAAGCTTGAATTATAGCTGAGAAAATCAAGCTAGAAAAAAGCGAGGACCTTTTATCGCTATCAGATTGGTTTTGGACGAGGACTAGAATATGTATGCCTATGCAGAGCAGGGGATGGCTCAAAATACATGGAACAACAACAAATCCTAGGTCCTACTGATCTCAAAAGCACACGTGGATGTGCCTCTTTTTTAATTTTTTCACCCCAAATCTTTAGATCAAGGTGCTTCTCTGTTCGTTCTTGCTATTCCAATTTCCAACAACGTTTTATTTACAAAAGCAGAAAAAGGATAAACTTTAAAAAGATATTTATTACAAAATTTGACCAAGACTTATTTGGTTATACAAACTTTCTCATTCCATTTAATTATTATAATTTTTTTAAACTTTCACACAAAATATAATAAATAATTTATTTTTTTTAAAATTTCAAAACAAAAATTATATTAAAAAATTTATATTTTAACAATATTTTATTTAATTTTCAACTTTTATCTCATCTCATCTATATAACTAATGAGGCTTAAAGCTCTGCTTCATCTTGTCTAGGGGTTGAGGAAGAATCAGTGGAATCAGTGGCAAGAGTTTGAGTCCCACTTCTCCTACTACTATTATAAGAAGAGAAATGATAGAGCCACCGATAAAGTGTACACCTATTTTGTACTGAATTTTTTTTTTCACTTAATGATTAATAAAATATTTTTTAATATTTTGTGATTTCTTTATTTTTAAAAATGTTTAAATGGGTTTAAAAAATATTTGAAAAAAATAGAAACAAAAAAAGAATTTACAATATTCGATAGAAAAAATGTGTAGAAATTTTTGTGGCCCTAACACCACTCTTATAAGAAAAATTGACCCAATCCCTCCTCCTACTTTCTCTCCCTTCCTCATCCCTCTTCTTGCCCACCTCTTCATCAACACATCTTGTACCTGCAAACAGGACAAGACCCATGAGTCCCTAGCCATCTCTTTACGTCCGGTTTGAATATAAGAAGTGTTTCATCTCAGTCCGATTTGAATACAAAAAGTGTTTCATCTCATTTCATCATTACAATTTTTTTAAATTTTCACACAAAATATAATAAACAATTCAAAATTTTCAAATTCTAAAATAATAATAATATTAAAAAATAATATTATAATAATATTTTATTTACTTTCAACTTTCATCTCATCTCAACTTACTATCTAAATCTATGCTTACGGAGCATCTCTTTGGCCACCCCCACTAACCTCCCACTCGTCCAAGCAAATCACACATTCTCCACCATCTTTGCCCACCTGTATGTTCCGCAGGGCCTCTTGGACGCAGGTGGCTGCCCAACCTTGACACATGTTAGATTTTATAAAAAATGATAAAATTATTTTTGAGTATTTTAAATAATAATGTAATATTTCCTTATATGTTTAAATAAAATTTTGTACATTGATTGATAATGTCAATTTATTGAAATATATGAACAAGGAAATATTAAACGGCATTTGTTACGTAAAAGAAAACTAGCCATTTTCTAACCGTTATACGACATTTGTAATGTAAAATAAAACTAGCCATTATGCTGCTTTTGTTACGTAATAAGAAAACTAACCGTTTTCTAGCCGTTGGAATTCATCATAAGTGGTTATAAATAATTAATATGTTTAGATTTTAGAATAGATAAGAAAAACTAGAGTTCTCATTCTAAAAGATATCTCTCCATCTTGTAATTCTCAAAAAATGATATTTTTTAATTGTTCTATGAAAGTGCTATTGTAGAACAACGAGAAGAGAGAGGACTTCATTGTATCTTAGAAACAATTTTATCAATACTCTATAGCACGTTGAAATGGGAAAAAATATGTTCTAAAGAAATCGTCGTTACGATCAAGCCTTGGAGTCTAGATCTTTATTTTCTGCCTCCGTGATTCAATTATTTTCATTATAATTTTTTAATAGTTTTAGAACATATTTTGTATCATGGAGGCGATGCAGTCCATTCAAGTGATGAACCAAGACTTCATTCGTCTTGATCGTTTCGATGGTCAGAACTTCATTCGCTGGCAGCAAAAGATGTTGTTCTTCCTCACCACTTTGAAGCTTGCATACATTTTGGAAGATGACTTGGAGGCGATTCCTAATCCTACTCCAGAAGAAAGTATCGAGTTGAAGGAGAAGCAAAGGAAGTGAATAGAGAATGACTTTCTATGCAAAGCCCACACATCCTCAACATGTTTTCCAATTCGATATATGATGTCTATCTATCTACTCCTTCGGCAACAGATTTATGGAAGAGTTTGGAAACACAATATAAAATTGAGAAAGCAGATATCGAAATGTTTATTATTTCAAATTTTATAGATTTTAAGATGACTAAAGATAAGCCAGTTTTAACCCAAGTATATGAATTATTGCTTATTGTTAGTGATCTTAAATTTATGGGAATTGATATTACAAAAAATTTCTTGGTGGGAGCAATTATTAATAAATTCCCCTCAACATGGAATGCTTTCAAGAGGAAGCTTAAACATGATAATAGAAAATATCATTTAGAATCTCCTAACTTCATTTACACATTGAAGAAGATTTTAGGAATAGAGATAGAAAAGATGATTATTCTAAAATGAAAACAAAGGTTAACGTAATTAAAGTTAACAAAAAAAAAAAAAAAAACAAGCAGAAGAATAAGTTTCATGCAAAGAACGATAAAAAGTTCGAGAAAAATGACCCTAACCCCTAATATCAAAACAATAAAAAAAAATCATTGTTTTGTTTGTGACAAGTTCCTATTAATATTGATATAGGAAAGAAGATGAATGTCGTGACCGAATCTATCCTTTGAGATGTGAATTGTAGCTCTAGTATCAAGTCACCATCCATTCTCGGATGTCACATGGTTGATGATGGAACCGAGGTGAAATGGGTAACAACATTTGAACCAAGGTCATTGGAAAATGAACCTTTGTGCTAAAGTTCAGCTCTAGAAAAGTTTTGCCTCTTGTCAATGTACGCCATGTTCCTGAAATGGCAAAGAATTTTATTATTAGTGATCTTTTGAATAAGAGAGGTCTTAAGCTTGTGTATGAATCAAATAAATTTATTTTATCCAAGAATGAAGTGTTTGTAGGGAAAGGCTACTCTTGTAATGAAATGATTAAATTGAATGTAATGGATAATAATTAAATTTATATTGTGTTTTCTTTTAATTTATGGCATGACAGATTAGGACATGTAAATTATGGTTAAAAAAATATGTCAAGGTTTGATTTTTTTTTCTTATAAACAATGCTTACTGTTTCATTCCTCAGAAAAAAGATTATATCATTACATCATGCCAAATGACAAGGGAAACAAATTCTGGGAAAGAGCATTCGCCATGAATGTCTTGCCAAATAATGGGCAACAGCACTGGCCACATGGCCTCCATGTTGGATTTTGGAAATCTTAACAAAATTCTCCTAATCTCATGGATCAAGTTCCCCCAAATAGACATAGACTCATGTTCTTTATTAAGCTTTTGGACCACCAAAAGTGAATCACTCTCCACTTGCACCTCACTGATTCCCAATGGAAAGCAAATCTGGAGACCCCTCAACATAGCCAAGAGTTCAATTTCCATAGGATCAATAACCTCATGTTCTAGTTTGTTGGATGTGAAGATCACTTTTCCACCCTCATCTCAAAGAACCATGCCTACACCTGATCTACATTGGTCTTGGAATATAGCACCATCAATGTTCAACTTCAATACTCCCGAGGGTGGAGGCTTCCAACTACATTGAGGCTTAAAACCCTTTTTCTGCTCCTCTGCTGCAGAAGTGTACTCATTATAACCTAATAATGCATGATCCAAGGCTTGTTCTTGAGATAAATGCTTATTCTCATAGATTAATTGATTTCTTATGTACCACAATCCCCAATCACATAAAAATAGCTTCTCCATTTCACCTGCTTTATTTCTTTTGAACCAATTGAGCCAAAACTTGCATAAAGTCTGGTTGAGTTTGACTCTCCTGCAGGAAACAAAGTTGGGCCTGCAATACATCTTTGAAGCTTGGACAATATAGAAGAGCATAGTTAATGTCCTTCTTCTCCACCTTACACCATCTGCATCTTGCTTCTATCACCACCTTCTTTGCTTGTAGGTTTTTCAAAGTGGGTAAACCATTCTTGCACACCCTCCAAGCAAAGATCTTTACTCTGTTAGGAACTCGCATATTCCATATTTTCCTCCACATTCTCCTCTGCTCCTCCCCATATGAAACCTTGCCAAGTTACCTCACCTCACCAAAGGACATAAACAATCTGCAGGCACTCTTAACACTAAACTGTCCACTATGCTCATGCTCCCAAACCATGCTATCAGGTCTATTATCATAAGGCAGCATCATATTTAGTACCTCATAAGCTTCTCTTTAAGGTAAAAGTTTTCTTACCATCTCCATGTCCCACCATCTTGTATGTCCATCAATTAGGTCAGAAACTTTCCAGTTCAATTGAGATTGAGTAATAGAAGCAGAAACTGGAATTAGTTTATGATTAGGCAACCAATAATTTGACCATATGTTAATGGTCTTTCCATCTCCTACCCTCCATCTGGATCATTTTAATAGCAAACTCTTAGCCTCCCAAATACCCCTTCATACATAAGAAGGTGCTACTCCTAGTTTGGCTTCTTTCAAATTAGAATAAGGGAAATACTTTGCTTTGAAAATCATGTGTAGCAACGAATCCTCCTCTTTAAGAATTCTCCATCCCTGCTTAGCTTCTTCAAATCTTTGAAACCCATTCCTCCATTAGCCTTCAATTCACACAATTTCCTCTAGCTAACCCACCTTATCTTGTTTTCCTCTTTCTTTTGTCCCTACCAAAATTTAGCAATCAAGCTCTCCAACTCAGTGCACAGAGAAACATGAAGTTTGAAATAACTCATTGTGTAGGTGGGAATAGACATGGCTACAACCTTGATGAGAACCTCCTTACCCCTTGTGATAGAAGTTTCTCCTTTTACCCTTGTAGTTTTTGCCATACCTTATTCTTTAGCTGAGAAAAAGCCTGATATTTCCCTCTGCCCACCATAGGAGGGAGTCCCAAATACTTGTCATAATTTTGGCATTGTGGTACTCCTCACAACTGCATGATCTCTGCTTGTTGACTAGGGATGACATTTTTGCTGAACACCATGGAAGTTTTTTCCTTATTCACCTTCTGTCCAGAGGCCTTTTCATAAACATCTAGCAGATGCATTATATTCATATTGGTCTGTAAAGTAGCCCTACAAAACAAGACACTATCATCTGCAAACATAAGGTGACTAACTTTTGGAGCACTCCTACACACACGAATCCCCTCCACTACAGCATTCATATTAGCTTGTTGCAAAAGAGAAATAAGTCACTCAGTGTATAAAAGGAATAAGTAAGGGGAAATGGGATCCCCTTACCTTAAACCTCTAGCAGGATATATTGGACTTATAGGCTCCCAATTCACCAATATTGAGAAAGAAATAGATTGCACACAATGCATAATCAATCCAACCCACTTAGCTCCAAACCCATTTTCTGCATAACTATTTTAAGGAAATCTCACTCTATACGATCATAAGCCTTGCTCATGTTAAGCTTAATGGACATAAAACCCTTCGTTCCTTGCCTCCTCCTTCGAATAAAATGGACTAGTTCATAACCAATAAGTGAATTATCAGAAATTAACCTCCCTGGAACAAAAGCACATTGTGAAGCTGAAATTAGATTAGGTAGAACACTCTTCAGCCTGTTTTCTAGCACCTTTGACACCAACTTATACATGATATTACAAAGGCTAAAAGGCCTAAAGTTAGACACTAACTCAACCTTTTTCTTTTTGGGAATCAAGGTAACAAAGGTATGGTTCAACTTGGGAGGGAAGCTACCAGTATTAAGAGCATGTAAAATAGCATGAGTAACATCTCTTCTAACAATAGACCCATATTTTTGGTAGAATAAAGGGGCCATACCATCAGGTTCAGGTGCCTTTGTAGGGTTCATTTCCTTGAGAGCCACTTCCACTTCTGCTGCAACAAAGTCCACCTGTAGCTTCTGCTTCATATCATCAGTAACTCTTCCAGTCAAATTGTCCAAGAAGTCCACATTGCCCCTCTCAGTAGATGTTGTAAAGAGATTTTGAAAGTAATTGAGAATCACTGCATCTCTTGCTTCATCCACTTGCCAACTCCCATTAGAATCCCTTATGCCTTTAATCATGTTTTTAGCTTTTCTCTATGAGGCCTTATGATGGAAGAAGCTGGTGTTTTTACCCCCTTCAGTCAGCCATAGAGCCCTCAACCTTTGTCTCCACATGATCTCACCCCTTTCCAGCCATTTATGAACCTCTGATCTAGCATTGTTAACTTCCTCTAGATTATGACCCTTAGGATCTACATCTTTTATCAGTTTGAGCTTTATTTTTGCTTGTTTTAGATTTTTCTGCACATGACCCAAATTGTTTTTGTTCCACCTTTCTAGCTTTTCACCACAACTACTAATCTGTCTCATCACCCCTCCATTGTTCTATCTCCAGAAATGCCCACCCACGCATTCTCAATAACTATTTGACAATTCTCATCCTCCACCCACATTGCATCAAAACGAAATAACCTCTTCCCTCTCCTCTGGTAACTATCATGATTGGCACATGATCAAAATATGCCATATTACCATGAATTACATTAGCCATGGGAATTAAAGCCTTCTACTTTAGATTAGCTAAACATCGATCCAATCTCTCACTAATGCATTGGTCAACTTCTCTTTTATTACACCAAGTAAATGGAGCATCCTGAAAACCCAAATCCAACAACTCACAATCATCAACTACTGCTTGAAAGTCTTTCATCTGCTTGTCTGTTCTATCTCTCCCTCCACTTTTCTCATTGCTGCTCAACACCTCATTAAAATCACCCATCAAAAGCCATCATTGATCTCTTGGCACCTTTAAGGATCTAATAAGGTTCCAAGTTTCATGTCTCCTGTTAGCATCAGGTTGCCCATACACCCCAGTGATATACCAAGGTTCGCATGCATCATTAGTATCATGAATAGAGGCATGAATATGACTCCTTGAGAAATTCTTAATAATCACATTAATATCATTCTTCCAGTAGAAGGCAATTCCACCACTCCTCCCCACCCTACTTACTGCCAAACAATTCTCAAAGCCCAACTTATACTTGAGCCATTGCTTTGCTTTTTCATGTAACCTAGTCTCTTGTAAAAACAAGACCTTGGGGACCTTCCTCTCTAACTAAATCAGTGAGGACTCGAATTTCCCGTGGGTTCCCAAGCCCACGGGAGTCCCAACTAAGGAGCATCATTGGGTTCGGCAGGGCTGCTCAACAGCCTCTACCGATGTCAAATTAGCATGAACAAGATCTTGACTCATAGTAACTAGAGTAATAGAATCTCCTTTGGTCACCCCCATCAACCTATTCCTCTTTCTTCCTTCATTTGGTAGAGAAACATTGTTACCTTCTTCAAGAATACGTTTTTTGCATGCAGTCATGGACTGTTTATTAGGACTTTTCCCTGGATTATGAGCACATTTTTTCCAAGTGTTTCGAGTAGACATCCACTTTGGCATCATGGAAGATTGATGGGCCTCACATACTAGATTTTCTTGGGCTAAAGAAGCCGCTCATTCACCCGACCCACCACAAGACTTTCTATAGTGACATTATTCAAATTACCGTTAAAACTGCCTCCCACCAAAATATCTATTACTGGAGCCTCATGATCATAGCTTTCCTTCTGTAACATATATGTTTCTTTAAGGCCTGATTCCTTTAACATATCTCCCTTATCCCCATTTGACTTCGGATTAGTATCCTGTTGATCCCCTCTTGCATCATTGCCTAAAACTCCGCTTCCTATTACTGAATGATCAAAAGAATCTTCACCGTTACACATCAAATTAAATGCAGCCATTTCGCCGCCCTCCGTCGCCATAGACTTCCCCTTCCCCAGAGGTTTACTCTTCTCCGTCGAACTATTCCATGTTTGAGAAGAGGCAAAAAATTTCCGACCTCCTGACTCTGCACGTAGCCAGCTTCCAAACTGCCTGCTATCAGTCTCCATAGAAATAGATACTTGGCACCTTACTCCCTCATGAATAATTCTTCCACACTGCAGACAAAAATGCGGTAGCTTCTCGTACTTGATCGGAATCCAAGTTTTCATCCCTTGCAGCGTGATCATGCGTCCCCTAACTAGAGGTTTTTTCAAGTCCAATAAGACTTTTACATGAAGGAACATACCCCACCCCATATCATCCACATTCCCTTTCACCTCCTCCACCACTCCTAAAGAACTCCCCAATTTTGCCCCACACTCACTTGACATCCCAATCAAAGGCAAATTGTGAAATTAGACCCATAATGCAGCAACATCAAAGGACATCTTGTTGAGAGGAGTGTAACCATCAAATGCATTCATCATAAACATATGACCATGAAAGAACCATGGTCTACCACTCTCCGCACGGTTCTTATCTGCATGGTTAGCAAAAGTGATAACAAATATGTTTCTCCCCACTTCAGTGAAAGTAGCAGGTTTCCTAAGCCTCCAAACCTTAGCCATTGTAGTTTCAACTATATTCTTCCCGATCTGCCTATCCGACCAAATCTTACTAATCAAATTGCGATCACCCTTGAGAAGGACCTCTGGAAGCCCCTCCCCTTCAAAGTCTATGGCCACCCCTTCTTCTTCGTTCAACTGGAAATTCTCCCACATCTCTTGGAGTTTTTCCATGGCAAACGTCAGACTCAGAACACCACCTCTATCTTGGTTTGATTTCTAATTTTGATGATAATGTTAAAAAAATGTCAGATTTGTGCTCAATCAATAATAATAAGAAAATCTTTTCAAAATGTTGAGCGTAAATCTAAAATTCTTGAATTATTCATAGTGATGTTTGTAATCTTAAAAATGTTGAATCTCGTGGTGGTAATAAGTATTTTTTTATGTTTATTGATGATTGTACTAAATATTCACATGTTCATTTGCTTAAGAGTACATATGAAGTTTTTTCAATTTCTTTGATTTACAAAACCGATGTAGAAAATCAGCTAGGAAAAAAGATTAAGGCTTTGAAGTTGGACTATGGGGTGAATATTTATCAAATGATTTTACAAGATTTTGTGAAACTCATGGGATAAATCATCAAGTCACTTCTCCTTATACACCACAACACAAGGAATAGCCAAACGAAAAAATAGAATTCTTGTTGAAATGATTGAATGCTATACTATTAAGTTCTAGTCTTTCTCTTAACTTGTGGGTTGAAGCTATTTTATCTGCATGTTATATTTTAAACCGAGTACCCCATAAGAAGATTTTAAAAAATCCTTTAACTTGTGGGGTGAAGCTATGTTTGAAAACCAGATCTTAAAAGACTAAAATCGGGTTCCAAAACATATAGATGTGTTTTTGTTGGATATTCTCAAAATAGTATGACATATATATTTTTAGACCTATATTCAAATGAGATATATGAGAGTTTTTGAAAATTAACTAAGTCGGATTTTCAAAAGAATGATTCTCGTTAGGGGTGTAAATTTAAACCGGAAAACCGGAAAACCGGTCCGGACCGGACCGAACCGGACCGGTTGGTCCGGAACCGGTTCCTATTTTATGAAAACCGGCCGGTTCCGGTCCGGTTCCGGTTCCGTAGTTTTTGGGACCGGACCGGACCGAACCGGACCGGTTGGAAAAAAAAAAATATAAAAATTAATTTATATATTATACAAAATATTTATATATATAATATATAATTATATGTTAAATTTTTATATATAATATATATAAAAATATTTATATATATAATATATAATTATATGTTAAATTTTTATATATAATATATATAATTATATATCATATATGAAAAAATTTTATATTATAATTTATAAATAATAACATAAAATGTTAATCTTAAATATGAACATTTGTAATTTATTTGATCATATGTTATTAATATAATTATATATAAGATAATGTTGTTATAATTTATAAAATAAAAGTTTAATCTTAAAGATAAAAATTTAATTGATCATATGCTTTAAGCATAATATATATATTAAATTTTTAATAATATTTTATAATAAGAATTAACATTTTATTATATGTTTTTTACATTTAAAAAAAACCGGAAAACCGGACTGGACCGGACCGGAAACCGGTAAAACCGGAAGTACCGGTTTAGGAGGGTAATCGGGGCGTAATCGGTTTTGAAAAATACAAAACCGGTACATACCGGTTCGGTCCTAGATTTTGTCCAAAACCGAACCGGACCGGACCGGTTACACCCCTAATTCTCGTGTTCATATTCCAAATACTTCTAAAAATGAAATTGATCTTTCTAATGAGTTTGAACTAAAGAGAAGCAAGAGGCCTTGAAAAGGAACATCATTTGGCCCTGATTTTCTCATTTATCTCATAGAAGGAGATTAAAGTGCGGTGACTAAGGAAGTTAAATTTGTTTTTAATGTTGAAAGTGATCCTTCATCTTACCAATAAGCTATATCAGTACAAGATGTAGTTTTCTGGAAGGAGGCTATAAATGATGAAATGTAATCAATAGTTTCAAATCAAACTTAGAAACTAATTGATTTACCTCTTGGTTCAAAAGCAATAGGAGGTAAGTGGAATTTTAGGAAAAAGCTTAATGTCGATGGTTCTATTAATAAATTCCAAGCTCATTTAGTGGCTAAGGGATATAGACAACGAGAAGGTATAGATTATTTTGATACATATGCTCCTAGTGCTAGAATATCCACTATTAGAATATTAATTTCTCTTGCATCTCTCAGTCATCTAGTAGTTCACCAAATGGATGTAAAAACTGCTTTTTTAAATGGAGACTTAGATAAAGATATTTATATGGAGTAACCCGAGGGTTTTATCATGGCTGGTCATGAAAAGAAAGTTTGTAAATTGATTAAATCTCTTTATGGTTTAAAACAAGCTCATAAACAATGGGATGAAAACGTTGATAAAATAGTTTCATCTTTTGGTTTTAGAGTGAATGATGCTGATAAATGTGTTTATTATAAAATAGATAATAATGATTGTGTGATCATATGCTTGTACATTGATGATATGTTAATATTTGGAAGTAATCTTCAATGTAAAGAAGAAACTAAAAGGTTTCTTTCCTCAATAATTGACATGAAAGATATGAGAGAGGCTAATGTGATTCTTGGAATCAAGATTGTGAGGACAATCAATGGTTTATCCTTGACAAAATCTCATTATATTGAGAAAGTGATCAAGAAATATGGTCATGAAGACCAAAAATCAGTCTCAAACTCCTTATGTTCATAGTCTTAAATTGAGAGAAAACACAAAGAGATGTAGATCCCACTTAGAATATGCTAGTGTGATAGAGAGTCTAATGTATGTTATGCATTGTACTAGACCTGATATTGCATTTGCTATTGGGATGCTAAGTAGATTTACTAGCAATCCAGGTAAAGAGCAAAGGGATGCTATTTCTCAAGTTCTAAAATACCTGAAGGGGACAATGAATTATGGTTTACACTATTAAAGAGAACCCGTTGTAATAGAAAGATATAGTGATGCTAGCTGGAATAGTGTAGAATCAAATTCTAAGTCTACAAGTAGGTGGGCTTTTATGTTAGGAGGAGTTGCGATCTCATGTAGATCAAAGAAACAAACTTGTATAACTCATTCTACAATGGAATCTAAGTTTATTGCTTTAGCATCTGCATGTAAAGAAGTATAATGACTTAGGAATTTGTTGGCAGATTACCAATTTGGACTAAACCATTTCCTGCAATAACGATTTCTTGTGATAGTGAGGCAACCTTGTGAGTAGCTACAAGCAAGACATATTACAATAAATCAAAACATATTGGTTTAAGGCACAATTATGTGTGTGAATTACTCAATAATGGAGTGATTACTGTTGAATATGTTAAATCTATTTAGAATTTGGCAGATCCGTTAACAAAATGCCTACTAAGAGATATGATCTATAAGACATCAAAGGGACTGGGGTTGAGGTCTATAAATTAAATCGCCTACGATGGGAACCCAACCTTGAACTTGAAAAACTGGCAATGTTCAAGGGGTATCAACAAGTCAATAGAGTGATGGTTGTCTAACACTAGATAATTGTTTAAAAGTAAATTATCCTTTTACACCTTAATTCCTAAGAGATGTATACTAGTGTTAACAATTTCTGGAGATTAAAGGATGAGTAAAACTCTTAATAAGTTCATAAAGTACTAATTTTGTCGAGGTAAAATAGGATCACCTAAGATGAACTTACCTATGTGAGAGTGGAAGTATGGCCGCTTCCTACAGTACCGACCATGCCTAGAGCTCTCATGAAACTGGGATATGCACAAGGTTATAAGAGTGCAAGTTAAATGAAAACACCTGGAGAATTAGAAAATAATTGTGTGAATTCTACTGAGCTAGTCTAATCAGGTCATCAGTTCAAGATACGTTCACTGATTACCTTGACATAGTTTTGATATAATATAATTATACTAGGAAGGTTCAAATCCAAAAGACACCTTCATTGAAGTAATTTATTTCATCCATATGCAAAAGAATTTTTTTTTAATTATTATTTCAAATAGTGGGGGAATTTTAGATTTTATTAAAATGATAAAATTATTTTTGGGTGTTTTAAATAATAATGAAGTATTTCATTTTCATATGTTTAAATAAAATCTTATGTATTGATGGAGAACATTAACTCATTGAAATATATGAAGAATGAAATATTAGATTACATTTGTTACGTAAAAGAAAATTAGTCATTTTTTAGCCGTTGGAATGCATCATAAGTAGTTATAAAAGAATTGATATGTTTAGATTTTAGAATAGATAAGATAAATTAGAGTTCTTCTTTTGTGTTTCTGAGTTGTTCTATAAAAGTGATATTGTAGAACAACGATAAAAGAGAGAGATTCATTGTATCATGAGAATAATTTTATCAATACTCTATAGCACGTTGAAAATGGAACAAAATATGTTTAAAATAAATTGTCGTTACAATCAAACCTTGGAGTCCATATTTTTATTTTCTACCTTCATGATTCCATTATTTTCATTATAATTTTCGAACAACACCCACATCGTGTAGCAAGGAATCTAGGTTCAAAGCGCCGTCAATCACCACCATACCTCTAGTGAAGGGGTTGTGGTGATTGACGAGGATGACTCTATTGCATTGAGTTGTGGGTAAAGCATCGTGAGAGGTCTAGAGATTGTGGGTCTCGTCTTGGGCTGGTGAATCCCAAGATTTGGCTCCGCTTTATTATTATTTTTACATACTTTTTATTATTATTTTTCATTACTTTTTATTATTATTCATTACTATTAAATATTTTATTATTATTTTTTCACTACTATTCATAGAATATTTGACATCGCCTTACTAGTTAATACCCAAACTCAACCTAAAGGTAAGAACATAGAGAGGTCTCGGTTCCTCCCCAATCGTTCGAACATGGAAGAAATCTCCAACACCTCAGGTCCAGAAGCCATAGGGACTGAGAACACAACTACAATTGTCAAAAGACCCACAGAGAAAGCACAAAACGGTGAAGTGTCATAGATGGAAAGGGACGAAGACATGAAGTTGGGAATAGAAGCGTGCACCCCATGGAAGGTTGTGGAATGATCTACAACTTGTGAGCACTTGCTGCGTCTCCATCTTCTGCTCAGAGTCAGAGTATCTATTTCTTCAGTAATCTGAAATAAGTTTTGTGCACTCATTTATAAAAAAAAAAAAATGGCGTATTATTAAAAAAAAATTAAAATTTTGATGTGAGTTATAGATTTATCTAATTTTTTAAAGAAAAAATTTAATTATAAACGATTATGCGCACTAATACGTACATCCATTTAATATGATTAGTCAAAAAGTAGATTTTATTAAAAATAATATTAATTTAAATTTAAAATACGAAGACAATAATATTAATATGCAAATTAATACGTAAACTTACTTTTAGGTAACAAAATCCGTTTTTTTTAAAAAAGTATTACAAACTTGCATACCTAAAAGGCTAAAAATGCAATTTCCCTCCCTTCTATTTATCCTCTAAAGATCAGTCCCTAAGCATTTTGATAGTTTTGTTCACTATGAATTTTATATTATGAATTATTGATCTCTTTCCCGACAGTTTTTACATTTTCATCCATCCTCTGGCCTGTCGGTAGAATTTTACATTGTCAGGCCCTAAGCATTCTTCATAGTTTAATTTCGTAATGAACAAAACTGTTCGTGACACGTTGTCCTTGCGTTCCATTTTTTTTTTTTCGTGAAAAAAGAATGAAGTAAAACGGTTGGAAGGCAGTTGATAACCGTTTGATAATGTCGTTCAAAATTTGAAATTCCCAGTCAGTTATTAAACCAACCTTTTAACTGTAAAAACCAACCCCGCGAACACTCGGCGTCTCCATATATAATTGTCTCTTTCACTTCGGATAGTATTGTACGTGTGCACAATGGAGCCCAACCCTCAAGACGCTATCGGAGTCAACATCTACACCGCTTCTCCCACCGAAGAATCAACCCAAATCCCATCCTCTTCCCAGGCCACTGCTCAGGTTGGCCGGAAAAGGCGAGCAGTTGCTAAGGGAGTGCAGAAAACAATATCCAAAACTTCAATGCTCGTCAACTTCCTTCCAACGGGGACCCTTCTCACGTTTGAGATGGTCCTCCCGTCTGTCTCCGGCAACGGTCAGTGCTCTCCGGTTAGCACCCAAATGATCTACGCCCTTCTGGGCCTCTGCACCCTCTCGTGCTTCTTCTTTCACTTCACAGACAGTTTCCGAGGTCCCGACGGCAAAGTCTATTACGGGTTCGTGACCCCAAAAGGTCTATCGGTGTTCAAGGCCGGGCTTGGCGTGGAAGTTCCAAAGGACGACAAGTACAGAGTTGGGTTCTCGGATTTCGTCCATGCGATCATGTCGGTAATGGTTTTCGTGGCGATTGCTTTCTCGGATCATCGAGTCACGGATTGTATTTTTCCTGGACATGCCAAGGACATGGACGAAGTTATGGAGAGTTTCCCTCTGATGGTTGGGATTATATGCAGTGGTCTCTTCTTGGTCTTTCCAAATACTCGATTTGGAATCGGATGCATGGCTACCTGATTCTTCCTTTCCTTATCTATTGCTTTCGCTATATATATATATATATATAGATATTTGGTTATTTTCTGTTTGTTCTTGTTTTATGTTGACGCTGCTTGTTCATGTATCAACTTCTTGCTTTCATGATTGATGTCTGAAACATCGATTACATTTCTAGTACTTTTGAAGTTTTAAGCAGTTAAAAGCCTGCTTTTTAACTTTTATTTTTTTGTGAAGTACTGAACACTGATTCATGATTCAAGTAGAAGGAATCAGTACTGTATATTTATGATATGCTATTGCTGAGTGTACTATACATGAACAAGGCTCTCTCTGTCTCTCTCCCCACGTTAAAAAGATTTTCCAGGTCATGCGAAATGCGTATCTGTACACCGGCTGGACTAGACTAATATCTCTAAATATACAACAATGGAAACCCTCCAAGACCCCCAATCTTCTCACGAACAAAAACTTCCAACGCTCATTTTAATTAAGAAATTCGGAAAAAAACGATTTTTTTCCCCCTCTGTGGATCTGTCGGATTCAGATCAGTTAGAATCTCCATGAGTCTCCAGTTATCTTCTGCCTTCAAAAAGCTTGATTTGAGGATCGTAACTAATTATGCTTATCGATCACCACAGCACCTAGCACCATGTCCTTCTTGAAGTTTCTGCCACAAACAGAGCATCTCCCTGGGACCTTGGTAATGCGCGACAATATAACCATCCTTGCACCCCAAGGGATAGACCTTCTCTTCTTTCTTGTATTGAACTTTCAAAACATCCTTCATATCTGCTATCCAGATTCCCATTGCTACATCTTCTAGCTTAAACATCTGCAACATTGCATTCATTTTGCCGATCGGCAAACAATTGTTAATTTTCTTTTTCTTTTTTGAAGGTGTAGAGAAACAAGTGTTAAACTACGCCGTATAAACAACTTGCAAGTCCAATTTTAAAAACGACTTCCATCATCAACATAAAAGTAAATGCTAAGAGAGGTGCTGCGAATGACAGATTGCTTACTGTACCTTCAAATTTCCTTTTTTGTATCTCATGTAGATTTCTTTTGCT
Source organism: Juglans regia (assembly GCF_001411555.2). Taxonomy (NCBI): domain Eukaryota; kingdom Viridiplantae; phylum Streptophyta; class Magnoliopsida; order Fagales; family Juglandaceae; genus Juglans; species Juglans regia. The sequence goes on along the minus strand of NC_049916.1, from coordinate 20,015,302 downwards.
ATATCATGCGACACCACATAACCGGGACCATGCGCCCAACCAGGATACCTCGCCCCAGGCCATTCCTTCAGTAGCATACACAATCGAGGTAGACAAGTGAGAAGCAAGAGGCCGAAAATATTTGGTCTACAGCTATAAATATAAAAACTATAGATAGGAACAACATATACAACTTCTATATTTCCAAGTATAGTACATATGGGCTTTTCATAATGAAGAATACCTCAGGACTAATATACCACTTGCTATGAGGATTTCGATCTGGTCGGGAATCTGAATTTATGAGCCCATAGAGCAACCCATGAGCCACATTGATCCTATTTAACGAAGCCAATATTTCATCCACACGGACAAATGCATCATCATCTGTCTTCATAACAAACTTTGCTGAAACAACCTCAGTCTGTTCAAAAGATGAAGTCAATGAGCCAAACAAACGATTATCCCTTTTTAAGAAAAAAGACAAGAGACTTTACCCCAAAGATGCAGATTGCTAAAGTTTTCCAGGTGATAAGGCTGTAGTAGTCGACAAAAGGCATCAACTGAACATCTCCATACGTTCTTGCCTCGTCCCAAAGTTCCTCATTCACTATTTGGTTTTTATGCTGAAATCCAAGTCAAACTTGATTAAAACTCAGCAATAGGCCTACAGGAGAATTCAGAGAAGGGAGGGGGAGGGTAGTAAGCAGCTAAATTTTCATTGCAACATGCAAAGGCAATCTATTCCCTAATCTCTAACTTGTTTCAGGGCTAAGCATGTTGTGAAAACTGTTATATGTATTCCACTTTAAACAAAATATCGAGTTCTATAGATAGAATACACACACACACACACACACACACATTAGCAAGAAACCACCAAAATTTTTTAGGAAGAAGACTTTTCTCAAATAAAGAGTGCTGTACTGATAATGAAATAAAGTTCACATGTAAAGCTCACCAAACCAACAAAAAATCGAACTGCAACTGCCCCTGACCGCACTGCGGGATACTGCATCCATGTCCTTCGGACAGCCATCCTACGCTTGAAATTGTTTGCAGTAGAGAAAACACCAATGAAGAGATCCAATGGTCTTTGAAGAGAGAGAGGAACTGATTTTAGTGTTTCTAAATCATTTATATGCTCAGAATCCTCTGATGTAGGTAGACCACTTGCGAGGACAGAAATTAACTTTAGGTCTCCAGAAATTTTTATTTCACTTACGAGCCAAGGCTCCAATGTCTGTAAAGATAAAAAGCCAAGACCGAGAATAGGTTAAAAGAAACTTATATCCATCCGGCATCCAAAGTACTACTGGTGCAAGAATGTAAAGAAGAAGAAGATTACTTCACGGAAAGCAAAGGATGTTATGTGCTTTCCATCAACGGTCATCTGAATCCCCTCCAATCCCACTCTAAGTGTTGCAACAAATGGATGATTTTGGTTAAAAGGGAAGTATTTTCTGGTCTTAGATCCTTCTTGCACATTTGAAGATCGTCTTGAAGTGTTGGAATGTGTGATAGCAATGAATTGGCTATCCTCTTTTCCTACCATTTTGTTGCACTGATCCAAATCATCCACTGGCATGACAAACGAAAGTAGTTTTAGTACACAAAGGAAAGGATTAATAAATTGTAATGTCAAATAGACCTCAAGAAAGTAAACAAAACGAGAAGTATTTGGAAAGGATTGCAGACTACAACATTCTAAGAAGAAAATAATTAGGAATACAAGGACTGCTATAACTGAAGGTGAATAATAGGCATATGGCCACAACCAGCTGCAAGGCCAGATTGAGTTGGATGGTAAAGCTTTTTGCCAAGATTCAACACCATGATGAAAAGAATAACACTGGACCAAAAAGAAAACTGAACCAAGTTGTTTTTTAACAGGTTGCATGTCCATGTGATACAAGCAAGTGAAACAATAAATCAATTTTCTTAAAGATATAAGCATCAAATCAATGTTTTATCTGGTCAAATGAACAGTTAGACCAGTATTCTTACCTTTCTTAATTTTTTCAGGAGCAGGGGATGGACAACGCTCCTCTTCACCCCAATCATGAGCGACAGTCCAGGTGTTTTGGACAATTACAGGGTCCTCAGTTATCTTATCACCATGAAGCCTTAGATTGTAATGTAAGATGATGGGTGGATCAGGCTCCCCTGGAAGTGATTCCCCGGTTAAGTCAATACGGAAATTGCCAAGAAGACCATTTGGAATTCCTATAATTGTAATAGCAGAACCCTGAGTCAGGCCACAAGGAACCCTCAACTTATAAATGCTATTATCAAGCTCTGACTTGTTCATTTTATTTAAAAAATAAGGACACTGCTTCTCTTTTCCTCTCCCACGTGAACTTTCATTCCCATCCCGAAGTCTTTTCTCTTCAACTGAATCCATAAGGCTATTCCACGCACCTCCAGCATCCTTGATAGAGTCTACTGCATTAGGTAAGCCCTGTGAATGATTAACTAAGTGCTTCAAATGGTTCCATGTCTGCAAAGTTTTTTCCTCTTCCTTAGAGATATTTCTCTGAGCAAGGAGACTTAAGACTATGGTAGCAGCAGGAACCACCGTAGAAGCATTCTCTGGATTTTGAACTGCTGGTGGAACTACAGCATCATGCAACTCTAGAGGGTTACTGGCATTGGGTGAGAACAGACTTGTTAAATATCTTTCCCCAATAGGATTTTTCATGACACCGTATCTCAGGATCAGCAGCATAAACAATGATGCAACTAAAAGACTGCCCAACCATTTTTTCATTCTACTGATCAACAACGCATCAACAGCTTTGAATCTGATTTCCATGGCAACTGGGGATAAAGAAACCGCAAGAGCACCAGTTGATGATCATAAAGTGCATCAAGAAACAAACTGTGCTTTGAACACAAATAAGCAGTAAATATACCACATCATAAGATGCATACACAGAAGAAAGTTTTCAGTTCTTGGAAGTAAATGCTTCGGATCTTTCCATTCTCAGTATGTTCTCATCTGACATCTAGTACCAGATTATGCAAACATGTTCTTCTGGACTGACTGACTATTGATTGCATAAGTTCTCTGGAGTTCTCACATCCACTGCAAAGTTACTGACAACACATCTGACATGAGATACTCACACCAAACCTATGTTTAAAACAATCAATCAGGATAATTGAGTTTGCGAATAGAATTAAGAAATCAAAGGATATATACATTTTTCAACTTTAAAACATGTAAGAGGTTACCTAATTGATCATGCACTCCATATATTGCCAAAGATGATTATTTGTTTTTTTCTATATGATCTCTGTGTAGAAGTTGGAAACAAGCCTTTGCTGGGATAATATCCACAATGAGCTTGAAATGACTAGACCTCTAAGATGATTATCAAAACCAATAATTCAAAAACATCGATCACTGTTTTCATTCCCGCATAATCCTAAATTTACCACTGACTCACCTATTGTTCTGGAAAAACTATCAAGGAACATCACTTTTTAAGTAAAAGCTATGGTTGTGTGTCCAAAGGTGTTTGGGGCATGCAGACGGATATTATATATATTATATTTATGTATATTTGTTTTCAAGAACTGGGCCAATAAACATGAGTTGGCAACTTCCCTAGATCTTCACCATAATGCATCGGTTAAAACGGAGAGAGTGGTTACATTCCTCTTTCAATAGCCATATTATAAAAAATATGGCCAAACAAGTGGTCCTATCCTAATAGAGCAGACAATTCATATTTTCTGACGAAATTATATCATCCAACTTAGGACCCACGGCACCACATTATTACAACTCTATTCTGATAATATAATTTATGAAATTAAAACTCTAACGTCAAACAAGAAATTTTTTTTTTTTTATTGGCACCAGATGTGTCCAAAAACAGCATCCCGACTAATCTCAGGATGCATATGCTCTCGACAAGGAGTTTTTTCCAAATCTCAGGTAATTCAAGAGAAAAATCTCTAAATGGCCTTAAAAATTGTTTGCACCCAAGGAGATTTGAACCTTAGACCTCGGAGAGCATCCCCAAATCCAAGGCCTTTATCACATCAGCCAACGCCTAAGGGTTGCGCCAAACTAGATGAGAGATATGATACACAGAAATGTCGAGTTATCCATGCACTCGAAAAAATATTTTATTTAATATAATTATTTGGCTTATTTTATACACCTTTTTTAACTTGTTCAATTATCAAAACGAAATCTCTTCTTTCCAAATTTACTGAATTGCCATTCCGGTACAAGGCCACCATGGACGCAGAGAGGAAGAAAAAAACAAAATGATCAGCCAGCTACTGGAAGCTCAACTATCTAATATTGTCCCGAGTGATTGCCGAGAAAAAGGGGGAAAATAGAAGAAAGAAAGAAAACAACGGAAATCGAATCTTAAAATTATTTTTGTTCCACACTGAAGTTAACAAACACCTTTACTAATTAAAAGCATGGTTCCACCATCAAACTTCATTGCAACACAACGAAAAATCTCAAGTATTATTACTTTTTCTTTACTCGAGTTTTCTCGGCAACCAGACACAGTTTATACAAACGAGAAAGGCACCGGACAGATCCGATAGCATTAAACTTACAATACGGGGCCGAAAAAAAGGCAACCGGAAATCGTTAAATAAATAAAAGCATGGAAAAGGAAATTTAAGAGTCCCAAAAAAAGAAAAGCGGAAGGAACCGAAGCTCGAAAAGTCCAGAAATGGAAACGAAAACCGTTAAGCACTACAAAAAAAGAGTAGAAAATAAACGTATAAAAGCGGAGGATAGGAGTGGGAAAGCGAAGTTAGTTACCTCGGAAATGCCCCCGGAGAAATGCCGTAAAGGGAGAGGGAAAATCGGCGAGCAAAGAAAACCAGCGTCGTTTAGAGTCTACGCTGAGCCTCAACGGCTGGAGAGAGTCTCGAGCGAAAACTGGAAAGAGAAAGCCGGAAACTGGTTCTTGTGGTCGTCTTTCTTTTGTGAATACTAGACTGCAAATAAAAGAACAGTTTGAACTTGGTTGGTGTATACTCGTTTCAATTAGTTTATTTAATAATAAATTAGTTATTTTTTATATTTGTGTATTTTATTAATATAATTAACTGTCTTTTTTTTTAAAATAAATATAGATAAAAATTATTATTAAAAGTATTCATTTTGTATACATGATGTGATATTATTTAGATCATATATCTCTTCAAGTGAGTGTTAAATATAATTAACTAGAAGTAGTCACGCAGTAAGTATAAAGTATATATTACTATAATGATTTATCTCTAATATTATTTTTTTTAATATAAAATAATTATTTTAATCAATCACATTAATAAATATACAAAAAAAATACATAAAAATAATTATATGCAGCATAACTATTTATAAATGAAATGTTTGTAAACGATCAAAAGTCGTTTAAAGTAGGCTCGGTTCGTGAATAAAATTCCGGTTTGGCTCCTTTAAATTAGTTCATTATTATGTGTTATATTTATTACATATTAGTTATATTTTATATACTTAATTATATATTATTAATATATATAGTTTATGCTATTTAATATATTTATTATATTCCCAATATGTTTACGATAATTATATATTATGTAATATAACATAATGTTATATATTAATTTTCTAATTATTACCTAGATTATAATTTTTCTATATAATAATAAATGAACGAATGAATACACATTTACTTAAAACAATTATCAAATTAATTATAGATCATAACATAAGAATTAGAATTTAAAAAAAAAAAAAAAAACTTCAAGCTCGAACTACTTGAATTCGAATCGTTTTTTTATTTTTAATCGAGTTTGATCTGAATTGGAATAATTTTAATGGTTAATGAGCAAAATTCGAATAAACATATTAATCAAGTTCGAGTATCTTGTTCGAATTCGATTGGATTGCAGGCCTAGTGACGACTCCACTGAAAGGAAGAGAAAAACTCCGTAATTCAGAACTGGCGCTTTGGCCGTCTCCCCTTTAATCTAATTTAATTATCCCATCAAATTCCAAAGAGCAATATATTTAATTATTATTTACCAATTAAAAAAAACAAAAAAAAGGACATACGAGACCAGGTCCGTCCAATCGAACTCTTCTTGAGTTTTCCGGAAGCGGATATTTTATTTTAGTTTTATTTTTTGAATACTATGTTTTGAGTCTTTTGACTGCCAACTCGAGACGGCAACGCGTGAGAACTGCTGTGACGTGGATCGCTGCGGTTGGTTGGTAGAGTAACGGGGGAACAAGGTTTTGACTTTTCTTTGCGACTTTTTTTTTTTTTTTTTTAAATATAGGAATTAGATTTTACTAGGGAGGGTTTTTCCGGGTGATTATTACTCTTATTAATTTTTTATGAACAGGTTAATTCATTATCATGACTAATTATCAGGTTATTCTAAATTTTAAATAAATTGGATGTATAGTATATAGTATTTTTTTTAATTAAAATTTATTCATCTGAATTTTAGCATTCTCAATTACATTAATAGCTGAATAATATATTTTAAGTAATTTTATAATTTAAATATTTAATAAAAAATATAACAACCAAATTAATAAATTAAAAATAACGACATTAATGTGGGACGTCAAGAGGACGTTAAAAGTCAATAATGTGGGAATATAACCAATTACCGGGTACTTTCCAAAGTGACAGGTGGGGATTCATCAGAGCAACGCCAATCTTTGAGAAGGACAACACGTAGAATAAAAACACGTAGATAAGAAAGCTAATGGGGATGACCTTGATGGGAACAAAGACATCCAATAACACGACTTCGACGACGACAGACAACACTAAAAAGTAAGAACTACAGTTACGCACGTGTAGTCGTTCCCATTCCATGAGTTCTTGTTATACCTTGAATTCTTCGCCTTGTTGATGCCGTCCTTGTATTCTTATAAAAAATAGATCCACTAAAATTTTTTTTTATAATTTTTTTTTTAAGGTGAGATATATTTTTTTATAAGACATATTTATTTGAAATTTATATAAATTATTTGTTATTTATTTTATACTCGATTTATTTAGCCTTGTTTATTTTTACAAGTGAGATGATATAAAATTAAAATTAAAAATTGAATAAAATATTATTAGAATATTTTTTTATATATATATTTTTTATTTTAAAATTTGAAAAAGTTAAATTATTTATTTTATTTTATATAAAAATTTTAAAAAATTATAATAATTAGATGAGATAAGAGGAATTGTAAAAATAAATAATACCATTTTATTGCAATTTTATAATATACTTCTTGTTGCTATTCTATTCTTAGATTTTAATGCCATTTTATTCTTAGATTTTCGTGAATATATCTTCCAGTCCGATGGTTTCAAAAGCGTGAATGTAAAATTTATCATTCCCGATCACGTGAGTTTATATGACGCATTTTAACTTATTTTTTATCTTACATGAGACTAGTCCGTAGTCGCTTTTTTTTTTTTTTGAAATAATCCGTAGTCGCTTTAGTAGTCGGTTGCAAGTAGTGTTTTTTATATGTATGTGTGTATATATAAATAATCTGTTAAGAGCATTAGTATTGATTTTGCTAAATATATCTTTAAAATTTAGTTAATATTATATTTTTTTATATTGACTTATTCTATTTAAATTCAATCTCTATATTATATTAGTCATTCATTTTTTATATAATAATTAAATATTATTAAATTAAATATTTTTTTATTTAATTTATTTATATCACATTTTATAATTATACCAATTTAATATTAATAATAATTATATTCTAATTAAATTAATATTAAAAAATTATATTTTTAAATGTCATTTAATGCTAATAATAAAAAAATTGAGATTAAACTCATCTAAAATTCTATCTAAACTTCTTAATCACTAACCAAATATCTAGCAATTAACGTACTCATTTCAATATCATTAAAAAATCTGCATCTACAAAGCACCTACATAAACACCTACAAGACATTTTAAGATCCTATGCAGAAATTCATACAAAATTTATGCAGAAATTCAACCACAAATTCCTATGCAGAAATTCATACAAAATTCAACTAGAAATCAAGCCGAATACCCATTTCCTACAAAATCACTGAATACCCATGCCGAATACTCCTTGGAGATGAGTTATCAAGCAGAAGAAAGAGATAGAGGAGTAATAAAATTATGCAAGAATATAATTACAGATAGAGAGAGAGAGGACTAAGAAATTAATATTTTAATATTCAGTGAATCAATTCTAATTTTTCATATTTAGTCAATTACTGTAGTAAAAGTTTAAATTATTTTAAATTTACTCAATTTAATGTGAAGTATTTTTTATATAAATTATTTAAATTTTGGCCTATCATTCCATTTGGTCAAGTTAATGAAAATGCTATCAATTAATAAACGGCATGTACGTAATAAATTTATAAGATTGAGGTATATTTTTCTAGATTCTAAGCTATATCTCTATTCTAGATTCCTATGTATAGCCTAGCCGTATCTATATACATAATTTAGTCGCAAAAAAAAAAAAATTAAGTTGCAATAATAATAGGGTATATATATATTAACGGTGAAAACAAGGATTATGGACCATTTTTTATTTTATTTTGATGTATTAAATATAAGCTATATACAAAATTTATTTAATAAATGTTCTTGTTTGACAAGCGGCTATTTCAGAATTAGAGAATATTTCCTAAAAAAAAAAAGAGAATACATTAACTATCATGCATATTCAAGAACTACTTAATTAATCTTTTTGGTTGTTATGTACTCTTTCCAACTGAGTAATAATTGCTAATTAAAAGCTTTTCTTTAAATAAATATTTTAGGTCATATTTTTACTAGAGAAACCATATGAATTGAGTTGATTGCTCTAATATATATGGATCATGTTATAATATATATATATATATATATATATATGTCGCATTAGTTAAAACATATTATTTGTTACTTATAATTAAATTGGTTTATAAATGATCTTTAATCTAAGATAATTAATAACCATTGAAAGTGAATATATAGCTAGGTGAACCCTTAATTTATTTATTTAAAAATGCGCCTCGTGTAGTCGCCGTGCAAACGAATCTGACGTGGCCAACCCAACAATGCACCATTTATCAACAAAAACGAAAACGCACCGTTTCGGTCGTTTCAGAACCTTTACCCCCTCCTTCGATTTCTCCTACCCGTTTCAGAACCTTTACCCCTACCTCTCTGTCTTTCTTTCTGTGTTCCTCTTCGATTTCAATTCCTCTCTGTGTTCAAGGTTTTACTCCCTTCCAAATCTCTCCCTCTCTGTGTTCTCCCTCGAAGACGAACTCCCTTCCATTTCCTTCCCTCTCTGTGTTTCCCTTCCATTTCCCTTTCTCTCTGCGTTTCCCTTCATCCCAAAAACCCTAACCCTAACCCTAACCCTAACCCTAACCGAAAGAGAGCCCCTTTACCTTCATCCCAAAACCCTAACCCTAACCCTAATCGAAAGAAAGCCCCTTTCCCATCATCTCAAAACCCTAATCCTAGAGGACGGTGATCAAGGAAGCAACCAATTAGTCGCCCCCTGTTCTATCTTAGAAGACGGTAATCTCGTATTGTTTGGTGCTATAGGTTGATTATTTTGTTACAAGTTTCATACTCATGTTGTAGGGTCGACCTGTATTTGTGGGAAAAAAAAATGGCAGTTGTATATGTTGCATGCTAGGGTTATTTCTCTTCAAGATTTGAGTTTGGATTGTAACATTGACAACCATAACCCAGCCCATTTAACATTGACAACCATAACATAAGCATTACATTATTGCACTTGCATTTTCGAAATATGTAGTGACATATTTCATCACATTTCAATCCTGTGATGAATTATTGCACTTGCACTTGCATGGTCGAAATATGTACTGACATAATTGTATTATGCATTATTTTTTTTGTTTTTGGTGTTCTTTTGCTGTTGTTTACTTTTCAAATATTTTGCTAAGGAGTTTTGCCTAGTGATGACTAGTGAATGGGATGTGCCTGTGGTATACGTGAAGTGATAAAACTATGGCATTCAATACAGTTTTATATTCAAGTCTAATCAAGCTTGTTTAACATTTTTAGTGTAGCTTACTCATTGATTGTTTGTTCTCCCTTGCTTCAGTCAAATTTTTATATTTAGATTTGTCTGCCACGATGCTTAAAACCAGTGTACCCCTCTCATTTTTGCTACGCTCAAATGAATAATTTTATGCTTTTGATATGTGTGCCTTTCCTAGAAGTGGTTCATGTTAGAATGTCGTTGTCATCATTGTCTTCTTCATCCTTTGCAAAACGTACTTTGGGTCAACCATTGTGCTTTTGTGGGGTTGAAGCTACATTGAGATACTCAAATACTAAAAGAAATCTAGGACGCCCATTCTTTGGGTGTCCAAAGTTTAACACAGTGAGTAAATACATGACTTGTAATGTAACATGTTTAATATTTTGATTGGTGCCGTTCATCTAACATTTTTTATATGTCTGCAAAATATGAGGGATTACCAAATTACAAGTATTTCAACTGGGCAATTACTTGTAATCAATACATAGAGCCGGATGTGCAAGAAAGACAAAATGAACTCTTAAGAAAGGAGAAAGAGCTTGAGAAGAGACTCAGCGATATCGAGAAGATGGAGATTGAGCTGCTTAAGAGAGAGTTAATGCTTCTTGAGAGAGAAGCTGTCTTAAGGCGTTCACGCACGCTATCGAAGGTTTATTGGGGTTTTGTAGTTCTCCTATGTTGTTATTTAGTGAAATAGTAGTGATTTATGTAACATATTAGTCTGAACTTGTAGTTTTAAATGTTATAAGTTATGTAGTTCTTAGATTTGTATAATTAAGTATTATAAGTTATTTAGAGAATTGATTTGTACTTTAGGCTGAATGTAGATTCAATTTCTGTAAACAAAATAGAGATATTTTGTATAATTAAGTGATCTGAATGTTGATTTGTAGTTTAGTCTGAATGTATAATTATTTAGTTCTTCAATTGTTGCACAGGTTGTTTGTTTACTTGAGTAGCAATGTAGATTAATGTCACTTGTACCAAGAAAAATGGCATTAATGAAATGTGCAGTAAAGCCTGAATTGCACGGTTATCATTTATATGTATTTTCTCAGCATTTTATGTATGCCTGTCATGCATTCTCTACAGCAACAAAATTCTCATTCATCATAACCATCATAGGGAGATTCACGGTGGGGATGTGCTTTGAAAATTAGGACCAGAGATTGCCTATGGCTCTCCTAAATTGTCCATTGCTTGATAATATATAGAGCATTGCATTAGTTTACATTATAGCAGTATCAAGAACGAATGAACGCAATATAGTATAGAAAATGCCGCAAATAAAAAGATGAATGGAAGAGGGTAGAGAATGAAAATACTACCAACTCACATGAGACATGGATTTTGCCATTTGAATATGATTAGACTGAGTGAACTTGGGGGGGAGAGTCATGAGTGGTTCATCCCTGCTAAGCTTCTGAAATGCCAATCCCAGGGCATATCCTAAGGCTCGTGCAACTGGAATGGGGTTTACTACATGACACATTACAACAACTGTATTTCTCAGACATCTTTTGTTGAAGAAATAACACATTATAACAACTGTATTTCTCTAAGACCCCTTTCCTGGAAGAAAACGTGCATAATACAAAATCTCCTGCATAATTGCATCACTAGGAATATGAAATGAAATGGCCATACAAAATCTCAATGCTTCCAAAATAAATGTGATGAAAAACTTCTTCTTATAAATACTTTCACTAGGAATATAAAAAACCATACAAAATCTACCTTCTTCCAAAATAAATTGGAAAAACTTCTTCTTATAAATATCTTCACTAGGAATATAAAATAGCCATACAAAATCTGCCCCTTCTTCCAAAATTAATTGGAAATAACTTTTCTTATAAATACCTTCACCACCAATATTTCTTCTTCCAACAAAAATAATTACAAAAACTATAACCACCAAGTTCTCTTCTTACAAAATTAATTACAAATTCTTAAAACTTGCCAATCTTGCTTCTCACAAAATTACAAAACCTATAACCCAACCCAAGCTTTCTTCTTACAAAACTAATTACAAAACTTGCTTACTTCCCACAAAAATAACTCTTACAAAAACTATAACCCAACCCAACCTTTCTTCTTACAAAAATAATTACAAAATCTTAAAAGTTGGGAATCCTAGGAAAAATGGGGGTCTTCATCCTTTCTGCACCAGTTGTGATCCATCACAACCCAAGGATGTCCGGTTGTGCGCCATCAAACCCAACAAAATCTGCTACGATTAATATGCAAATATTAACCCATGTATATAGGACAATTAAATTGTACAAAGTTAAGAAATGTTACACTTTCTTGGCTACCAATCAATGTTTCTCGGTGCTAGGTTTCAATATTGTCAAAAGCTGGGTTGTCCAGATCAGGATTTGTGATATCTACTTCTGATGACCCAAATAAATTCCTGCGTTTACCCATGACTGGTGTATCTCCTTCCGGTGTATCTCCTTCATCGCACTAAGACATCATATAATAAAGTAACAAGTAAAAATACTCAGTGCTCTAAGTTTACATTATCAAAATAATTCCACATGAACATGTTTATTTTTAATTCTCTCAATGTTAAAACATGCACCTGTTTGAATTTTCCTCTGACTTTGGGTGCTTTCTTCCTTTTGGCTTTAACCTTCCACAACTCAGTCTCCATCCTGGATGCTCTCCTCAAAGATGGGGGTCTTCATTTCCCTCTGACAACAAGTGGACTCTTGACTTGTGAACTACCAACTGCAGTTGTGTCCAATGTCTCAAAACCAGCATTTGAACCTGTTATTGGCAATGAACTAATAAATAAGACACATATAATTATAGAATTAAGTAAATATTAAAGAAGTAAACCATTTTAATAGACAATAAGGTTCGTCCAGTAAGAACCTATTTGGATTAAAGATAAGTTGCGTGTCTGCTCGTGATAACATTCAGTCACCTCATGTATCCTATTCTTTGCATCTTCAAATTGCTCTTTAGAATCCGCCGCATAAGTTGTCATCCCATAACACATATTCAATAGAATTGAATATCTATTACCATTTGGCCTCTGATCCCCTTCATCGTAGCTACTGGAGATTAATATGTATCTCCGCTTGATGTCTTTCCTCCATCGGTCTAGAATGTACCGGTCTGACAATGATTTTATGCCGTTAGCTTTAAATAAGGCCAAAATATGCCTACACAATATCCTCCTCATCTGAAATAACCCACATGAACACTTAGCATTACAGTCTTCCTCATTAAAGTCCACTGAATATTTAACCAGTTTACTGAACTCCTCAATACGAACTTCATCTTCTACCAAATAACTCTTCAATACACCATCTGATGTAATTTGAGATGGATTCAAATCGAGCACACCTATTACTTGCTGCTGAACTTCCCTAAATTTAGCGTTAGTCTACATCTCTTGGAATTTCTTTTCAATTGGGATCTAGATACACAGGGAATGGTTTGGCTAAATGACTGGAATTTCGCATGATTTTTATTCTCAATTTTCTTCCTCAGCGCATTGTCGAACTGGTCGACAAACTCCTTCAAGTTTTTCTTTGAATGAACATAATCGTTGAAAAAAGAATTCATACTCTCGCTGCCCTGGGTTGTACTCATTCCAGCCCAAAAGTGCTCTCGAAGGAATACTGGTACCCAATGCTGACGCTCCACATATAAACTCTTCAACCACGTATTCTTATGTAAGTCGTATGCGTTAATAAACCCGGTCCAACATTCCTCAAACTCCTCAATTGTTTGTGTGTTGTACACACATTTCATTAGTTGAGTTTTCAACCCATTTCTATAGGTAGCATATGACCCAAGCTTCTTAGGGACTTTCTTCAGTATATACCACAGGCATAATCTATGTCGAGTTTCAGGAAAGACAATAGCAATTGCATTTTTCATTGTTCTGTCTTGATCAGTAATAATAGCCTTTAGAACTATACCATCCATACACTGCAATCAGGTTTGGAACAGCCATATAAAGCTCTCCATGTCATCGCTGGAAATCAACCCAACCCCCAAAAGAATCAATTGCCCATGGTGATTTACACCAACAAATGGTGTGAAGGGCATCCCATACCTATTCATCAGGTATGTGGTGTCGAATGTGACCAAATCACCAAAATACTAGTAGGCTGCTTGACTACGTGGATCTGCCCAAAAAATATTATTTAACCTTCCATCATCGTCTAAATCCATCAACTCAAAAAACTCGTTATTCTTGTATTGCATCCTCATAAAATAATCTCGAAGTGCTCTAGCACCACCCGCACCAAGTTGTAAATGTCGTGCTTTGTAGATGTAATTGCAACAATCATTTTTCAAAAATGGGAGGTTCTCGAAGCCACCTGAGCCAACGACAAGTGATCCGTAACTCTTATTCAGTCGAATGCCAGCTAAGTCATTTGTGTCTAGGACTCTTTTCATGGTCTCGCTCACTTCTCTGTTACATCAAAAGAAGCAGGATTTCATTGGGCTGAGGCCATGATTATGTGTATTATAGACTGTTGTCAACCGCATATTTCCCTCGACTCTTAAGGCATTAATTTTTGCCTTACAGTCCGTTGTTCCCGTCGGATGTGGGTTGGCAAGATTGAAACTCTTATTCTGGGCCTTCCCTTCCCGTGCACACCAAGGGTGACATATCTGACACTTTGATCCTCTGATCTCTCACTCATTTGTGTCATCACCTCAAACTTGCATTTTTTAGCATAATGCTTATAATAGCTCAACGAGTCTTCAAACGAATTGAACTCCATCTCCGACTTTGGCTCCTCAGTGATGTCATCACCATCTGACGATGACACTACCTGTGGTGTACTAGTAGTGTCATCGTCAGTTTTCTGTTCATCTAGTCTATCCAACACAATTTCTTCATCTACTTTAGGAGAAGTACATGGCGCTTCAGTTTCTAGACAAACGGGTCTATCTTTTTGACCAACTCTTGCCCTCGTTACGGAACTTGTAGCGATAAATGGTCTCGGAGGTCCCATTCCATATTGAAATGGGTAACCAACGTTTTACTTAAAAAAAATGAAAACATTTAAAATGTTTCAAAAATAATTAACTTATAACTAAAAGACAAAAAGGAAGTTGAAAAATCACCTGAATATTGCTTGGATTTTTGTTACCATCTGGATATGGCAGGAAAGCTGGTGACCATGCAGGCACTGGTCTAAAGTAACCGTGCATGTAATTTGGATAGTTTAGTAGACCAATTTGAGGGATGTCCTAACATAAAAATAATAATAATAATTAGGATGCTAAACATTGAGTTGCAATAATTTTTTTAATTATGAAATAACATACTGAGTTTGAGGGATTAGAGCTAGATGGTGCTGGCGGAGATGGGTGTTCTTCTCCTTTTCCCATGCCCTGTACAAGTTGTTCAATATCCAAGGTCAGCCTTTGATAAGTTTTCAGGAAAATTATTTCAATTGACCAAGAGTGAAGACTAATATTGTACATACTTCATCTTTAAAAAAAAAAACTTATCACAATTTGATTATCATCAAATAATATTTACACACGCCATACATGATTGATGCATTTGTTTGTGAATTACACAACACCAATGACAACTAATTATGCAAGTTGGGAAAGAACTAATTCATGAATATCATGGTTCCCAATTATAATTACGTTCACCACTCTTTTTCAAGTTTGAACTGTTGATGATTCTGGTTGCATGGTTCTCAATTATAATCGTCCATTGGCTGCTTTTTAGAATTGAACTAAAGTACATGTGGAAAAAGAATTATCATCCTTCACCCAAGATCATTGTTGATCAATTGGCACTCCCTAGCTAACCAACCCATGCAATATATTCAAAGGCAAGCATGACTTTTTTTAAAGGACCACACTGATCAAACTTTACCAACATCAATCTTTAATATTTTTAATATTATTGGGTAATGTATTAATTCTTTTGTATGTGTAGCAAAATAAAAAGATCATTTCAACAATTCTTTTGATGATCTACTCCAAACATTTTGTATATTTAACAACAACTAAACTTTAACAATTATTAAATAATCAGAAAATGAATGTTTTCAGTCAATAAATCTCTACATATCTAACTCTATGCAATGCAAAAATTTTGTATTTAACAATACAGTTCTTCTATGTAGTTAACTCTATGCAGTAAGCGTTTTTGTTAACAATTTAATCTAAATCAGAACATGTTGTGGAAGAAAAAAACCAACTAAATCACAACATACTTGATTGTGTATCAGTGACCAAAACATTTAAACAAATGTTAAAATTGCAGATTGAATCACAGATGATGATATGTAGTGGTGGCGACGGTATGGGACGAAGATTGACCCACGAAAGCTAACCCACGAAACTTACCCATGTCGGTGACCCGAGATGCTGGCCCACGAAGTTAACCCAAACCAAGCCCACCAAGCTGGCCCAAATGACACTCGAGCTTGACATAGCCCAACGTAGACCGGCCTTACGTTTGGGCACCCAATGCACTTGGATCAACTTATATCGAGGTACGTCTGTGCAAGTTGGGTTTCAATCGACGCACTCTTGGCAAATGGCTCAATCTGCAGATGGGTCTCGCACGCAAAGGAGCAGAAGCGGGAAACGGAAGAATGAAATGGGTTTCAGGTCCACTTTCTCGTTTTCATTTCTGTGTTTTCTTTTAAATATCAGTTGACGTGGCATGACGCCACGTTAGCCGACTGCACGACGTTTACCTGCAGAGACTGTGTATAGAAGAACTGATTAATTAATTAAATACGTACATATATTGGATCAATCGATGTGAGAAACATGATGATCTTAATTTGTGTCTTGTTACGAGACGTGTTCTACATCAACCAAAGGTTTTAGTGTCAGTAGATTATAAGAATTGAACCCATGCAAGCCGAACATACATGATGTGGCGAAAAGGATGTGTTATACAATATAATATAATTCAAATAATTAAACCTGTTTTTTTTACGCCAGTTTAAAATTTTAAAATAAGTACTGATTTCATATGGTAATCGGGATTTCATGTCTCTGCTTTTGACTCAAGAACTTATGCTTTTGCAGATGTTAACGTTTTTGATCTTGTGCTGCACTATCTATTAGTTTTGTTGCTTATGACTGTTAGGGTATGGAGTATTAGCTTTGATATATTTTAGAAAGAATAATTATATTTGATATATATTGGATATAAAAAATAAAAATAAAAAAAGTTTAAACCACGTCATAATAATTTAGTACTGCTACAAAAGCACTTTTCTATTAAATTTAGCGAGGTGATCCACAAACAAAAATTCTACAGACAAGAAGTTTATTATGAACAAAAGTTCAATTACTCACGAGTACAATCCTAAATATTATTAGAGAAAACCTTCTCATCAGTACATCTGAAATAGGCTTGAGAACAGCCTCCAATATAATAAAGCCACGTAGCCCACCCATTACTGAAGGAATGGTCGTGCACTGCACTGCACCGAACCTGGTCTCTCTCTCTCTCTCTCTCTTCAAAAACGTAGAAGCTATTCTCTCCCTCATGCTCGTCTGTCTCTCTCGCATAACCCATCGATGCAACTAAGCCCAAGAGTGGGCACTGAAGCTCGTCTCTCCTCTTAGAAAATGTATCGCACATAGGTCAACTCTCCCTCTTTCTCTTCTTTCTCTCCCAATCACACCGAAGGAATGGTCTCTCTCTCTCATCAAATACCCATCGACACCAGCCAGCCCAAGACTGGTACGTATTGCGTTGGATTTTTTTTTTTTATTATTTCATATAAAGTTTATCTAGCATCGGTTTGGACTGAGATATGTGTGATACGTTTTTCCAATAAATTTGGTGTGGATTATTGCTTGAAATGGGAACCAATGAATTGTAATGGAAGTATTCGGTAAAGAAATAACATGCTATGCAGGGAAGGAGTTTAACCAATTTCCTCAAAGACTGTTACGTGTTACAATAAATTCCCTCAAAGCTCCCTTTATCCCTGCCCAGATTGTATGTTGTTGAGAGCTTCCTCTCTTGCCTAATTCCTTTCATTGGCCACTGTTAATTTTCTTGTAGAGAGAATTAATAATTCAAATTAATAATGCACAAAAAGAGTAGTTCTTAAATAATTTGGAGATGACTGATTACGTAAGTTCTCTGCTTATCCTTTAATTTCCTCAAATAAATGAAACCACTTACTAATCAAGTCTCCCTTACAACCCCATTTACCAAACTTTTGACGCACTGCAGCTTGAAACTGGAAAGTTGAGCCAACAAAAAGGCATTTTAGGATGAAAGCTCATGGAAAATGCTTAAGAATGCTTGATATTACTTCTATGTTGTCTTTCAAACATTTTATTTGTAGTTGTTGACCCGAAACTTGTGTTTGCAGCTTCTTTACGTTATGATGTTATTTTCTAACACCAACTTGAGATCGAGTAATCATGGTGTGGCAAGGAGGATCCAAGTTGGGAGCATCAATGGTTGAAGAAACTGAGTTGGTTGAAGATGGAAGATCATCATGCCGTGTAGGAGAAGGTGGGGTGGGGGTAGAGGTCAACACAGGCATGGAATGCAATGTGGGAATGAGAATGTCACCAAGCTCAGGTGGAAAAGGTACTTGCACAAAGGGAACACTAGAAACATCCACAGAGTTAGAAAGTAGGGGGTTAGGAGAATGCCAATCCAAAAAGGTGGATAAAATTTGGTTGCTAGATGAAGGAAGACGAAGATTCCCGGGCTGTTTGTAAGAAAAGGTTGACTCATCAAAAACTACATATCTGGAAATGACGGTTCAATGAGAGATAGGGTAGTAGCATTTGTACCCTTGGTTTTTGTCACTATAGCCCATAAAAATACAAAGGGGAGTTTTTGGGTCAAATTTGTTATGCTTAGTATCCCAAGTATATGGATAACATTTAGAACTAAAAACTCAAAGGGAGGTGTAGTCGGGATACTGAGCATAAAGGAGGAAAAAAAGGTGAGTGAAGATCTAAAGTAGTAGATGAGAGGCGACTGATTAAAAAAAGGGCAGTTGAAAGCGCTTCAACCCAAAAACGTTTAGGAACACCACTTTTAAAAAGTAAGGTCATACCGAATTCACGAATGGTACTGCCGTTCCACCAAACCATTTTGTTCAGGGGTGTGAGGGCATGAGTATTGATGGAGAATGAAAAAAATTAGATTTTCTTCGTAAAGGAATAAACCATATATATCTCGAAAAAACATCAACAAGATAAGCATAATATTAAAATTTGCTAACAAATAAAACGGGAGTGGGTCCCCATAAATCACAATAATATTTTTCAAATACATTGAAAGTATTATTAGAAAAGGGCAAAAAAGAAAGTTTACTCATTTTTTCTAATTGACAACTCTTACAAGTAGAAAGGTCTTTATATTTGCCAAGAACTGAAATAAAGCCTTTTGAACATAAAATTTGAAGAGTAGAAGCTTGAGGGTGTCCCAACTATTGAAGTCACACTTTTTAAAAAAATGTTCGAAATTGAGTGGAGAAGTGTGCTTCAAGGGGTGGGGAGATGACATATAAATTACCCTTCCGTTGTTCGTTCAACAATGTGTTGTTGGTCGCTCTTTCCTTAATAAAAAAACCAATACCAAAAAATTCACAATTGTAAGGATAATTAGAGGTTAATTGACTAATCAATAAGAGATTTTTCACCAAGTCAGGAACAAGTTAAACATCTTTTAATTTAATAAAAAGAATTACCAGATTTAATAAAAGTATCACCAATGTATATGATTTCACGAAACCTACCATCACCAATAAGAACAACATCATTGCCAAGATATTGACAAAGATTGGAGAGCATACCTGAATTACCTATCATGTGTGCTGAAGCAACTGTGTCCGCTATCCACTCAGCGTCATGAATGCCGTTTTCAAGTGTCATGGTAGCCAATGCTTGAGGGATGTCATTGGGCTGAAGAGCGTGATCAAACCGGTGCTAGCATTTTACTGTAGCATACCCATTTGTTCTGCAAATTTGACAAGTTTCTGTGCAAGTATTTTCCCAAGAAGAGTGATGTATAGTTGGGATAGAGTTGTTTTGTCTCCCAGTGGAAGAAGGATTTGGGTGAGACACGTGATTGGCTTGGGAGAAGCCACGTCCGCGAGAAGAGAAGTGCTTTGGTTTAGAGTTCCCATTCCTTGTTTTTTGTCCATAAAACACATAAATTTGTGTGTTTCGTGTCTCAAACCCCTACAACAGCGGCACAACCTTAGCATAAGAAGGCATCGACGGCTTGAGCATGGTGGTGTGAAGGGTTCGTACTTTGGTCTGAGGCCGTTGAGAAGGGTGAACTCCTTCAATTTGCCAGTCATCGATTGACCAATTGCTGCCAAATTATCACATACATTTTTGAATTTTTGAGATGGTCCTGTAACTAAACCAACGCCTCCTTCCCCATGTAAGTGAGTTGCTGAGTAAGTTGAAATTCTCTTTCTTGGAACTCTTGAGCATAGGTCTCTTGAAGAGCATGCCAAACTTGGTAGGAAGGAGCTTAAAACATTGGGTTCAATATTAACTCTTAGTTCAATTTAGCATGGTACAAATTAATAATGTGGATACCATAAAGTCGGTAGCTCTCCTCCAAGTCTATTTTTTGCCCCCATTTTCATATAAAGTTGTTCTCATTAGGCTTTCATACTAATTCTTCCTGTCTATTGGAAGATGGTAGAAATAAACAAAATGTAGGTTGAAGAATATGTTTTGACCCATAAAATTAGGGGTGTTAAAAAAAGCAAAAAACTAGTTCGGTCCGGTGCGGTACCGGTTTTTATATTTTGAAAATTGGTTTAAACCGTAGCAGAGCAGTATATATATTTATAATTTTTTATATGATATATAGTTTTTTATGTTATATTATATATATTATATGTTAAATTGTTAATTAATATAATATAAAATTCTAATCTTATTATTCAAGTCTGTTAATCTTATAATATAAAATTGATATAACATGTGATATAAATGATCTTATAATTTTTAATATAACATTTGATATAACACATAAATTTTACTCTTATAATATAAAATTAATATAACATAAAATTTTAATCTTAAACATAAACATTCTTAAATTTTTAAAATCGGTATATACCGATTCAGTTATAAAAAATGTATAAAATTAGGCTGAACCGAATTGGTTACATACCCACATAAAATTGACTGAGAGGTAGGTAGGTATACGCATTCTTTGCTATTTGTTTTATTTTTATTGTGGGATACAATCTCAAGTTATTGATCGGTATTTTTCTTGGACTCTTGTCCAATTGCTTTTACTAAGCATTACATATGCAATTTGTTTTCTACATTGAAAACATGGGCCACATTCGAACCAAGAAAAGAAAGGCTACTAAACCAAGGAACTGTTTAATGTTTATGATTGCTTTCAAAAAAAAAAAGGTTTATGATTTCTCTTAAGGATGTCTTGGGCTGGGCTCAAAAGGGAAAAACTCTTCCCAATTTATTGGGCCTGCTCAATCCTAGATGGGGCCTAACGCAAAATCTTAAAAAAAGGCCTTTTAAAATAAAAATAATTATCCTAATAACTTTTCTATTTTCTATATATATAAAAAAAAAATTTCATTACAATGCCAAAGGTAGGGAGCTAATCCACTAATCATATTCTTTCTTTTTTTTTTTTTTTTTTTTCAAAGAAAAATGACAAATTTTGTAGAAATAATTGTCATCATAAAATTAGGCACCAAATTACTGTGAGTATTGCTACTATGCCGTTTCATATTTTGCTCAATTGATGTGTATCCTATAGTTTATTAAAAAAATAAAATATTAATGTTCGAAATTAAAATAAAAAATAAAAACTGAAACTCTAAGTTTCTTTTACCTCTTTTTAATTTTTTTTTTAATTTTTTCAATAAATCGTATAGCATCACGGTACTACGTCAATGAAACAAAATAAGTGGTATAATCAGAAGGACATATATAGTAGCATTTCTCAATTGCTATAACAATTGATATATATTGTAAGTATACAGTAAGTACGCGAGTCTAAATTTATAATATGATTTAATATTGTTGTCATGTTCTCCTTAAGTTACTGTAGAATTAGAGATAATCTAATCTAATCACGTGGAATTAAATTTGGACTTGTAATGGAGAGGCATATATAGTTATTCTATTAGGAATCATTCGTAGGAATTAGTGCCGGCATTTGGAATTATTAATGACGCTGTGGCCATCATTAATAAACTACTCACTATAATTGATCCATGCGAGAAAATATCAAAATAATTATTAATTTGCAGTAGTACTGTTAGCTAATGGCTATAAATAATTAAATGATAGTTGTAGTTGTGAATGTGTAAATATGAGACTCATATGAAAAAAAATTAATTTTTTAATAATAGATTTTATTCTTTTTTAAAATGACTATACGACACTTGCGCACTTCACGTAGGATTGCATGTAGCATTACTTAAAAGTTAAGAATTTGAAATTTAAAAATATTTTATGTTTTAAGTTATATTTGAGAATTAAATTACGAGAAATTTTAAAAATTTTGTATATTTTATTTTATATAATGAATAAGTTTGTAAAGAAATAGAAACATGCCCTTGTACAAGCAGAAAAGTGTACATAGGTGGTTGGGGGTACCTAATTTTTTAAAGAGCCCACAAAATAAGACTATTTGGCCCCAAGACATAACTTTTATCACATTATTCTCATTTTGAAATATGTTTGTATGTTAACAAGTTAATGCACTTTCTTTATTTTTTAAAGAGTACGCTCTATTCAGGACTGTAAATAGAATTTCTCTTTATATATTTCATTAGATTTCTTATGTTTTTCCCAACAATTTTTTCATATTGCTCTTTGTTTTCATTAATAAATTTCATATTTTCATGATAATTTGTTTTTTTTCATCTTAGTAGCCACTAGAATTGGAACAAAGTTGTTTCTAGAATTAGAAATTAAATTGTAACATCCGAGTACCACTTGGGGTTGAACATGATTGGATGCATGATGCATGTGAATATATACGTGACTTTTCTTCTTTGGTAATTTGTGTACTTCTATATATAAATTTGTTTTTTTCCCCTCATGACAAGATTGACGCTGGAATTTGTAGAGATTCGTTCCCCAAACATCTCCAATGAAAGAAGAAGACATTAATGACCATCATCGAATTGTAAGACCATAATCTTGTCGTGTTATATAATATATATATATATATATATATATATATATATTTATGTAGTTTCATTGTTCCACGGCATGCATGCATGGAACTTAGAAATTAGGCCTAACTTCATGGGGGTGTATATAATTGAAATTCATATGGAAAATATTTTTCAAATATTTATGTGAAGAAGAAATGCTTATAATTGAAAGCAACATATATAATATTAATATAAATGCATGCATGCCAATCAAATCATCGTCCAAATCTTTTTGTAGTGTTTGTTGTCTTTAAGTGGCAGTGACCCACATAAGTCAGACTTGCACCCAATACTAGTACCTATATCCACCAACCATTACGAGAGAAATTCAATACATAAGCGTTGTGTGTTTTTTTTTTTTTTTTAAAGTAGGTATATATAAAATTTATATAAAAAATAATAATTCTCTTATTCTTTTTTAAAATAAGTGTATAATGCTTATACAATTCATAACTGTATCTAATATTATTCATTTATGAATTAAATTTTATAACCTGACTGAAAAGACAACAATCATGATCAAATTGTAAAATCACCATGATCGAATTGTGGAGATTCATTCACAAATTGACGTTACTTGATGTTGTACGTTAGATTTTAAAATTATTTTTATTGTAAATTATATTTAACATATGTATCATATGAAGACATGTCAAACGTATGTAGACATAACGTACTTTTATAAAATCTTTTTATAATTGAATTACTTCTCGTTATATATATTAAAATCATATTATATATATATAAATATACATGCCACAATACTTGACTTGGAACGTTGATGATTGAGATAAGCTTTGAAAGTTGTTGGCCCTTAAATTACGCCGGGTGCATACATATGTCTTCTAGCATTCATCTTATTATAATATTCTGGATTTTATTGTAATATATTGCCATTGTCCGGAACAAAAGAATTATATATTACACACCAGTTTGTAGGTTTCGAATTGCTCTCCCTAAAATGATTAGAACAAATATATATATATATATATATATATATATTAAAAATCCAGCTTTCAAATTTATAATTAGTTTATGCTTAGATCTGTCGGTGCAGCTAGGAAACGTCTGAGTTGAATTTTCAAAGTTTCGTTTTCATTTGAACCCAAAAGCTTAACATTCCCGAAAAATTATTGTCTATTTTGGATAGTCATGAATTACGTATTACTTTCGTTCTTTAGTATAAAATGTCATGTTATTAAATATTAATTTTTAAAAAGAAAAATGATACTTAGCTCCATCAATTTGCCTCTTAAAAATTATTGCTTGGATGTTTTAATTTTTTTTCTTAATGATTAAGGAAGTGAATATTAATGAAACTGTGATTTTTTTTTATTAAAAATATTTAAAAAATATTTGAAAAAAAAAAAAAAAAAAAAGAGTTGAATTTATACCATTTTAGAAACATAACCAATCATGATGGATCGAGAAAATTACCAAGCGTCGTTTTTCAAAACTACTACTCAAGAGGTTAATTAGATTGCTAGTTTTTCTTTATTTTCTTTGGCTTTTGTTATGAACCAAGAATTTGACTGAAATTTTCGTTGGTAATTTTTGTCTGATCGGCTTGAAAGTATAATTTTTCTTCCTTCAAAACATTTTTCTTGGTATAAAAAAACTCCCTTTAATTTAGTTAAATCATTTATTGCAGGAATTAAGTTGAAAGGTTAGGATCATTTGTCAATGCCTGTGATATGTTGTGTATAATATGTGTCAGCGAGTATGTATAGATAAGCGCAAGTGACTTCCATACACCCAATTCTCAATCTTTTTCACAATAGTGGTTGGAGGGTCTAAACATATGGATCGATTGGCATTGTGAAAGCATATATTTAGTCAAGAAAATATTAAGTTCCAATCACTCCAGCAAGAAAATGTCGGAATATTCAACAACTCCATCCGGATCGAATACAATCTCCAGTAAAATTATAAACAATATTGATATATGCCATAAAAAATCACGTTCTTCCCATTCCTCCACTGTAAAAGCAATGAAGAAAGATAACTATTATAAGTACGGAGAAGATGTTCAATATCTTCTTCTCCCCCAAAAGAAAATGAAGAGATTTGGATTCATGTTGTCTATTATGAGCTGGTAGGCAAGACAAGACACCCACGATTATTTGAGCAGAAACTGAAAAGTAAATCACAATCTTATAACATAAACTCGCAGTTGATGAATGATATGGGTTTTAATCAATTATTTTGAGCCGGATAGCATCGACAGATCAGCGTAGGACATCGTCCCTTCATTGCAGTTTAGAAGGCTGGGAATTTTACTGCAGAGGAACAGCCGGAATTACCGAGTTTGGATAGCGCTGCCGCTGGACATTCCTCGAAGGAAACTTGATAACGGCCGACACAGAGATAAACCTGGTAAAGTTGGCTCTTCCCCGATGCATCCGTATTACATTTTATCCAAGGCTCATACCCGATCGTCCTCTTTATGGCACTCTTTATGGCAGCTAAGCTGTAAAACTTCCCATTTGGTCGAATTCCTGTTCCCAAAAAATAAAAATAAAAACCAAATACATCCGCGTCGAAGTTAGAAACAATTTTCAAGATTTGAATGAGAACCGATCGACCAATCCTGGTTCAGTGAAAAGATATCAGCATATATAGATGAGAAATTAATACCAGCATTCTCGAGGATTTGGAGGATGTTTGCTCGGCCTTTGAGAACAAGAGTTTCTTGGAAGTATGAATGTTGAGTTGGGTCATATCTAGACATTGAGCAGGTTCCATATTTAGTCCATTCATGTGTCCACAAGCTTGTACTGTCGCTACTTGGGCACGCTAGTGATGGCCAGTTTGCATGCAGTTTAGGGATCAGGTCTGAGAGCTGCAGTACCGTCGTCATAAACAATTAACTTCAAACTTGCAACATGTATCAACATTTTTGCTCTTGTAATATGGTAATTAATTTAGATTAATCTGATCAAAGGGCCAAGAAACTTGTTTTCTTACCTTTGATGGATTAATAGAGTCGTTAGAAGGGCAGTAGATCTCGTATTGGCCACTGTTATAGTATGGCCGAAACCCAGAGATGCTGAAATCTGCCGCTGGTTTTCCTGTTGTTGGGTAGCAACACCTTCCTGTGCTGTGGCAGGCTGATCCTGGCCACTGCATTAGAAGAGTGGATGATCAAAGATTGAGCTCCAATGCATTTACATGCAAATGTATGTGTATCATGTGTGTGTGAAGATGAACTCTATATACAATAAGAAACAGTACAACACACCTGCTGTATAAAGTAGAAGAAATTGTAGGCCTGTGATCCACATGCAATTGCCAAGCATTCTAGTATTAGAAGCTGAACAAAGAAAGAATGGTAGGATTTCATCTCTTGATTCCCTCTCTCTTTCTCAGTTCTCTCTATTTTTTTTTTCTCTCTCTGCTAGCTTTGTGGTATTTCTTCTGAATATCTTGACCGGGTGTAGATGGATATTATTTATAAACAAATATGAATAATTGTGGACTCTGGATAGAAAATATTCGTGCGTATCCGTATGACTCATTGAAGTTTTTATATTATTACATATAAAATCGTTTGCTTGAAATTTATGCCTAAAATCTCTCTTCTTCCTGATTTGATGGGTGTTTTTCTATTGATTTTGTCAAGCTGTTCCTGTCCCACACAGTCGTTGAGAGTTCGGTTTGAAAGGCGATAAATATTCTTCTATTCTTTTTTTGTATTCTTGACGTCTGATGTTCTTCAGAGATACATTTTGGGGACAAATCTCGTCCCCACATATACATGCAATCATTTGAAATAATCGGATTAAATATTACCCAACAAATTAATTTAATCCCCAGCTGATTATCAATGTGCAAATAGCAACGAATATTGCCGCACGTGCAAACTGTTCGACTCGTTTATACACGCATATATTAGTGATGCAACCAATCATATTAATAGAATGTACAAAAGTGACTGTACATAAAATTTTTGATATACTATATCATAAGTTTTATTACCAACCAGATTTATTAAATATTGCTAATGATCATGAGTACTCCATCCGGACACAAAGCCTCAAAAGTCAAAACTATACAACCCTAGCTCGTTTCTGCATTTCATTAGGCATACGCAACTTGATTGTATTTTACTTTCGTTCTAAAATATTCTTGTCTCTTGGGTATTTCTTCTCTCATGCTCTTTTCATGACATTTTCTCTCTAAGCATTGATGACATGAGCATGGGAGGTGGTTCCGTTTCAGCGAACCCTCCCTCTGATGTTCACCCTCCTGCATGTAAGCTTGCAGTTCAGCATGAAAATGTGCTTCCTTATGTGGGATAGTTTTAATATAAGCAAAGTTGACACTCTGCAAGTTGGACTCTTGGCATTTAGGGATATTTCTCTTGCTAAAATGGCTTCCAACCCATAGATTAGGCCGGGATAAAGGTGTTAGCCCAGAAATCATGGAGACAACGATTCTGTCAAAGCATTGAATTCTCCCAACATTGGCTCTGTGTCCGACAGTGGGTCTGCTACACATATATTGCAACCCATGACTGCAACGGCTACGTCAAGACCACATATGGCATTGTTTTAAAAAACAGGACCACATATGGCAACCCACGACAGCAGAGCTCCTTAAAAGTGCAAATCATCCTCTTTTTACACTTCGATATTTTCCTTGTATAACACTGTTTCAAACGGTCATATCCTATCAATTGAAGACTTTCTAAGACCAAACTTGCACTAATTTAAAAAAAAAAAAAAAAAAAGAATAAGTATTGGAGCTAATCCAGAAATTTATAGGTTTGATCTCTGAATCTGGTTCACTTTCTATTGAGCAAAAGGTTTGAAAGGTACGAAATAACTAAGGACTTTCCAATCATGGTAACTGAACAAAACCTTGAAGAAAAAAATACGGTTCAACACTTGTACTACTTTAGATGGTCCAAACGGCACGACAGAGCAACAGTTGGGGCTTAGAAACCCACCCCCCCCCCAAAGTTGGGTTCAAAAGAAGTGTACTATGCAATCAATTAACCAAAAAAGAGCCTGCAACTCCCCAAAAAAAAAAAAAAAGAAGAAACTAAAGAGTTGGGTTCAAAAGAAGTGGACTATGCAATTAACCAAAAAAGAGCCTGTACAACTGAGCAGCTAAGTGCAAAGACACGGAGAAATGCCTCAGACTTTTGTAGTTGCATTCTAGTGTTGCGAGTAAATCCACAGCAATTAACCAAGTCTTCAATGGTGTAGTGATTATATGATTATATTTTTACAAACTGATACCGAAATGCATATTTATGCATCATATATCAACCAAAACCAGGTAATGTCATTGGGGGATATTACATAGCAAGATCACTAGCTTGATGCCAAACTTCTACACATTGGCTGTTGAAAAACACCAATGAAGGTCACAATCCATTTACAAGCCTGACCATGGAGCCAATCTTTTTTGCTCTTCCCAGCTCTCACATCATGAACATCACTGAGAGTTTGTCATAAAAAAAGAAGATGCTAGATGCGATTGGAATTAAAGAGAATGCCCTCCAATGATCGTGAGAAAATATGCTGCAACAATGTCCGGTACAACTATCTGTTATGTGAAACATGATTTTTGGCTCAACAAATTTTACTACCAGTAATCCCCACAAGAGCACTTCCCATCTTTGAAATGATGGAATCGCTGGACATCTCTAAGAATTATCTGTCTATCAAAAATTAATGTTATAAATTTAGCAGCTGAATGGCAATCTCCACAGACCTTTAGGTTCTTCACCACCCAAATTGTTGTGCCAGGAGGAGTGTTTAGGAGCCCAAAAGTAATAGCCAATTTCTCACTATGATATCTCAGAGGAATTTCTTTGTCTTCTTCTTCCATGTCTGCATGGAAGACTAAAGAAGTATCAGGGCTGTACCCAACCAACTTTAATTCCTTGACTAACTCGTCAAGTGCCCGGTGCAAGTCTTTAGAAACAGGTTGCACCCCCTCACCAGAGAAGAATTCATGCACTACATTGTTCACCTCCACTGAGCTACACCCAGGTACCTTCACCACTCCTTTATCTTTCATCATTTTCCTCAAATTGTTCACATCTTCCCATCTACCAGCCCTACCACACAAGTTTGATAAGATCACATAGTCTCCACCATGAGAGTCATCTAATTCAGAAATCCGTCCAAACACCTGCTTCGCCAATTCTACATTGCCGTGGCTGCTACAAGAAGATAACAAAGTCCGCCAAAGTATGGGAGTTGGCTTGATTGGCAATCCATCTATAAAGTTATAAGCCTCATCTAAGCGCCCCGCTCGACCTAGCAAATCCACCATACATCCATAGTGCTTTATCCCAGGCAGTATCCCATACTTGTCACTCATGCTGTAGAAATACCAACAGCCTTCCTCTACTAAGCCAGTGTGGCTGCAAGCGTATAAAAGGCCCAAAAATGTAATCTCATCAGGTCGCACTCTAGCCCTATTCATTTCCTCAAACATTGTTATGGCTTTGGAACCATGACCATGAGTGGCATACGCCATAATCATTGCCGACCAAGCCTGCGTGTCTCTTACAGGCATGTTCTCAAACACAGACGCAGCCTCATCCAGGCTTCCACACTTCGCATACATATCTATTAGTGCAGTGTTCACCTTTACATATTTATCAAAACCATTCTTCTTAATATACTCATGTATCCACCTCCCCAAGTCAAATGCTCCTAACAAGGCACATGATGAAAGA
Organism: Juglans regia; assembly: GCF_001411555.2. Lineage (NCBI taxonomy): Eukaryota > Viridiplantae > Streptophyta > Magnoliopsida > Fagales > Juglandaceae > Juglans > Juglans regia. The sequence continues at coordinate 19,985,409 of NC_049916.1, read as the reverse complement.
ACACTAAGCATAGTTACATCAGTAGGCTGGATATTCCTCGCTTGCAATTCTCGGAACAACGACAATGCCTCATTGGGCCGAGTACTTCGAGCATAACCAGTGATTATTGCATTAAAAGTAACAACACAAGGCTCAGTTATCTTATCAAAGACAAGACGGGCAGCATCCACATCTCCACACTCAGTATACATGTTTATTAGTGTAGGACATACATATATATTACTGTTGAGCCCAAGTTTGATAGCAAGGCAATGCAATTGTTTGCCTTCTTGTAACGCCTTAGAGCTTGCACATGCCTTGAGGAGGGACGGGAAGGTGTAGTCATCGGGGGCGATGCCAGAGCAAAGAATATCAGAAAAGAGCACAATCGCTCGAAGAGGCGTATCGGAGCGGGAATAGCCACGGGCCAAGGTGTTGAAGACGACAATGTCAGGTTGGGAAATTTGATCGAACAGGTTGCGTGCGTGGTCCATGGCGGGGCCACTGGGAATGAGAGTACAGAAACTGATGAGCTTGGCGAGGACAGTGAAGTCGTTCTGGAGGTGGGTTTTTATGGCAAAGGCTTGGATTTGCTTGAGCTCTCTGAGAGAGGCGCATTGGGGTACGAGAGAGAGAGGAGAGCTTGAATTGGGCTTTGGAGAACACAAAGGGCTTACTTGGAGCACGTTAGCTGCTGCCATTTGAGCTCTACCGTGTGCTTGGGTCCGGTTGTATGTGTTATAGAATTAAGAAATACATAGATTTATGTACACATACATATATAAACACACATAAATACTTTCTTCACAAAACAATTTCACAAAAATAAACTTACAAACTGGTATGAGTTGATACGATACATTAGATTATAAAATTATTTTTATTATAAAATAAATCTAACGTATTATAAAAAATCAGGTAAGTTTGTATGCTAACTTTTATGAGATCTCTCGGTGTTTGTATCACTTGTTTATATATATTGAAATTTAATTCATCTGATTTTCAAAGAACATCGAAATTGACAGTAAAAAATTTATAAAAAGAAATTAATTAAATAACAGTTTTTTTTTTCAAATTTTATTTACTTTTGCTTTAATTTGATGAGTAATAATATATGTATAACCCTTTATATAACTATGTTTTTAATTGAGAGAAATTCTGTAAAAATAAATTACTTTTATAATCTCATTTAAAATAGGGAAATGCTTTTCCCACATAAGGTGGTCACCGATTGATTTTTTTTTTTTAACTTAATTTTTAAGTAAGGATTTTAAAATGAATTTATGATATTTATTTTTTTAAAAAATATATTTAAAGAATTTAAAAAAATGTTTAAAAAAAAGAAGCTAATTTTTCTTTTGCCTATTCGGCGGTTGTTTCGGTGGCCTCCCTCTGTGACAGTAGTACCATCCTTTAAAATATGGTTGTGAAAAAGGTTGCATGTGCATCATCCTAATTTGATATGATTAAATTTAGAATATAATTATATTAAGTAGTTGTGAATTATTTGTAGATGAATTGTTGTTTAATCATGTTAGGGATAAAGTTGACTCGTCCAGCCCATCGAAAATTTATCGCTAATAATAAGAAAAGAAACAAATAAAAAAAATCTAGCCTATAGATAAAATTAATAAGGGATAAAGCAAGTTGACTTTAGACTCTTAAAAGAAAATGGCTTCATAAGGCAAGTAGGACTCAATCACTCCAAGAAAGGAAATAAACCTCTAGAAAAGGAGGTGATCTTTACAAATCTAACAAGCTCTCTACAACTTCTGTACGCACGGACTCCACCACGCACAATGACACCAAATGATATTCTCTCAATGGAGACATTACCTTCAACCTCTTGAAACTCTAAATTCCTCAATTGTATTGAAAATATGTAAAATCACCTATTATTGTAGATTTCGCCCCCAAATAATCCATGGACATAAGCTTTTATTCCGAACCCTATAAATCTCTGTGTCTCTTTTTATTTATTTTTATTCGCTTACTCGAAGAGCACCGTATCGACGGCTGAATATCATCATGGGCCAACATAACTCTTTCTTCCATTTCGGCCTGTTGTGCAATTTTTGGCATTAATAGTTTGTGTCTTCTGTGGGATCTGATTTATTTTCTTCACCGGAAGTGAGAGAATGAGGATTTCCTTACCTCTGAAGTAATCTCTGAATAAATAGATAAGATTCCCTCGCATTTTTATTTTATTACTTTAGGTAACAAAAAAAATGGGAAAGAAGACCTGGGCGAGAGAATTCCTCACCCATACGGTTAGGAATATTGTGTACTTTGGTACACTGTGCATAAGACACATACAGCCTAGAAGAAAAGTCCCTCGCCCCAAGTGCACTGTACACTTAATTGCACAGTGCACGCTGCATAGGTATCAATAGTGCATGGCATGTATAGTGTCATGCATAATGGCGCAATGGGATGTGGGTAGAAACACTGTGCATGTAAGTGCACAGTGCGTCCAAGAAATATCCCATGGGAACACTGTGCACTTAGGTGCACAGTGCACCCAAGGCATATCCTATGAGTGGCATGCATAGTTCCGTGCGTAACGAGGGCACAGTTGCGTTCACCTGGGAACTTCCTAGCCTACCCGCAAGGGTCGGCAAGTTAAGGGACTTGAATAGGACTTGTGCGTCGCAGCAAGTCAAGGGAGTCGGCTTTGTTGTGCACGAGGGTCGAGAAGTCAAGGGACTTGTGTCTAATTCATTCATTGCGACAAGTTAAGAGACTGGGCTTTGTTGTACACGAGGGTCGGCAAGTAGAAGGACTTGTGTTCGACTCGTGCACCGCGGTGAGTCAGGGAACTCGGCTTTGTTGTACGTGAGGGTCGGCAAGTCAAATGACTCAGCTTTGTTGTATGCGAGGGTCGGCAAGTCTAGAGACTTATGCCCGACTAATGCATTGCGACAAGTCAAGGGACTTGGCTTTGTTGTACACAAGGGTTGGCAAGTCAAGGGACTTGTGCATTGCAGCTAGTCAAGGGACTCAACTTTTTTGTACGTGAGAGTTGACAAGTCAAGAGACTTGTGTCCGACTCGTGCATTGCAGCAAGTCAAGGGACTCAGCTTTATTGTCCGTAAGGGTCAGCAAGTTAAGGGATTTGTCTTCGACTCGTTCATTGTGACAAGTTAAGGGACTCGTCTATGTTGTACACGAGGGTCCACAAGTTGGTACTTGTGTCTGACTCGTGTATCGCAACGAGTTAAGGGACTTAGCTTTGTTGTACACGAGATCGTTTGGTCTACTAGTACGTCGTTTGGTTACAGCCTATGAGAAATATTTCCTCACGTGCTCGGCATTCCATGGATGTAAGAGCTGATTCCCTTGGGCATCTTTTAAGCGATACGATCCCATACAGTTATTGGCGGAAACAATGAATGGACCTTTCCAACACAGACCTAGCTTTCCTTCTTCTTGCGTGGTGACCTCGGCCTGTCTCAATATTAAGTCACCCACCTTGAGGGACCTTGGCCGAACTCGCCTATTGAAATAATGCTCAGCTTTCCTCTTGTTGACTACTATTCGTACCTTGACCTCCTGTCTTCTTTCTTCCAATAGATCCAACTACTCCCTTGATTTTTCTTTATTAGAGCTCGGGTTGAAGTGTTGTACCCAATAGGTTGGCACACCTATCTCCACTGGCACTACTGTCTTGCTGTCATATGTTAGGGCAAATGGTGTTTCTACCGTTGGTGTTCTAATAGATTTTCAGTACGCCCATAAGACACCCTAGAGTTCTTCCGCCCAATTTCCCTTTCGGTCTGTCAGCCTCTTCCTCCCTTTCGACTTGCCCATTAAATTACGGGTGGCTCGGGGAAGAGTACTTGAACTTGATTTTCAGTTCTGTGCACCAGTCACGATAATGGCGAGAATCTAATTGTCGTCCATTATCCGATATGATGCTCTATGGGATGCCGAACCGGTAGACGATGGATTTCCATAAGAATCTTGTTATGGCACCAGCAGTTATGGTTGCCAAGGCTTCCACCTCTACCCACTTAGTGAAATAATCCACTGCTACTGCTACGAACTTACCCTAGTTTTGCTTGCGGGTAGCGGTATGATTAAGTCCACTGCCTACTGCGCGAATGGCTAGGGGGACATGATTTATGTCAGCTTTTCTCATAGGCAATGTGGTACCGGCACGTGCACTTGGCAGTTTGAGCACTTCCTGAAAAACTCCTCTGCGTCTTTAGGGGCATAGGGTCAATATTACCCAGCCCTCATTACCTTTCCTGTAAGCCCTTTACCTCTGGAAGTGGTTTTCGCATATTCCCTCATATATTTGGCCCAATATGTACTGGGCCTTCTCCAATGAGACACATCTCAGAAGGGGTTCTAAGAACCCTTGCTTGTATAGGATCTCATCTATCAAAGTAAAACGTGACGCCATATTTCTGACTTTCTGAGCTTTCCATTTTTTGTAGGCACCTCGTTGTTGTTGAGGTACTTTATTACATCCAATGCCCACTCCGGCCTGGCTGGACAACCGAGACCTCGGCCCTTATGGCAGGCAAATCCACCATCCGTACAACTGTGTACTCCAGCAACGAAGAGTCTTCGTGTCTTGACGCGGTTCATGCCAACCTGTCGACCCTTTGGTTCTCTTCTCTTAGTATATGTTAGATGCTGAAGTAGCAAAAGAATCACATTTTTCCCACACCAATTGTAGGTACTTTTTCAGCTTTTCCTCGTCTATGGCGAACTCACCCAGTACTTGGTTAACGACCACCTGGGAATCAGCCTAACTTCGACCTTTGTTGCCCCCAACCTCCCGGCTACTAATAGCACGGCTAGGAGTGCCTTGTACTCGACTTCATTGTTAGTTGTTTTGAAGGTGAGCTTAATCACGTAGTTTGGTTTTTCCTCGGACTCCTTGGTGATGTGTACCCCCACACCCCTTCCAGCCCGACAAGACGAGCCATTGAAATAGATGAATTTCCTTTAGGTTTGATGGGGATTTCAAGGGGAAGTCAATTAATTCAGCCACGAAATCGGCTAGTACATGTCCCTTCATTGTGGTGTGGGGGAGGTATTCAATGTCGAACTCAATTAGTTCAACGGCCCACTTCATTAGGTGACCTGAGGCGTATGGTCTCTGCGAGACCTTCTTAAGGGGTGTATCAGTAAGTACCTTCATCGGGTGAGCTTGTAAGTACGGCTTCAAGTGCCTTGCCGCAACCACGAATGTGAAGGTCATCATGTCCATCCACGACTACCTGACTTCGGCGACTCGAAAAGCCCGACTGGTGTAGTACTTCAGCTTCTGACGCCCTTCGTCATCTCAGACCAACACTGCCGAGACAATGTGTAGTGACACCGTCAGATACACAACTAAGTCATCTCCTAGTTTAGCTTGGCTGAGAAGTGGGGGTAGGCCAGGTATTCCTTTAAGTCGCTAAATGCCCGGTCACACTCGTCATTTAAGTTTTGCACAATTCTCAAGACTTTGAAAAATGACAAGCATTTATCTGTCAAATGCGAGATGAATCGGTTGAGGGCGACCAGTCACCAGGCTAGTTTCTATACCTTGTTAACGCTTCCTGGGGGGAGCATATTTATTATAAATTCAACCTTCTCTGGGTTGGCCTTGATCCCACATTTGGAGACCATGAAATCTAGGAACTTTCCCGACTCTACTCCAAGGGCACACTCAGTGGGTTGAGCTTCATTCTTTACCAGCGTAAGAATGCGAGGCTTCCCGTAAGTCATCCAAGTGGTGCTCAAGCTCTTTGCTCTTGACTATTAGGTTGTCCACATAGACCTCTATATTATGGCTTATCTGATTTTTGAACATCCTATTGACTAGTTGCTGATATGTTGCTCCCGCATTCTCCAGCCCAAAAGGCATGGCTCGATAACAATAGAGTTTTTGGTCCATGATGAATGTTTTTTTCTCCTCATCGTCAGGGTTCATCCGGATCTGATTGTATCTTGAATAAGTGTCCATGAAGCTTAGCAAGTGATGGCCTGTCGTGGAGTCAACGATCAGGTTGATGTAAGGCAACGAGAAGATATCCTTGCAACACGCCTTGTTTATGTAGGTAAAGTCGACGCACATTTTCCACTTACTATTTGATTTCCTTACAAGCACAACTTTAGACATCCACTCGGGATAATGTGCTTCCAGGATGAACCTCGCAACAAGGAGGCGATCAACTTCCTCAGCTATGGCAACGTATTTCTCCGCGTTGAAACTCCTACATTTTTGCCAAACTTTCTTGACCTTGGGGTTCACACAAAGGCGGTGGTCGATGACCTCATTGTCAATCCCATGCATCTCATCGTGGCTCCATACAGACACATCGCAGTGTTCGATAAGAAGGCATTTCACAAATTGCCTCATCTCAAGATTCATGTTGGTCCCAATTCTCATTGTGTGCTCGGGCCTTGTCGGGTCCACCTAGAGGAGCTTTAAAGGCTCGTTTGGTTATGCTTGTCGAAGGGTTTTCATATCATATATCCTCATCACGATCAGCTAGGTTATGAGGCGGTGGGGGTCCTACATTACAAGGTTGTTCCCCCAATGTCCGCACATCTTTGCCCCCAGTCTTTAGCTCCTTCACATAACACTCCTGAGCAAGTACTTGTTCTCCCTTGATTTCACCAACACCGACTTCTATGGGGAACTTCATTTTCAGGTGATAACTTGACATTATCGCCTTGAGGTTGTTCAATATGGGTCGCCCTATTATTGCGTTGTACGACGATGACGCTTTTACTATCAGGAAGTCGATCATCGTTGCGGAAGTTTTGGGACCCTTCCCGGCTAAGACTGACAAGGTGATTGCTCCGACCGGTCGAACTACATCCCCATGAACCCCTTTAAAGGCATGGGGGCCAGGCGTAGATGATCAGGATCGATCCCCATCTGTTTAAACGCATCCCAAAACAAGATGTCGGCCGAGTTGCTATTATCAATCAAAATCCTCTGAGTTGTGAAGTTGGTGATCAGCATAGTTACCACCAGGTCATCGTCATGAGGGTGGAGCACCCCTTTTTCATCTTCCCCACCGAATGTGACGATAACACTCTCTGAGCGCCTCCACTACTTGCTCGGGGGTTTCTCTGTCGCAAACACATCCTCGTATTTGGCCCTGGGGGCATGGGCCTTTCACCCTAATGAGGTGGGGCCTCTACTGGCATGCCCACCTGCTATGGTGCATATTTCTCCCAGCGGGCTGCTACGATGAGCTGAGATTCGACAAGGCATACTTCGGGGAGCTGGCTTCCAGTTCTGTGCTTCTTGGGACTTTTATGTCACCGTGAGCCCCCACGCCCTCTATCTCTATCAGACGGACGTTGAGCGAGCAAGTGTTCCAATTCTTCCATCCTCTTTTTCAAGGTGTAGTAGTCCTCGGTTCGGTGCTGGTTTGTCTGATGGTAGGTACAAAATCGTTGGTCCCTTTGATCCTGTTGGCCGACTTCGGCACGCGTGGTCGACTTGTTCTCTCCTCTTGTATAGTAAGGCTGGCGTGGGTTCATCTTGTGCCTTGGGCCTTGGCCAACACGTTTTCTCCTCGCCTTGTGTTGTATTGGCCTTTCTTCGGCTTCTTGGGAGCCTTTCCTCAGTTGGATCCGCTGGCGTTTTTGTCGGCTTGCTCTAATTTGGTCTTCCAGGGGTCAGTCAAGGCCTACAGGGTGTCTTCCGCGTTGATGAAGCCATTTGTGCAGTCCATGTAGTCCCATAACGTCGTGGGGATTCTTTTGGTTAGCTCTGCCATGAATGGGTTTCGGGCCAGATGCCTCTTAAGAGGGCCACCAAGGTGATATTCTCATCTTGGTGTCATCATTTGCTCCTTGTTGAAATAAGATAGGTACGCTTTCAGGCTTCTGTCATCTCGCTGCTTGACTATTAAAAGGTATGTCGCCGGCAGTCTCCTCTATCTACTTTCAATGAACTGTGTTAAGAATAGGCGGGCTAGCTCTCTAAATCCGTTGATCGATCCTGGGGCTAGTGTCTCGAACACCACCCTCACTGTGCCTTTCAACGTTAACGGGAAGACTCAGCAGGCTATCTCCCCTAGGAACTCATGGAAGGTCATGTGGACCTTAAAGGTCTCCAAATGCTCGAGGGGATCCTTGGATCCATCGTACATATCCATTTGAGAGACCTTAAATTTGGGCAGGAGAGGAGTCACCATGACCTCTACGTTGTATGGTATGTCAATGCTAGTGAGCAGTTGATCCACAGAGGAAGATGCACCCATCTTCTTGGCCATTTTCTCATATTTGTCCATCAGGCCACGCAACTCGTGATGGATCTGTCTTCTCCTCCTTGGTTGCATCTACTCCCGTCGTACTCCGTGACTTAGTGTGCTCATTTTGGCTTGGTTCGACATCTTCTGCGGGTCCGTCACTTCCTCTCTTAAGGGCTTCATTCTCTTACTGGAGCCTTCCACTTCTGCCATCAGCCTCCTGACCATGGATGAGCTTTGCTTCTTGAAGATTCTTCTTGTCTGCGAGTGGTTTGCAAACGTGTTGTTACTGGCATATGAATGACATGTTATTAAGAATATCTCATAAACGACGCCACTGTTGGCGACGTGTTTCATACCTTGGGCAACTCCTTCGACAATCCAATAGACCTGTGAGACACTTGAGAGTCAGAGCTCGAGATGGTGTGGGACACCTGTGATGCCTAAGTCAGTATGAGAATAAGAATGACGTTGGAGAATAGAGTGACTATCTGAGAGTGTAAAGATCCTTTACCTAAACCTGGAGGTGGGTTTATATACCTCGACCAAGGTGGTCCCCCACTCACTATCAGCGTGTTACCCGTGCGCTGTACTGGGTGTTGTGCTTGTGGTAGGGCGACTACCTACTGCTTCAGACGCCCTGCCACCACATTGAATTCAAGCATGCTCCTTTCACGTCTGTTCCCAGTGGCAGGTGGGGGGGATGGTGTGCCCACTATCGGAATTCTTGGAAAAGGTGAGAGGCCAGCTGATATTGTTGCTTGATGTTGCCTCTGTGCCTTTAATGAGGCGTGATCTCCAGCTAGGAGTGTGGCCTACAATACATGCAGGTGATGTGACGGTCCCTTTCTCCCTAACACTTAACCCGCGGGTCGGGCTCGGGTCTCTTCTTTTTCACTCTCATAAAGGCAGGCCGTCCACGAGTTAGGTGGGCCTTCGAGGGAGAGAATCAAGTCGGCCCAACAGGTGGTAGGAAGGTACCTTCCCACTCCTAATAAAAAAGATTTCAAGAATTCTGCAGTCGCCAAGCTTGATGACACATGGCAAACTCAAGAGGTCCATGGCGATCTAAATGTCAAGAGGCTGCCAATTGGGTGTGTGAGCGGTGGACAATGATCAAGTTTCTCTCTCATGTCTTTCCTGGATTTTCTTTTAATTTTGTATAAAATGTCTGAGACCAACTAGTTGAAGTATGATGATAAGAGTTGATGTTAACATGCAACGTAAGAAGGAGAACCATTGAATTCAGTCGAAGAAAGGTTTTGATCTTAGGGTTTCATGGAACTCAAACCCGAAGTCATCAATGGCAATAGATTTGAGTTCCAAAGTTGAAAAAAAAACCACAAATGAGGTCCAAAGTTCCTGTAAAACCAAGCAAAAAATAAATAAAAACAAAGAGACAATCGTATAGAAAGGACATACATGAGACCAAATTAAAAGGAAGGTCGGAAGTGGAAAAAAGCCCAAAATGCGCTAAAAAGGATTGGATCAATAAAAAAATCTACACAACTTCTTAATATTCATACAACCTCCACATACTACATTTTTTTAGTTTTTATTATTTTTTTATTTTATCAAATATTTAATATATGAATAATGAATAGAATAATTGAATTAATTTAAAAAAAATAAACTCAAAAAAAATATAAAAAATTATTAAAAAATTTATAAAAATATAGTGTATAGAGATTAAGATGTTGCGTAGCAAAACTTTTGAAACAATATATTAGGGATCATTGGGTGGCAGCAAACAATAACAAATAATTGCAGGTTCCATTAATTAATAGGTCAAAATTAGGAGTCGTCGTCTAATTGGATGGTGGAAGTTACGATATATGCGTATGCAGCTGCTTGGAGTTTGGGGCCGGGGTGGGTGCAGATGTTTGGAGACAGAACATTCATCTCACCCACTGAAGTTTTAATATTGGCAGACATGGTCATAAGACTACTTTTCCCCCACAGTCTTCCTCTGAACTTAGAAAAACCATACGTACTTTGGAGGAAGGCCAAAGCTAGCCAATGTTTATTTGTCTTTTTTTTGTTTTTTAACAATTTTTGGTTGAATATATGTGAGAGCACTATACCCACCCCATCTTTGATCACATTGTCGCAATTAATACCACTCATTTTCCACCTCTTGCTTGCATTATCATGACTTCATTATTGCCAATACCATAATATATGCCCAGGACGTGCGATGTGAGTATGTGGTCACTAACACTTCATCTTTACAATTAATGCCAATCACTCTTACATAGACATATATATTATGCGGGGTGACATGCATAAATTCGTCGGCAAAGTGTTTTGGCCACAAATGAATTTCATAAAAATAAATTTATAAATTGATATGATACTTACATCAGATTATAAAATATATCTAGCTAGTTATTGTAACTAGCATCTAATCACGTATATGAAATTAATCATATCAATTTATAAATTTATTTTTATAAAATTTCAACTTTATGATTGTGGCACTACTACTCAAACTGAATTAATTGCATCTCATGGTACTCGTTTGTTTTGTAGAGTCGATCCATCGACTAATATGTATTCATCATTTGCTCAAAACCCTTTATTTTTACTTACAAGTTATATATATATATTCATGTTGTGGTGCATATATTTGTGCATGCCATCTCTAGTAATTATCAGATCAGATGGTTCACAATTTGTTTAAGAGAAGTATAGGTACCCAATACACCAATAAAAGACCCCGTAACCAAAATCCCCACAATTATTATGAACTCAGACCCAAAACTCTGAGCAGTTTTGTGCATCTTTAGGTAGCACAAGCAAGGGAGCAGTATCGAGACTGTAACACCCAAAAAAGCACCAGTAAATGCCATGACGTAGCCGAAAAATGGCACAGTGCAGGCCACAGTTACTGTGCTGATCACAATTGCCGTTCTGATGAGGATGCTGATAAATCGACTGTTTCGAACAGGAAACTTGGCCTCAATGGCGGTGGCAATTGGTGTAGTTATGATTGCATACTTTGTGAGGGGATTCATCAGTGTGGTATAAATTGCTATTTTTGCGCTTATTTTTCTGAGAGGAAGATTTAATGTCACTTGAGACATGGAGTTTTCTCCGTACATAAGGTAGCCTAGTATTCCCATTGCTCCATAGTTGATGGTGCCAGTCACGAAACAGACGAGTAAAACCTGAAACGACAGGATAATATTAATGCTGATCTACATCAACCTTTTTAAGTAAAACTAAACAATTCTATGGCCCAGCCATGCGTGGATCCCATTTGGCATGAACTTTAATTGATAGTTTTTTTTTTCCTTGAGATAGCTAGTAATTGATGTAAAAGACATATATCCACACGACTGCTGACATGAAAATTAGTTGATTTGTAAGAGAAATTTTAAAATTTTAATTTATAAACCCAAATGGTGTGGCTGCAGGCAGCTTATCGTGGGCCCTATTTGTTCCTTTGATGGTGCACTTAAATTTTAATTATATTCACTTAATACATATTATCATTATGTGAAAATGATTTGAATCTTTAATTTGGGATGTTGGAGATGCAGCTGCTACTTACCTTAGAGAACTGGCTTCTATCTTTCATGGAATTGCATAGAGTGGGGAAAACCGCATGACCACAATAACAGAAGGCAAACAAGCTTATTGTAGTAGGGAGTCCTCCCGATTTCAACAGCGTATCCCCTTCATGGAATCCCACCCCATCCACAGCACCAACCCAGAAAACACAAACAACCAAAATGACAGAAGATAAAACCCCTCCAGCAGAAAGATAGGCCAGCACACCTAAGTTCTTCAGCCATGTAGTTGGCAGAATTACAAGGGCAGTGAGCAAAACAAAGCCGTTTTTCCCTCCAACTCGTAGGCCTGCGACTTTGAAGCCCATGTCCGGAAACAACTTGTGTAAATTGTCACCTTCTAATATCAGAAACTCTACTGCAACTAAGTACAGCTCGAGATACATGAAAATGGATATCATGGCTCTTCCTTTGTATCCGAAAGCAGCCTCACCTATATCAGGATAAGTTTTGATGATGGGGTTTGCAGCCATGCATCGTTGTAGAAGGAACCCTGTGTAGCAGCAGAGAATTGCTACTAGGAAAAGAAGTATTAAGCTCAGCCACCCTCCCTGAGAAAGTGCATATGGAATTGAGAGAATCCCCACACCTGGAAAATATACTAAATAGTTTAAATATATATGTGCATGATATCGATATATAATCAGTGATCATATAGTTCTTTCCTGTAGCACCGCCTTAGATTGTTTATAAGCATGGTGTTTGCATTATACGTATACAAATTCGTGATTATGCAACCACGTACGAGCTGAAAGCAAAGCAGTGATTTACATGCAGCTAGCAATTCATATTAGATTATATTAAATGCTGTCTTCGATCGGCATCCTGGACATGCAACAACGTACTTTCAAATGATTCGTTTAAATCAGTACACGATCATACCTACCTTTTTTTTCATGGTATCTAAAGCATATACACACACACACACTTAACGTAGCTAGATAGACCTGATAAGGCGTTGATCCCGTTAAAGCAAGTTTTGAGGAAGGTAGTGCCTTTGGGTCGTTGCTCGGACTGTGGGAGCTGGTTTTGGCTCTCCATTACCTCTCCCTTTGGGCATTCCATCTTTTGTTGCCCACTATCTGAAACCACAGCTTCATATAAAGGGAGAAGGCGTATAAGTTTTTTAATTGAGGACCTACGTACTGTCTCATCCCTTAGTGGCATCTTTTTGGAAAAATAATAGTGAATAACTAACTGGTTTTTTTAGAGAGAGAGCCAATGGGTCAATGGATCTCACAAATTAAAGAGAAAGAGAGAGTATCAGACAAATAAAGAGAAAGAAATAGAGAAAGAGTGTCTGTGGGTTCCACAAATTAAAGAGAAATAGAGAGGAGTGTCAGTGGTTTCATTATTTTTTTAGAAGAAAATGAGAGATCTTCGGTTACTTTTTTAAAACAAATATAGTGAATGTCAGTGGGTTCCACAAAGTCTCAAGTGAGGTACTTATGAACTCATCTGAAAGTGAGGATGAGTAGATAACCATTCAAGTTCAGCAATAACATCGAGCGATACTCGAGGTACTAGCTGTTCCTCTTGCAATCGGCCGTAACCATTACCAAAAGAGTAGCACTACGCTTATCCAAAAAGTGTCCCGAAATTTTGCCTCGACAAGTGCATTTTATTTTATTTTTTTCTTTTTTTTCATATATATTTTTTAATTATTATAAACATTTTATAAAAAAATAAAAAAATTCACAATATTAATAAAAAATATTTTCTTAATTATTAAATAATAAAAATATTTTCGATGGATTTAAGATTTCTGTTACCAAAAAAGGAATTCCACTCACATGTCACAGGCAGGCATTAATCTTTCCAGAGGATTCCGTTCTTTCCAGGGGATTCCTTTTTTCCATGCATGGGATCCTTTAGTACTGTCCTCTCATATGAGATATTGTGCGTATTTCCATGCACTGCAGCAACTCCAGCGTTCATGTACTAATTTGGTGCATACATACGCATCAAGGCTGCATACGATCGAATGAGACCGTTCTTGCGGTACAGCTAGCATGCTTTTGGTTCTGCAATTTTTACATGCCTAGCAGCAGGCAATTGGATTGAGGTTCTGAATTAATCCGAAGCCAAGCTGAGATATTGCAATATTGCCATTTTGGGTAATTCTATGATCGATGTATAAGAAATATACCCTTTGCATATGTGTACGTACGTATATTTATTTATATACAGTACTCCATCAACATCGTCTAGCTTGGGTACGTTACCTAAAAGTAGCCTAAAAGCATTTTACAAGATAATATATAAAAGTAGCCCCAAAAGCACTTTTGATAGTTTTGTGATCTTTCCAAATCCACAATATTGAATATAATGCCCGTAGATCGACACTTTGCTGCAGACGAAACGGAGCACTTTTGGAGCCTTTGGTTTCCGGCTTCTCCACGCATGGGGGTAATTGATTTTTGAATTCGCATTTTCCAGAAAAGAAAGAAGGAAGACTTGGACGCACGGATCGATTAGAGTCTTTTGATTTTGACTTGGTCCTCAAGAAGACTTGCTTTTATCTTGTGCAAGCTGGAACGGATTCCCCCGGGGGTGTTGGGGGTGGGGGTCGGTGAGATTCCAAATTTAATTGACTTTTTGCACGCACAGACATAGAGGCTTCTTTTGTTTTATTGGTTGGAGGACGAAATTGACGAAGACGCTGCTGCGGAGAAGAAGACTGCAATAGGCTTGGACGAAACTGTGGACTGTGAGGAAATTTGTTATTTTTAGTATTCATTTTCTTTTATTCTTTTAGTAAAAAAATTATGGTAAATTTATTTACGTTGAATTTAATTTTTAGTATGAATTAAATTTTTTTTATTTAAAAAAAATGATATAATCTAGTTTCAAATTATGCTTATTTTTTTATGTTAATTTGAAGTAATTTTTTTCTATATTTGTCTTATTTATTCTGATCTTATTGTTTCTAATTAACTAATTATTAATTAGATGATTTTAATCTTATGATTTGCTGTCGAAAGAGGGAATTATAGAATAGATTTTAGATATTTCAGCATAGGTAAATATAAAGATCGAAATACTTATATGAACCTATGTAGTATTAAAATCATTGGTCTTATTGCTTTCTTGCTTTATTAATTTACATACTCTTGTGTAAAATGATGAACAAGAATAATTTCTAATTGACTATCGAGAAAAACTTTTGGATGTTTGTAGAGATTTGCTAACAAACATAAAGAATTAAATTCAATTAGTTAGATGAGTAAAACATAGTGAGGAATTATGTGAAATCGATTTCCTAGAAGTTTTCTCCTATTGATTTGATCTTCGAATAATATATTTATTTTCTTTCGAGTATTTTTTCTGAATTAATTTTATTTTAATTTGTAATTACCAAAATCTTAGTGAATTTTTTAAATAAAGTCAAGATTAGTATAATTTCAGTATTTTTCAAAAATAAGTTACCAATCTATGAGGACGATACTCTTCTCATTACTTTACTATAAAATTACGATACTGTACTTGTAATTTTAGACCTATCAACTTTCCGCCGGTGGCTGCAGAGAGAACTGATCGATGCATCCCAAATAGTTTGAAGAAAGTAGTTCAAAACTGGACAGCAACGATTGATAGCTATGCGCAAGACAGGCCCTTGAGAATATTAGATAGAGAAATGATACTTGCAGTCGTGAGTATACAAACGTCGTGCAGTAGTTTTGAAAATAATGAATAAATATGAGACCCAAATAAAAAGAAATTAATTTTTTAATAGTGAATTCTACTTTTTTTCAAAACGATTACACGACGTTTACGCATTCTACGACTTTACGTAGCATTACTCTATTAGATATACATCCATGCATGTATTTATATGATGGAATGGTTTTCTTCTGTAGATCAAATGACACCTGCAAGCCAGCCCTAGTGCGTGATTGATCAGTTTGTGCCAATTGATCATTGCATGCACCTTCATCTAGATCAGCCTGCATGCAGTTCAATTTCTCAAACGAATCTTGGTCGAGATCAATATTTGGTCCCCATATACTTCTTTTCTTTTTTCCCCCGCGAACAGGGAAATGTCAAAGGAAAAGGAAAAAAAAAAAGAGATGCCGTGTACAACTTGAAATGTTCAATTAATATTTACATCAAGACTATTTCGGAAAGGGAATAAATTATAGAAATCTTTTGACTATAAAAGGGATTTCATAAAAGTTAACTTATAAATTGATATGATTTTATGTGATATGTGAAATTATAAAATTATTTTTATTATGAAATTACTTTTACGTTAGTTTGTAAATTTACTTTTATAAAATCTATTTATAACTATAGTATAACTGTTCAAAAAATTAATATGTCAGCCTGGTTAATTTGTTATGCAATGATACCATATAGCATAAGATTATCTTAGAAAAAAACTATTTACAAGATCATATTTTGACATATAAGTAAAACAGATTGTGAAAATATTGTCTCAATAATAATAACTGATACGTACTACACACGAGTACAGATATATTATATGATATTCACTAAAAAAACAGGAAAACTGTTGATGTGATACCTAGTAATCACTATAAAAGAAAGTAATATGATTATTCACTAGCAGCTAGCACCAATGTTAAATTGCTGCTTCCCATGCAAGTCCATACCCAACCCCAGGCCCACGAGGAGTCCAGCATGCAGTGGAAGGAGCCGAAACGAGTCCTCCTCCCATCCTGACGGTTTTCCCACTTCCCCTGCATTTTCTCCCCACTCTCTCTTTCCCACGCATCTTCAGTTTTCCTCACCCTCTACGTTTCTCTCTCAACAGATCCCTTTCACTTCCTGTCCCTCTCCTAAGATTTTCCTTGTGATTTGGTGCTGTGTTTTTGCTGGGAGATCATGATTATGGAGTCTTTGAAAATTATATTGTATTGTTGGGAGATGATTTAGGTTAATATGTAGTAATTCTCCGACCCATCTGGATACGGGGTGTTACACATCCAATTGAAATAAAGGGACCAAAGCTTGAAAAGTGCTAAGGCCAAGTTAGCTAAGCAAATGAATTAGAAAAAAAAAAAGAAAAAGAAAGGAAACGCAGCAACTAAATTTCTTCACAGGCAAGGATTGCACAAAGTTTAATGCTAACAAGATCGAGCCTGCAATAATAATTTTCATGATGGGAATTAGATACGTTCCAAGCAATGAAAATCATACAAATAGCAAGTGTAATAATGCCAAAGGAAGTGTAAGAGATGAATCTTCTTCTGCATATATTAGAAAAATACATGCAATATATTTTCATGATAGGAACAGGTTGCTCTATGAAGGTGTATCTACTCATCTAGCAAAACTGGTGGCGGACAGTGCAAAGTGAACTTTAATGGAGTTTAGGGATGTAATGGAAAGAAAAAGAGATAAAAATAGGAGGACAAGTTGATAGGAGCAGTGACTAGATGGGAAGCTCCTAAAACAGGTTACATAAAAAATTAATTGGGATGTGGCTCTGGATAAGAAACAAAAGAAAATAGGTGTGGTAGTGATTGCAAGGGATAAAGACAGAGAGGTTATAATGTCAAGGGCGATATTGCATCCAAGGGCATTTTGTATTGATCAAACTGCTATTGAAGCCATGGGAGCGCTAATTGCAATAACTGATTAAAGGAGATGCAATAAAAGTTGTTAGAGCTCTGAATAATGATTCTAGTAGAAGCAAATATGGGCATATAATAGATGAGGTAAAGAGGCTTGTTGAGGTGTGTTTTGTAGCTGCCACCCACAACCATATTCAAGCACCTACGAGAGGAGAGGAGATACATGGCTAGAACTAGGGGGTTTCCGATGTCAAAATCAGTATCGTAGGGGAGTTAAGGCAAGGGATGAAAATTGGTAGTGGGTGTCTATCCTCTAGTCTTCATCGACCTTTTCCCTTTTATAGCCGCTCCCTTGTGGGATTTCTTGGTGGTTAGTTGTCTTGGCCTTGGTTGTCGTGACACTACATTTAATGCGACTGTTCTTGTCGGTTGCAGTGGCTGACCTTGGTCGAGCCGCTTCCAATCATATTTAATTTGGTCAATCTTGTAGGGGATAGAATCCCGACCTATCCACCTCTCAGTAATTCTTGTCGGTTCCTTCTCCCTCCCTTGGGTCTCTAGGCTTGTTTGGGCCTTCCCCCCAGTAGGGATCGCGGGCCCTAGGTGTGGTGAGCTCAGGCCTGGCCTGGCTAAGTGCAAAGTCCATTTTCAAGGCTATTACGAGAGATGGAGTGGAAGGAAGTGAGTGAGAGAGAGAGAGAGAGAGAGAGAGAGAGAGACGAGATAGAGACCCCGTTGGCAAAGAGCCATGGCCTAAGGCTTAGTTCATGTTTAAGATCGTTGTGGCAAATTTAGCTTTTAGCTTAAGCTTTATAATTGTAGAGGTTAAGTAAATTGTTATGTACTATTTGGGATCAATATGTTTGAAGTACTTTCAAACATATTATATTTGTTTAGAAATAATTTTAAAAAATTTTGAGATAAAAATGCATAAAAGGTCAATTGGTTTTTTAAATATCATCATCATATCCTTGATAGAAATCAAATATTATAATAAAAAATAACGAAAATAATGTAATAGAATTTTCAGTAAATATAATGAAAAAAATCCCTTCAACAATGCATAAGTGAAATAGAAATATAATATGCATAAGATAAGGGTGAAATTGTAATTATTTAAAATTTATATGAGTATTTTCTCCAATTAACAGCTTTTTTAAAAATACAATATCCAAAAAAGTACGTTTGAGGAAAAATGATATTTTTTCTTAAACGTACTTTTTAATCTTTTTAAAGATTAAAAAATATTTTAATATGTGTCAACCAAACAATTTAATCTTTATTATTAAAGTCGTTTTAAGGATATTTTTAGCACACTTTTTTAAGCCTCCTAACGCAACTTCAAACATGCTCTTAAATAACAAGGTATTTTTTCGAACAATGATTGTGCTTCAAATAAGGAGGATTGAGATTCAGAAAATCATTAATTCGAGTTGAATAATGAAATTTAGTGCTTGTTTGGGACTGTTGTTAGAATATATATATATAGAGAGAGAGAGAGAGAGAGAGAGAGAGAGAGCATATAATATAAGCATAATATTTGTATTAAATCTGCATGAAATTATGGGGAAAAAAAGAAGTGAGCTTCATAAACTGTGACTTGCTCTCTCTTCGAATAAATAGTTGAATTAGATATAAAACCAATCATCCATTTTCTTTTCTTATTTACATACGGAGAAATGTGTAATTTATCTAAAAGAAATTATTTTTTTCTATTTATGAATAAAGGAAAAAAAAAATACAAATTGTAGATTAAAGGAAATTACAAAATATTATTATTTTTAAATAAAAACATAGAACACCCCCCTCTCCCCAGACGGTGGAGGTAGAAGACTAGGTAGATTAACCCCCTTCCTATGTTCCATGGGCGGCCAGACTAGCAATATTTTGGTGTGACTATATAATAAACTTGCATTGAAATACAGATCTCACTTCGAGAGTGAGCTGAGCATCTCCAAGAAGGAAGTTAGAGAAGAAACATAAAGTTCTAGTACATTTTCAATAAAAAAACATTTGAGCAGGGAAATGTTCCTTACATAGAGATGCCCACGTATTGGGCCTAGCTAGACAATAGAGAAAATAAATGCAAAGGAGCTAGATGTTACAACCCAAGGCCCAATATCTGTTACAACTCAAAAGTAAATAGAAGTAACTAATAACATAACAGGAAAATAAACGTCGACTCACGGCCCATGGCCTTCTCGATCACAAGTACACTCTAGTTACAAGTACATCCCTTCTCCAAACACTCACAATTCCACACTTCACGTTGTACGACCATGCCTTGTTACAGACCCACCCTACAAAGCACATTTCCCACAAGGTGAGGATAAGCTTTCTTAAGTTGTGAAAAATCTTCCCAGGTGGCTGGCCTCATGGGCATTGTGTACGTGCCACCAAACTAAAAGTTCCAGTTCTGGTTTCAAGATCCCCGACTAGTCAATGGGGTTAGCAATAGTACCACGGTAAACTTTGATCCAAGCTTTCTTTTGAGTTGTGAAACATGAGAAGTAGGATGGATCCTTGAGTTTGATGAAAATCTAACTTGTATGCCACGGCTCCTACCTTTTGCTGAATTTTGAAAGGGACAAAGTACCTTGGAGCCAGCTTAAGGTTGAGGCAGTGAACGATTGTGATCTATTGGTAGGGTTAGAGTCTCATGTACACCTAGTCCCCAATCTCAAATTGTTGCTCTTTTCTCCTCAAATTTGAGTATTTCTTCATTCTTTCTTGAGCACACTACAAGTTATGCTTCAATATTTGTGTGATTTGATCCCTGGTTCATAGGGAAGCCTCTATTGCATCCAAGTGAGTTGTCCCTAGTACATAACTGAGGACTCTTGGTGGCTGGTACCTGTATAGAGCTTCAAAGGGGGTATGCTTAGTTCATAGGTGTTTGGTGGTTCTGTACCACCAATCAACGAGAGGAATCCAATTAGACCAGTCTTTATGACGGTCACTTGTAAAGCACCTCAAGTAGTTTTTTAGGATTTTGTTGACTTACTCGGTTTGTCCATCCATTTGAGGATAAGTCGTGCCCATGGTCATTTGAACTCGTTGGAAGGTGAATAGCTCTTGCCAAATTCTACTGGCGAAGGTACTATCCCTATCCAAGACAATGAAGAGGGGTAATCCATGGTACTTAAAGACATGCTTGAGAAACAGTTCATCCACTGTTTTAGTATTGTATGGATGCTTGAGAGGTGTGAAATGACTACATTTAGTTAGCGTGTCTAAAATCACCCTCAGGCTGTTAAAGCCATTAGAATTAATTAGACATTCCACAAAATCCATTGTGATGTGTCCAGGGTTGGTTAAGTATAGACAGAAGTTGTAAAAGTCCACTGGAAAGGATGTTGTCTACCTTCACTCACTAGCACAAAGTACAGTACTTGATGAATTGTTTGACATCCCTTTTGAGGCCTGGCCAATAAAACTCCCTTCTTACTTTATGAATAGTCTTGTCAAAACCTACATGACCCCCTACGACTTGTTGTGCATTAATTTCAGCAGCATAATTTTGAATGTTTCTTGATTGGTAATGTAAAGTCAATTCTTGTATAAGAGCATATCTTCCTTGGTAGAAAACTCAGGGGATAGCTGCTTTTCCTTGAACTGAGGACAAACTTGAAGAGTGAGATGAGATGAGAATTTTGTGAATAATAGTGATATAGTTTGAAATAATTTTTTATGGAGTTTTGGAAAAGGATAGAGAAAAAGTTGAATAAAAAAATTATAAAGTTAAAATATTGTTAAAATATTTTTTAATATTTTTTTTGTTTTTGTTTTTGTTTTTGTTTTTTTTTTAAGTTTGAGAAATTTGTAATTATTAGTTTGAAAAAGTTATAATAATTAGTTTAAAAGTATTTGTATTTGAGTAATATTTGGGAAGGAGATGGAATGAGATAAGATGAAATGGGATGAAAATTTTTCCAAACAAGCCCTCATTATTAGGTTCTTACTTGATCATTATTGCCATATGCAGCCCTCAATTCCTCCATCCAATCCATGGTGGGAAATGATATTAAGGATAATGAGTACTCCCCTTCACTAACTTTCCTGGACAAGGCATCAATTGCCCTTTTTTCTGACCTCTTCTTATATTATACCACAAAGTCATAGCCTAATATTTTCGTAATCCATCTATGTTGGACAGGGGTGCCCACTTTATGACCCAACAAATATTTTAGGCTCTACTGATTAGTTTTGATTATAAAAGGTTTCCCTAACAAGTAAGACCTCCATTTTCGTATTGTTGAAACCAATGCAAAGAGTTCCTTTTCATATGTAGACATTTCTTGAGCCCTCCGTTTAAGACCTTGACTGAAAAAAACTAGGGGTTCCTTTTGCATGAAGACTGCTCCAATAGCTGAGTTCGAGATATCACACTTTATTGTGATGTATGGAAGAATCAGGTAAGGCAAGAGGTTGCATAATTGCTTCCTTCAATTTCTAAAATGCCTCTCTAGATTCCTCACAACATGTGAAGTTGTCCTTAAGCATCCTATTAAGTGGGGGCAACAATGCCCCCATAACCCTTTGATGAATCTCATATAATACCTCGTTTGTAACGCTCTGAGCCCCCAAGTCCAGGGAGTTAACTCCTGTCACATGATAATCATCTTCACAATACTAATAAATTTTCAATAAAATTCAATATATACCCTTCCAACAGCTCTAAATCGACCACCAATACTTCAAATTCATTTAACAACACATAACCACACATCATATCCTTAATACCATAAATCAGATAAACTAAAATCAACATCTCCACATATCTCAATAAACAAACTAAAATAAAAATAGAGTTTACGTAAGTCTCCACAATCATCCAAAACATACTGAAAAGCATTTATTGAATAACTAAATCCACCAATAGCACTAGTACCCCGTGGTACTTATTTACTACCCTCAGCTAATCTTGCCCATATACTCTATTACTGATCACCAGCTGAATCATCAAGGCCATCTGAATTATAGTGAAGATAAAGGGGTGAGTTATTAATAATTCAGTAAGCAAGGAACATATACTAGTATGTAAATATGAGCTTTTACCAAGTTCAGAATGAGGAACAAAAATATTTGCTTTCATAATGTAGAATCAGAATATTTATTTTCAGAATGCATAATAAAAAATACGTTATCAAAAAGTCAGAGTGAAGCTTTCACAAAACTTTCTTATTTCAAGATCCCTTGGAATTTCACAGATTGAGACATCATCTTTATAGCATATCAGAGCATCACATCGGAACAAATATCATATTTAACCTCCGTGGTAGGGTTATAAACCACCATTATACCCGTGGCGAGGCCGTATACCATGTTTAACACTCGTGGTAGGGTTATAAACCACCATTATACCCGTAGCGGGGCTATATGCCACTATTATACCCATGGCGGGGCCGTATACTATGTTTAGCCCCCGTAGTACGGTTATAAACTATCATTATACCCGTGGCGGGGCCATATGCCACTATTATACCCATGGCGGGGCCTTAAAAGAGACCAAACAAAGGCAACATTGAAAACAAATCATATTCAGATACAAAATAAGAAATTCAAGTTAAGGTTTTCAGATGACACGTCGTATCAAAACAGATTATTGAATAGCTTTCGATCATTTCAAATATTCAAAATAGCATAGTCAAAACATTTTCATTTAATCAAAGCAAACCTTTAGATCTTATATTCGCTCTTTTTGCACAATTTAGAAACGGAATGCAACAAAATAAGCTCATGTCTACATCAGTCATGACAGAAAATACTTCATTCATATACAAATTTCATGAATATGCAGAATACATATCTAATGTTATTTTTTGATTTCTTTTCAAAGCAAGCATGCATATTTTCAAATTCAACCTCGTTTTATTTATTTTATGCAAAATCTAGTATAGGAATCTGCTTACCTGACTCTTGTCGTGTATAAGTTATGCCTTGGGTCCGACCTCTAACAGTATCAGAACCTAAAATAATAAACATTTACCAACCAACTAGTAACCCAAACAAGTATACTACTAGGCTTATTTAATAAAACCCTAAACCAACCCCTTTTAACCCAAAATCCACCATAAAGTAACCTAAACAACCCTTCTCAAACCATCAATATTTACACACCAGCAAAACCAAGTAAATCTCCACCCAACAACCACTTATCAACTCGTATAACTTCATAATAATCCACCCCATAACATTACGACAAACTAGTCACGTAATGCCCCAAATAGCCAACCCTTTCTCCCGGCCAGCCACATACAAATACCCCACACTGTTTAAAGATCATTCCACTCAAACATAACCCAAATGAAGAATTTTTAGCAACTTCCATCATTCTTATCACACACATCCACTCTCGACAATCACCTTAAACTCAAACAAATCAGCATACAACTCCAATATAACCAACCTATAATTCACAATGTCCATAAAACTATCATTTATCAAACATTCAACAAGCATACTATACTCATTTAGCGCACGTAAATGAGCAATATAGTCTAATACCAGTGAAGTGTCATACTTAGTATCGTGAAGTGGTCGATAAAATAAGTTAACTGAGCAATGCTTGTCCAAAAGCATACGTACAATCCTATGAACCAGCACACAATGCTACTATTGGGTTTTGTATTCGACGTTAAAACGTGATGGAAAATGATTTGACAGAACAAATAAAAATATAAAAATGAATATATCGGTAAAGATGAAATCTTACTGATGTTCCACTACAAGTCTGGCAACTGGTTGACGACAACCGACAAAAAAATAACACACTCGAACTAGGGGTTTCACAAGGCTACTCAGTGGGAAATAAAAGAAATAAAAATTTAGAGAGGTAGAATTGAAATAAGCATATAGCTATTGGTGAAGAGATGAACTTAGTGAGGGAGAGAGGGAGGTCTGAAACTTAAAGAGGCAAAAGTGAATGAGAAGTGGCTTATAGGCATGGGGCGTTTGACAGCAGAGACAACCGTAGTGAGTGGCACTGCTCGACGGGGAGGGACAATCTGCGCAAAAGACTGTGAGTGCAAATCGAATTGTGACATGAGTGGTGCAAGAATTTGTGTGTGTGTATCAGTATGAATGGATAACAGAGAATGAGAGAAACCTAGAAATAAAAAGGAAGAGAGGAAAAAAAAGACTTACCAGTGTGGAACAAAAAAAAATCAATCAGTAACAACCCTTGATGGTGGAGGTGAATGGCTAGGAGGTGGTGAAATGCTCTGCGAAGAAAAACTGTGAGGATCGAATACCATCCGAAATTGAAGAGAAAAAGAAGAAGAAAGGTACTGCAGGAGGGATTTGAGTAAATGGGAGGGAAGGAAAACAAATAAAACGGTATGGACGGGGGAGAATGGAGATCAGGGTGGAGGGATTTTCAGGTTGAGGAAAACTGCTAGAGGGAGAAGAAAAAGTTGCAGAAGTTTGGGCGTGGGGGAAGGGGTAAACATCACTGAGGGGTGAGAAAGAACAAAGGAAGAGCCCTTACCGGCATTGCTCAGGTGATGGAGCTTGTCGACGACTGCTTTAAGAACACACGGCACCAAGGTGCTCAGAGATTTGAAGAAGGAAATTCTAAGGTTTGTTATGGTGAAATGAAAAAAAAATGAAAGAAACTTAACAATTGTAATCTAAAATATGAGGTAACTGTTGAAAACGTGGAGGTAGGAAATTTCGTTGAAGAGAAGTGGGGAGAAACTGAAGGGGAAACAGAGAAAGAATCGGAGAAGAAGAAGCTAAAAAGAATGGGAAGGAAGCTTACCAAAAATGACGTCGCTTCTGGGGTTCAAAGGTTGGGTAGACGTGGTCGTGGGCCCAAATATTACACCATTAACCCCCAAGAATCCCCTTAGAGCTTTGAGGGAATTAGGAATGGGTGAACCATTCTTTCATGGCTTGTAATTTTTTGTGGATCTGCTCTTATTACTCGGGCAGAAATTAGATGGCCCAAGTAAGCAATCTCAAAATACCCAAACTTATACTTGGCTCTTTTAGCATAGAGTTGGTGCTGTTTCAGAATCTCAAGAGTCACTTTTAGATGCTCTAAGTGACTTTTAAATGCTATACACCAATATGTCGTCAAAAAACACAACAATGAACCTCCTTATATAGGTTCTAAAAATCTCATTTATTAAACTCTAGAAGATGAAGGGGGCAATGGTCAGCCCAAAGGACATAACCAAGAACTCATAGTGTCCTTCTTGAGTTCTAAAAGCCAATTTTTGTGCATCTCTCTAGGTTTAACCCAGATCTGGTGGTACCCCGACCTTAAATTCAACTTAGAAAATGTTACGGCCCTATGTAACTCATCCATTGACTCCTTCACTACTGGAATATGGAACTTATCTTTGATTGTGACACTATTGAGTTCACTATAGTCCACACAAAGGCGCCAAGTGTCATATACTTTTCTTACCAGCAAAACAGAAGATGAAAATGGGCTTTAGTTGGGCTGTATGACTTTGGATGCCAAAATTTCATTCATAATCTTCTATATTTCATAATTTTGGATATAAGAATATCGATATGGCCTAATAGAGATGGGTTTGGTTTCAGAAATTAGATTAATAGCATGGTCCTTAGCCTAGGAAGGGGTAGTCATTTAGGTTCACAGAAAACATCAATGTATGATTCTAGTAAGGACTGAGTTCTAGCTAATTGTTCCTTCTCTTCAAATAGCTCGCAGTTTTTTGCTCTTTCTAACACCTGCAGTAATATACCCCTCTTTTCTAGCTTGTTCCCTTGATTTAGAGACCTTTATTCAATTAGTTGAGTTATAACTAACCCCTTCAGTTCCACAGAATTATCCTAGTAAGAAAACTTCATAATTAGTTCCACAGGAAAAGCCCTAGCTCCAAGAGCCATTGGACACCTATGACCATGTTACATCCAACCAAGATTAAAACATGAACATCTAAGGAAAATTTCAAATTATGTATTCATACCCCTAACCCCTTCACTTTTGCCTTCATTAGGAAGCAATTCCCCATTAGTCACTCTCACTTTTACAATTTTAGTAATATGTAGGGGTATTTATTTTTCGTAACTACAATAGGATCTAAGAAGTTATAAGTTGAACCGATGTCAATCAAAATAGTAACCCAAGTTGACCCTATCTTCCCCTTAACACTTATGGTCTTAGGATTGTAGGACCTTGTAATTGCATGTAGGAAAATTCTTGGGTTCTGGTCAAATCCACCTTTAACACCTCCACTTCTCCTTCCTTCTCAGGTGATATTAATTCCTGGCCAATATCAATTTCCAATTCCTATAGCACTTCATCTAGGAGGTACAACTTAGGATTTTGGCACTTATGTCTAGGGCTCCACTTGACATTACAATGATAACATAATCCCTTCTCCCTCCTCTCCTTCATTTGGGTTTGGTTAATTTTATGGATTGGTATTGTGGGTTTTTGAGAGGTTTGATTTTCTTGAAGTGCAGTTTCTGCTAAGTGTGATATGACTAGTCTATTGTGCTTTTTGGATAGATTCATGTTTCCTCTTATATCTTGGACAAACTATATGTTGTGGTCAGATTTGAGGGGTTAAACATTCTCACGGACAACGTTATTTCATCTCTTAAACCACTCAAAAAATAACTTAGTTTATAGGTATAAGAAAGCCCTTTTAACCTATTTGACAAAGTCCCAAGTCCCTCCCCCCCTAGCCCTCTTCTTAGCCGTGTTAGTGCTTCTATTGGGTCATCATAAGCATTAGGGTCAAATCTAATCAATAATGCTCTCACAAATGTATCTCAATCTATTAATTGTCCTGACTCTTCTAAATCTTGAAATCATATCAATATTTGTCCCTCCATGTTAAAAGATACTAACAGCATACGATGGTGGGGTAGTGTGTTGTGAAAAACAAAGAAGTGGTTTACCTTGTATAGTCAATGACCATCAAGCAAAGTCCTATTCTTGGAAGATAGGAAAGTGTGTCCCATGTGTCTGCATAAGTAATTTGTGTTTTTTGCACGTGATTATATAAAAAGCAATAATCACAGGTCATAAAATTATATACAAAAAATAAATGTCTATAAATTCTCTTATAAGATAATTTTCCTTTTTAAATGCAAAAAATTTATTATTTTGCTAGAGATTTTCACAAATTTATAAATGGCAAAATATAGAGAAATAAAATAGGGACTAAAACATCGAAAATTGGAAGTCTAAGCATTGAACAAGCTACAAGAGCATACAGTAGCAAGCCAATAGTTCTACAATTTTTCAACTGCGGTCTCCATGCTTTGAAGAACAAAAACAGAGCAAGGAACAAAAACGTAGAAGACAGTGATAAGATAGTTGTTTTGTTATTCGTTCAGTCAAGGAGAAAATAAAATCAATTTATGCTATATTTCTATCACTAAGCAAGTAGAGATGGAGTGTGTCAGTGTGTATCAGTATATGTCTTCATAGAGACTTCTAAGCATGTCAGCTACATTTAAGTAGAGCTTAGGTTGGGTGTTTTGAGTGTTGAGGTGCAATTCCAAGTCTTTTAAAAATATTTGAACTTAGAATTATAATTATATAATATATGGTATTAATTGTTAAAACTTTTGGGGGGCCAATCGTACATAGTTTTGCCCCTGATAAATTCTAACATCTCGACTCTGGACTCTGGACTCCAGAGGAGGATTCTCATGGATAGGGCTAGGATTTTGATTTTTTTTTTTTGTAATTTTAACTCTTGTTTATTTTTATAGATTAGATGAGTTGATATAAAAGTTAAAATTTAAATAAAATATTATTAGAATATATTTTTTTAATATTATTTTTATTTTAAGATTTGAAAAAATTAAATTATTTATTATATTTTATATTTTATATAAAAATTTAAAAATTTTATAATAATAAGATGAGATGAGATGAAATAAAAAATTTTATAAACATAAAAGAAACCTTGAGTCAAGCTACTAACTGTTGCATGACCGTTTTATTTTATCTTTTAAGGTACGTTTGGGTAGTGAGAAGTGTTGAAAATATTTGTAAATAGTAGTGAAAAAGTAATGAAAAAGTAATAATAAAATATTAAATAGTAGTAAAAAGTATGTGAAAAGTAATAAATAGTAAAAAAATAAATAAAAATAAATAATAAAATAAAAAATAGTAATAAAAGTACTTAAAGTACTCTCACTTGCCAAATATAGCTTTAAGTTTTTAACTATCATCTCTATCTCTAGCTGTGATACTAAGGTTGTGTTTGAATGTTGAAGTGAGTTGAATTGAGTTGAGTTGAGATGATAAAATATTATTAGAATATTATTTTTTAATATTATTATTATTTTGAGATTTGAAAAAGTTGAATTATTTATTATATTTTGTATTAAGATTTAAAAAAATTGTAATGATAAGTTGAGATGAGTTAAGATGAGTTTGGTAACCAAACTCAGCAGTGGATTTCTTTTTTAGAGTTGTCAAGCCATACTGGACCTAGCTAGCTATCTTGTCGAGCCATCCTCGATAGAAATGTATCTGAGCAGGAAAATATTCCATACTTTGAGTATCCACAATGATTTAGTCAAAGTATTTAGCTATTAGAGTACTAAATATGATCATAATAAATTAGTTAAATTTTAAATAATTAAAATTTAATTATAGTTACTTTTAAAAAAAAAAATTTAATTTAAAGGTTATTAACATATATTAAATATATTTTTTATCAATTATTTCTCTCAACTTTTATTTCTATCACATATTTTATCACAATGACTGAGTTCATGTGCACATGTTCATATGTTGGGGATGGGTTCATGTATTGATATATTAATTTGAGTTAGTAATATATTAATTTAATTAGAATATGATCACTAATTAATATATAATAAGTAGAATAGTAAAATATGATAAAATTAAAAAAATTAATAATTAAAAAAATTAAATATTTTTAAAATTATTAATTACTCATTACTATATAATAAATAAATAGATAATCTAGTATGGAGATTTGATATGAATAGCTAAAACTAAATTCATCTTATATTATT
The DNA here is from genome assembly GCF_001411555.2 of Juglans regia. Taxonomy (NCBI): domain Eukaryota; kingdom Viridiplantae; phylum Streptophyta; class Magnoliopsida; order Fagales; family Juglandaceae; genus Juglans; species Juglans regia. The sequence goes on along the minus strand of NC_049916.1, from coordinate 19,956,114 downwards.
TTATTGTTATATAATAAAAAAATAAATTATTTCAATGTAGAGATTTATGTAAATGGAATAGCTAAAAGTCAAATTTCTCTTATATTTATAAAAAATGTTTTTTAATTTTGACTAATCCATTGAAGATGCTACTAAAGATACTCACGTATTGGACCTAGCTAGAAATAGAGAAATTAACGTGCGGTTGTGATAATGAGATGAGTTGAGACTATTTTAAATGAAAATGAAAATTAAATAAAATATTATTAAAATATTAATTTTTAATATTATTATTATTTTAAGATTTAAAATTTTGAATTATTTTTATTTTTTATGAAAAATTTTAAAAAAAATTATAATATTAAAATTAGAGGAGACGAAACCAAACCGCCCTACGAAAAAAACGTCCGCGAGTACACTCGTCAATTCAAGTACATCCCTTCTCCAAACACTTCTTCACAGGTCCACACTACACACTGCACGGCCATGCCTTGTTCCAGGCTACAGCCGAGGTGTTCTGAGCCGGATCCGACTGGGGGAAACACAGTCCTTTTCATGGCAATGCATCTACGAAATGACAGAATTACAAGTTAGCAAACGCCATTGACGATTGGTCCTCTTGTCTGGACCTCGCGTTCACCGATCGTCAACGGGGTTTGCAAGGCAGTGGCTCAGAGGTCTCGGTATTAGCAATTTTCGACAAATTCGAAACAAGTCACATAGGAAAACTCGGACAAGCATTTCCCCTGTTATAAACGTTTCTTTTATGATGATCAAAAAAGAAATGTTTATAACAGAGGAAATGCTTATCATTATTGACAGACTGTTCTGTCATTGCATTCCCTCTCATTTCATTTTCCCTCTGGTTCTTTCTCGGAAATCTCTGATCCGCTGCCTTCCCCTGCGCAATCAAGAGGTCTCTCGGCACGACTTTCTCAATTTCGCAACATTTATTTTATCAGGATCATTATTGATGCGAGGGTTTTTGTTTTTTAGTTTCAGTTTTGGAAATGAAAGCAAGGGCGTGTTAGATATTTCGTAAGGGCTTGGACAATATCGCAGTGAATTAGAGGTTCCGGAGAGAATATGAGTGATCACTTGGTGTTGACAGGGACGGAGCAGCTGGCTGAGGGTCCTTCTGGGCCGCCCCCAGGCGCAGAAGGGGCAGGCACATCGTGTTCGATGGATAAGAATAAGAGGATTGAACAAAGGGAGGGCTCGGATGAGAAAGAATCACTGATTCAGATGGCGGAGTGTCGCATTTGCCAGGAGGAGGATAGCGTCTCCGTCACGGGCTTGGAGATCCCTTGTGCTTGCAGCGGAAGCCTCAAGGTATAAGCTTTAAAACCCATTTTTGCCTCGCTATCAAATTTGAAGTATATCAAATAAATAATTGTGATATGAAGTATACTTCATTGGGAATTTGATTGAAAAAAAAAAGAACATTTTGTAAAATAGAAAGGCAATTTTTTATTAAAAATATATTAATTAATATGTGATAAAAATTATTTAATTACCTCATGAAGAATAGAAAAGAGGCCTAAAAAAATGAGAGCTGTAATAACTAAATATAAATGGTCATTAGTGACTGTTCTTTTATTTTTCCAAGAATTGTTAAAGCTAACAAGTCACTTACTTCGGTGTTAAATGAAAGTGTTTATTAAGGTGCTTTATTGTAGGGTGGTTTTTTCTAGGAACTACTATAGGAAGTGAGAATTCTAATATTTTCTGTTTTATTTCTCCTAAAACAGTTTAACTGGTATAATTTTGTTTTTGTTATTTGGTTTTCTCCAATGTATTATTGATTTCATATATATATATATATATATATGTATGTATTCAGTATGCGCATAGAAATTGTGTTCAGAATTGGTGCAATGAGAAAGGAGATATAACTTGTGAGATCTGTCTTCAGGTATGCTTTTTGAATCTATCTTTTTGGTGATATTTTCTAAGCAGCAAACTTGATATTAAATTTGATTTTCCTCGACACTAGAATGCTTACTCCAAGTTTGAAATTTAACCATTGAAATTATTTTTTTTATGGCATCAAGAAAGCATCCTGGTACTCAAGAATGACATGGAGCAACCACACTAGTAGAAACATTTCCCCTGCTTATCAAATGATTTTCAATTTTTTTATTTATTTTAAATGCCATTCTCGAGTACTTGTATGCTTGCCCCACCATTTAACGGGAAATGAGAGAATCACTGGTCTCTTACAATAACTGACTTCAGATAGGCGATGTTTAAGGCTTATGGGGCATGGGTTGAACCACTAGTTTTCTGTTCTCTTAAGAAAATTAAATTTGAACTGCTACAAAACTCAAGACAAAAACTATCATATGTAGGATTCATAGATTTTTTGTGCTCGTTGCTTACTTACATTTTACCTTTCGATGAATAGGCTACCTATCTGTTTTCCATGAGCATATTTTTGGATCAAACTGAATGTGGCCTATTTCGGAATAATTTTGGCTGCATTATTTTCTGGCAGTAGTTTTAACTTTTATTTAAATACACTTCATTGTCAATTGTTACCTTTTCTATTTTTTTCATGTACAGCCTTACCAATCTGGTTATACTGCTCCAGGTCCTCCACCTCACCCTGAAGAGTCTGCCATTAATATTGGGCAAGTTAAATCTTCTCATTCTTTCCAATTGTCTAGGTTTATTTTTTTTGCGAGTTTTATTATTTTGCATGGTATAGATATAAACTTGAATGTACTTTTGAAACCTATGGTGGCACTTTCTTCTTTCAGTGGAAGCTGGACAATCTCTGGGACCAGTTTGGATCTTATTGATCCTCTCAGCTTGGCAACTGCAGAGGCAGAACATATATTTTTGGAAGCTGCATATGATGAGTATGCAGCTTCAAATGATAGAGTAGATGTGTTTTGCGGTGCAGCTGTTCTAACGGTAAGACCATGAATTGTAGATTCTTTGGAAGAGATAACAGATGGAGAACTTCGTGAATAGTAAAAACCTATATGCACATGCGTGCATATAAATATTAATGTCACAAACATAGTTCTGTTTGTTAGTCTATAACGTCATTCCAATAGCTCATTGGCTGCTTGCAGTATCTGTCAAAGAGTGAATAAATATTTTAGCTTTTACTGATGTTTAATATTTGATGGAAGAGAGGTTTGGGACAAATTTAAAAGAAAAAAACAAGAGTACATGGCGTGATTTTTAAGCTCTTGAAGGTGTTTCCACTTATCATGGGTGAAAATAATTTATGCCAATTACTGTCAAGTCATTTAAATGACATTTAGAAAAAGGGAAAAAATGGAGAAAATGTTTCCCATTTCTCATAATCACAGGCATTTAAGATCTTACTCTATTTAGCAGTCAATGGCCATCCTGCTCTTGCATGGTGCATTGACCATCACAGATCCTGATGGAGAAGATGGCATGTCTATTTTTTTCTCTGTAAGTGCAATTTGAACTCAAAGTTCTTTTGTTTAGCTAAATTATCATTTAATGATAAAAAAAATTAATTGTTCTGTGTGCTGCTGCACTAATAATGTTGAAGGTCGTTTAGTTCTCAAGCAAGTTGATATTTAGTTGTTCTGCAGTTCATCTTGCTTCGAGCTGCTGAGTTTCTGTTTCTCTTCAGCATTATAGCTTGGCCCATCAGAACTTTGCAGCATCGACACCATAGACAGGTCAGTCTTGCTATCTCAGGCTTGCAACTCAAAGTTCTCTTTATCTGTGTACAGCTGCACTATTTATGTTGAAGGTCCTTCAGTTCTCAAGCAAGCTAATTTAGTTGTCCTGCAGCTCTTCTTGCTTCGGGTTGCTGAGTTTCTGTTTGTCTGTGGCATTATGGCTTGGGTCATCAGTACTTTGAAGCGCCAACGTCAAATACAGGTCAGTCTCTTTATGTCACTCTTGCTTTTAGTTCTACTCTTAATCATAAACTCTTTTTATTGCTACATTCATCGTTTTAGCAATTCCACCTTTCCCTTTTTCTTCGAGGACTTTTGCTGCCTCTATGACTGCCTTTAGGTACTGGATATCATGCAGAAAACATCCATCCAGAATATATTTTCCATTTAGTAATTAGAACTGATATTGTACTTCCATTTGCGCTTAAATTGGTGTTTGGATTCAGGATCTTTCTATGATGATTGGGTGAGACGGGAGGCTGCAGCACAGGTAGCAACACAAAGTTGCTTTCATACTACAACATGGGCGACGTAGGGTTGGCAATTTTGCGGCAGCATCAAGACCCACTCTGACTTCACCCCAGGAACTTGTTTAATTTGACTGTACATGCACTGATACTACATGGTTTTCTTCTGTGTTCTACTGAAAAAGAGATTGTGCAGAAATTACGATTACTCCGTCCAGAGATTTTTAATTGAGAAAGGAACAAACAAAGAGGGAAATATGTTCTGTTGTTAATACAGTTTAGGCTTTGTTGGAAAGCCTTGACATCTCCATATTTTGTGTTATTTTTTTCCCTTCATCTCTATAAATGTATATACTAGTTGTGAGTTACCTCAAGTTGCACAGCACCCGGTTGTTATCTGGAATTTGCTGTCTTTTGTCATATAAACATGTGTTGTAACTTCAATAAACCTCTCTCTCTCTCTCTCTCTAGATGCAGCCATAAGTGTTATATAAACTACCATCTTGTTAGCTTTGCTGGCACAAGTAGATTATTTCTATGTGGATATTCTGGTGAAAATATAGATACAATGCATATTCATCTGCTGAATATTAAGTTCAATGAGTTGGATATTCTGGTGAGCTTCACATATTGTCTCTCCTAACTTGAATGAGTACTTTAATCCGATCGACCAAAAATCATTTCAGTTTGGGTCAACGGCTCAACACTTTGGCCCCCAGATAAAAAAACGAAGTCGTTTTACCTATTAAAACTAACCGCATAAGACCGTCAAAGGACTGAAAATCTGAGGGAACGTGCGTGTGTTCCAAGTACTGGTCCACTTTGCCGTCTCTCTGATATTGATCGTGTGTTTTGCTCCATTAAAACGACTTGGTTTATTCAAATTGATAGACAACGTGGAAGAGGCTTCACTCTTTGTTGGCTTTTAAACGTCTTGGATAGAGATACTAATATGAAATAGCACTTCCATGTTGGCCTTTTACACAGTCGGATTCAAAGCTTATAGAGTTTTTATCCAAATTTTGAAGAGCTAGTCACACATAGATACAATTTTAAGATGTGTAAATCTCACCCACCGATTTAAAAAAAAAATCGGGTTCACCATTAAAATTTTTTTTTCTTATGTGGGTCCAAATTCAACCATTTTTTTGTAAAATGAGTGTATGAAATTTGCGCAACGATGCATGAGTGAATTAGTCGGATAACATTATTTTTTCCAACAACTCTAGAATTGATTTTCTCCAGCTGTATGAAATGCAAATTGGAAGCAGCAAAATTTATATTCGTATTCAATGGTACCCTCTTCACATTGGCGACCTTTTCTTTTTAAAATAAAAAATAAGAATTGGTCCACCTGAACGGCTGAACCCAATAGAATATGGAGTGGTTAATCCCAACAAACAAAAAAAAAAAATTTGTCAACTTCGAATAAAAAAGAAAAGATCATTATTGTATTTGGCTATTTGCCTTGAACCATTCCAGAAAATTCTAACATTTATATAAGGAGATAAAATGAGATGAAATAAATTGAGACTATTAACAAGATTATCAATTTAAATTAAATAAAATTATGTACAAGTAAATTTACATACTAATCTATGTAATAATATTGTTATCTTTATATTTTAAATTTAAATTAGTACTATTTTCAATAAAATCTACTTTCTAACTAATTATATTGAATATGTATATACGCAAAATTACTTATAATTAAATTTTTTCTTAAATAAAATGTCATCTCTATATCGAAACGGGCTTGACCGCAATGCAAGCAACCGCAAATGGAAAAAGGCAGAGTTTTTGAGCCCTTGATTGGGGAAACAAAAGAGGTGGCACTTGCCAAGAAACCAGCACTTGTCAAGATACTTTAAACCAGATGAACAAGACATGATATTCTTTAAAGATGGTAAATGACCAATTTATTACATTTTGATTTCTTCGGCTCAAAATGCTTATTATCATATCAATTTTAAAAAATAAATTAAAGTATAATAGGAATTTATTAAAATATTGGTGTGAGGTTTTAGAACAAATATTTTCTCTTGATCATCCCTCGTTTCTTTAGAGAAACTATGGGACATTTTTTTAATCAAGTAAATAGATCTATTGTGCATCAAGGAGTTTGTGGAGGAATCAAACAACCATCCTAGAAGAATAATTCAAACATGACAACAAACAAAGTAGGAGAGAAAAAGTAAAATGGAGAGAAAACAAGACCAAATCAGTTGTCTTTCTCGTGATTTCTTAACTTTAAACTTATGTCAATCAAAAATGTTTTCATTCAAAATTTTGATATTCCTAATCATACTAGTTGAATCGTGTCTTGAGTTGTTGGCTTATGAAATCAATTGAATTGTGTCATTTTAGTTGGCAATTAAAAACATTAAAATTAAAAAACGATTTATATTGATTAACAGAAAAAGTCATTTTTACACGATCTAATATGAAATTTGTGAAGCAGAACGTCTAAAAAATTCTACTTATCATTTCTTATACCATACATCAATATGTGATTTATTATTATTTTTCTTTCTATTTAAATACATATATTGACATGTAAATATATTTAGATAAAATAATAAAAATAAGAAATCACATGTTAGTAGTGGTGAAGATGATAAGTAAAATTTCTATTTGTAAAATAATATTTACTTAGTTTTGTGAATATAAATAAGATGAATTGGAGAAATTGAGAAAATTCTTGTAATTAGTGAAAATAGATGTGAATCCTCTTTTACTTTTACTTTTACTCATAGATGATCGATAGTTTGGATATTGGATAGAAAGTATTTGGATATTGAGATTTGAAAAAATTAAATTTTTTATTTTATTTTATATAAAAATTTAAAAAATTTATAATAATTAAATAAATAAGATGAGATAAAATTAATTAAGATAAATTATAAAAATAAACAAGACTAACCAACCACAGCCAAATAAAATTCTTAGAAGAGAAGGGAACAAGAAAAACAGAAAATCTGTCGGCTTCCGTGGTTAACCCGACTTTTACGCGGTCGTTAACGCGGCAATGCTTATTAGACAACATTACCCTCAATGCCGTTGACGATCGGTAAATTCGAGGTCTAGACCAGTGGGCCCCACATTCGTATAATATATATGTATATATAATATAAGTTTTTCCTCTCGAGTGGACCCCACATTGTGTATACATGTAGGGAAAATTCCGAAACTAATCGATTAGGAAACTCAGACAAACATTTCCCTAGGTATATGCATTTCCGCCATTGGATTCCCCTTCATTTTCCCCCTCTTGAATTTTCTCGGAAACCTCTAATCCGCTGCCTTTCCCAGCGGGATCAAAAGGTTTCTAGGTCCTACCTCCTCAATTTCTCTACATTTATTTTATTATTATCATTCTCGAGGGTTTTCTTTTTAAAGTTTCAGATTTTGAAAGCTACAGCGTGTTTGGTATTTCACAAGGGCTTGGGCGATATTGTGGTGAATTAGGGTTTCCCCGAGAGAATATGAGTGATCACTTGGTGTTGTATGTGGACGGTCCGATTCCGCCTGCTGCGGTGACCGGGGCGGAGCCGCCTTCCGAGGCTCCTTCTGGGCCGCCCCTCGGCGCAGAAGCTGCGGGCCCGTCGTGCTCTGTGGATGAGAGTAAGATGGTTGAAGAAAGCGTGAGCTCGGGTGAGGAGGAGCCGCTGATTCAGATGGCTGAGTGTCGCATTTGCCAGGAGGAGGATAGCGCCCATAACTTGGAGACCCCTTGTGCTTGTAGTGGAAGCCTCAAGGTATAAGCTTTAAAACCATTTTTGCCTCGCTATCAGATTGGAGGCCTTTGAATATGTTTGTCTCTGTCATGTATTATACATATGCTGCTGAATGTGTGATATGAACTATAGTTCTTTGGTTTTCTGCTATTGTACTTAATGGAGGGATTGTTCACGAGTTTTTGTTTTCTTTTCAGGATCCTAGAATGTAATTAGGTGTTTCTTTTGTACACTTCCTGTATAGATGGGCTTCGCCTATTTCATGCATGAATAAAATTTTCTTACTTATAAAAAAATGAACTATAGCTCTTTGGTATTTGTAAGATCGGTACTTATCCAAAAAAAAAAAAGGATTAAGTCAGCGTGCGATATATAAACAAATTCTAATAATTGTTTTTTGATAGGTAATCAATAAACAAATTTTAATAATAGGAGCGTGTTTGTTGTCGAAGACGTTACTAATTTGGATTTATGTTTTCTCGAGCCTCTCTCACCCCACCTTTATTATTTTTCAGTCATTTTACTTATCAAAAAAAAAAAATTTGGATTTATGTTTTCAATTAACGTGACATAATCTTTCTGAAAATTTGTGTGGTTGATTGGAATTGAAAGGGTGTTTATATAAGGGTGTTTAATTTTCCAAAAATTAAAGTATTTTTAGTTATGTGTTTTTCAAGCTTTTGAATTTTGCTTGTCCATTTGATGGCTGTAGAGTGTCTCCATTGAGGATCTTAGTTTTGGTGATTATGTTCTGTAATCATGAGGTTACTAATGAGTAGTGGTGGCAATTCAACTTGGTGAGTTTGCTATGCTAATGACAGTCGCTAAGAGATTCTTTGCTAGGAGTAAGTTGTAATACTGTCATCACTCGTTTCAAATGCAGTCTTCATTCAGTTGATGATTATCTTGAATTTTGCAACACTGCATGTCATACCTCTGACTTCATTAAATGGTGAAATGGGAATTTGTTGATTTTAATTTTTTTTTTTTTATTATATGGGCTTTAAAGAAGTGTTAAAAAGTGGTTTAGGGCCTTGAATTAATGTGTAAGAGGGCTCAATTCATGTTCTAATAAGAATAGTCAAAAGAAACCAAGAAAAATTAGGAAGCTTGTTTCAGTGAGGGTTTACGTTATTGAGAGATTGCAAGTGCACTGTGTGGTGACTTATTCAGTCAGGTAGGATTGGCTTGGGTCATGTCCAAAAGAATTGTAAGCCAAGGAATATAGAGTTGGAGTCTTTACCTAGAAAATGCTTTTAGTTAGTGTTTGGAGCACAATGGGGGGTTTTTTATGTTTGGTATGATGTTTTTAGATTGAAGACAACGTTTGATACTTAAATAAATCTTTTCATGAGTTGTAACGACGTGCCACATCGTTAAAACTTAAAAGTTTATCAATATTAGTTACTTAGGATTTTGGTTTACAGAATTTTCTAGTTTTTACCCTATGATATGAACAATACATATCATCCTATACCTCACTGCCAGGTGGAGTTACAGTAGCTTAAGAACCATTGTACATCATTGGTCTTTCTTGGAGCTTGTGTGGTTAGACGATAGCTGTAATGAGTAACTCAAAAAAGGTTGTTAATAACAGCTTTCTTTTTCAATAATCATTTCTGTGGACCACTATTGTTAGAGCTAAAAAGTCAATCCTTTGGCATCAAAATGAAAAATATTTATTAAGATGCTTTTATTGTGCCATGGGCGTTATTATAAACTACTCTAGGAAGTGACAATTCCCATTTTCTTTTCTAATCTTTTTTTATGCAGTGAAATTGTTATTATTTTCTGTTTGTTATCTCGGTTTTCACTGATGTATCCTTGACTTCATTTTTTTTAGTATGCACATAGAAAGTGTGTTCAGCATTGGTGCAATGAGAAAGGAGATATAACATGTGAGATATGTCATCAGGTATGCTCTTTAAATCTAATTTCTATTTTATGCTATTTCTAAGTAGCAAACATGATATTGAAGTTAATTTTCTGTGACACTAGCATGCTTGCTTCATATATGGAAGTACACTATCAAAATTATTATTTTTTATGGCATGGAGAGCATACTAGTGCTCAAGAATGACATTGAACAAGCATTATATTAAAAAGATTTCCCCAGGGTATCAAATGATGTTCAAAGTTTTTTTTATGCCATTTTCGGGTACTAGTATGTTTTCTCATTCCACTCCATGGGAAATGAGAGTCACTGGTCTCATACAATAACTGACTTTAGATATACCACAGTTAAGGTTTATATGGAGCATGGGTTGAACTGCCAGTTTCTTGTTCTCATATGAAAAAATAATTTTTAAGTGAAATTGAAGCCATACCCAAAAATCATTGTACAAAGGACTCATAGACTTGATGGGTTTGTTGCTTATGTACAATTTATCTTTAGATAAGTAGCCTGCCTATGTGTTTTCCACGAGTGTTTTTTTTTTGGGGGGTTCAAACTGTATCTGGCTTGTTTTGGAATTATTTTAGCTGCAGTTTTTCTTGTTAAAATATTGAAGTTTATGTTTATATACACTCCATTTTTATGATAACAGCCTTACCAACCTGGTTATACTGCTCCACCTCCTCCACCTCACCTAGAAGAAACTGCCATTAATATTGGGTAAGTCCCATTTGGATTTAAAGATGAGTTGAGATGGTTTTAGATGAGTTAAATAAAATATTGTTAGAATATTATTTTTAATATCATTATTGTTTTATGATTTGAAAAAGTTGAATTGTTTATTATATTTTGTGTGGGAATTTGGAAAAGTTGTAATGATGAGATGAGATGAGATGAGTTTAGATGAGTTGATGTGAATTCTGAATCCAAACAAAGAAATTGTCCCATTTCTTGTCTTTTTTTCATGACTATTATTATTATGTGTTGTATAGATGTCAATTTGAATGTCTTTTGAAATCTTTGGTGGCCCTTGTTGCAGTGGAGGCTGGACAATCTCTGGCACCCCTTTGGATCTTAGTGATCCTCGCATCTTGGCAATTGCAGATGCAGAACGCCAATTTTTGGAAGCTGAATATGATGAGTATGCAGATTCAAATGCTAGTGGGGCTGCATTTTGCCGTTCGGCTGCTCTAATTGTAAGCCCTTGAATTGTAAATTCTTTAGACTGGAAATCACATGGAGAATTCCCTGAATAGTCAGGAACAAGAACACAAACACCTATGTCTACATGCATTTATATGAATATGTATATCATGAACATTCTTCTGTTTGCAAGTCTATAAACCCGGGCAGTCATTCCAATTGCTCATTGGTTGCATGCACTTTCAGCCAAAGCATGATTAAAAATTGTTAGCTCTCATCGATATCTCATATTTGATGGAAGAGCAGTATGGGGAAAAAATCCCCATTAACCAAGGGTACATGCTGTGGTTTTAAGCTCTTATAAAAAAAATTAAGCTGTTGAATCATGTGTAAAAGGCATTTATGCCAATTCCTGTTGAGTCAAGTAAATGACATCTAAAAAAGGGGGGAATGTTTCCTATTTCACATTTAAGACCTGGATTTTCTCTATTTGGCAGTTAATGGCCCTCCTGCTCCTGCGCCATGCATTGACGATCACAGATCCTGATGGAGAAGATGACACATCTACGTTTTTCTCTGTCAGTGCAATTTGAACTTGAAATTTGTTTTTTAATTGTCTATTGCTGCTGCACTATTTGTTGAAGTTCATTCTGCAGTTAATGAAACTGATATTTTGTTTATGTTCCGCAGCTCTTCTTGCTTCGAGCTGCTGGGTTTCTGTTGCCCTGCTACATTATGGCTTGGGCCATCAGTGTCTTGCAGCGTCGACGTCAAAGACAGGTCAGTCTTGCTTTTAGTTCTACTCGTAATCATAATTTTTTTAAGCAATAAACTCGTTAATTGCTTCATTCATCCTTTTACTTAATCCCGCTTTTCTTTTCTTTTTTTCTTCAAGTAATTTTTCTACTATGACCTTACGTATTATATGTAAATACATTCTTCCTTGAATGTATTTTCCATTTTTTAATAATTAGAACAGGTACTATTGTACTTCTTTATGTACTTCAATTGGGATTTGGTTTCTGAATTTTTCTGTCATGATGTGGTGAGACAGGAGGCTGCAGCATTGGCAGCGACACAAGTTGCTTTTGTGCTGCAACATGGGCAACGTAGGGGTCTGCAATTTGCGATAGCATCAGGACCCACTGTGACTCCACACCAGGAACCTGTTTAATTGGGTTGTGCATGCGCTGGTGCTAGATGGTTTTCCGTGTTCAATTGAGAGAGTGATTGGGCAAAAACTGGTAAAAAATAAATATGAACATTTCCTTCGCCCAGAGATTTCAAATTGAGAAAAGAAAACATTAACAAAAAAAAAAAGGGTAAAAGGTGTCTTGGTAAATACTGTTGTAGCTTGTTGGAGGCCATGACATCTCCATATCTGTTTTTCTCAGTTCTACAAATGTATACATGACTTGTGCATCCTCAACTTGATGAGTACCGGCCGCTTGTCATCTGAGATTTACTTCTTGATCACATAAACATGATTTGTTGCAACTTATTTTCGAATGATTGTATGCTTACTTCCTTTTTCCTTGATCATCTAATCCTTTCTCGGACATTGGTGTTTCTTTATCTGATGACGCTCTGGCAAGATATAGAAGCCAAGCCAGCTTTTCTTACTGATCAGGGGATGCTTTGCTTTCGATGTCAGTCACCCTGTGGGGATTAGATGTAGCCATAAGTGGTATATAGACTACCCGTATGTTAGCTTTGCTCGCAAAAGTTTATTATTTCTGTTAGCGCAAGTGATAGTGGTGTACCATTTTAGTGGTGGAAGAAATATCCAATGAATATTTTTCTGAAAGTTTTAAAGAATGAGTCTTATATAAGTAAGTCCTTTGTAAAAAGTGAATTCTATTTAAAAAATGATTTTTTTTTTAACACTTTTTTAAGGTGGGATTGAGTTTTTTACAAAAGTTTATACGGGATTTGTTTATTTGGTGTTGGTACATATTATTTCTTGTAACTTTCCAAGAAATGGTGTTAGAGATAACTGTGCTCGGAATGCACTTAGAGACTTGCTCCTGAGGTTCTGTATGGTTTTCAAGATATGACCATGTCTCCCTTGACAAGGGACAAGGATTTAATGACTTTGAAAGATCTGGCAAGCATTAATATTATCATGGGTCATCTTAACTTCATAGGTTGCATCCGATTCATTCAATCTGAGATGGATCCTATCTTGAAGCACCCTAAAGAGGCCGATGACTGGCATGGAGGTGCAATTTCCACGCTTACATCAAGTGTGGAGAGTTGCAACTTGCGAGGGTATCATAGATAAAAGGTTACGTGGACAAAGTCTCACCTAGCACCATCACCATTATTGTAGGTTTGAAGTCAATTTCCTATCCCAACCAATACGGTGTATGATGGGTTGATATGCCCTATATATATATATAGCTATGAAGGAATGATGTCATGTCTTTATTCGGATTCTCGAATACAGGGATAAGATATGGTGTGATGGTTGTTCCCATGGATGTGCGACGTGTCATCTTGGATAGGTCATGTCATTTCGACTTGGATGTCACAATTTATGGTTGCTCAAGCTTGTCCTTTTAAGTTCAAGAGTAAACAAATCTAACCTAACCTTTTACCTTTGAAACCTACTAACAAGAATGCGATATAGATAGAGATCAATTATAAAATATAGTCATAGATATTAATGTACATGCATATTGTGATCTTGTACGGGATTTCATTGTTCACCATCTCCTAATGGACAGTACTGCATGCAAAGTACTGAACAATGCTAGAAACTGTTTAACGCTGGTTGATTAGCATGACCCAATGCACCAAAATTAAACACTAAAGTTCAGTCACAACATTCTCCCTTCTTCTGAATAATCAAGAACAACCACCTTTGAAAAAGTAATGAAACAAGGGAATGCGCCTGGTAACAACTACCAACTCCATCTGCTTTTGTCTTCTTTGACTTACCTTGTTGTGCTCCTTTTCCTCTCCTTTCTTTGGTGCCTTGGTCAGTTGATCACCATATGGATGTGAGCCACTGTGCTGAGACAGTGAAGGTGGGTGAGCTAAACCTCATGAGGTCTTCGGATCGGATCTAAACCAAAATTATTAAGGAAAAGCCACAACTTTAAGACTTGCCTCGAGAATCTAGAAAGCCCTAGCTAATTTGTTTCTTGTATTGTGGTGCTGATTATGTTATAAGAGGGCGTGGGATCCACTAAGTTTATATGGAAGATTCTAATGGTAACAAACTTTGAAAGAAAAACAAAGGGGTATCTAACAAGCCATCAACATTAGCATAGTACTCAGCGCTACCCCAAGCCGGGTGTGTTTTGCTACTTGTAAGCTTGATGTGTCAACACACTATTTATCGATCCATTATAATAATGAAAAGTTAAAATGCTAATAAGATCCCTTTCAGTAACATGTTGGATGCATTTAGAGGCGCTTATAAATAGATTTTTTTCTATACCCATTTCACTAGGAGCCAAAGTGCCCATTGGCACTTTTTTTTTTTAGAAGAGGACGATACCCCAAATTTTATTGAAACCCCTCACTTATAGTAAAGGAAAACTGTGGTTACAACATAGATACCTGGGGAATACAAATTTCCAAGAAAGCCCAAACCCAGCATTAAAAAACCTAAAGCTATTAGCCACAATACCAAAAAACCTAAAAGGAACTAAAAGGACAAACCTGCAAGGGAAACAAGAAAGTAAGCACATTAACCAAATGATAAACCCGATGCAACTTACCAGGAACAAACACTACGAGATCCACAAGTAAGGAAGATCAATTTTGTCCATACTAGAAGACCTCTTAAATTGTTGGGAAACCTATCTCTATCACTAGTCCAGTCCATATTTAAGCCCCTAGCTCCACTCTTGGCGAGAGAATCAGTCATTGCATTACCTTCTCGAAAAACATGTTTCACACAGTATTCCATGGACGCAAAATAAACACGAACCTCATCCCAAAAATCCTCTAAATACCAGATGTTACAGTCACCCCTAATGATCCAGTTAATAAGGATTTGGGAGTCAGTCTTAATTTCTACCCGATTGAATCTAAGCTGATAGCACATTCTGACCCCTTCTAGCAAACTCTGCATTTCAGCAAAATTATTAGAGCCCTAGCCTAAGAAAACAGAGTAGGTCGTACACATATTTCCATAGACATCGCGTACAACATCCCTAGCTCCAACCGGCCCATGATTTTTAAAACTACTACCATCCATATTTAATTTAACCCATTGGCACTTGCAGCCACCCAAGATCAGCTGATTTAGCACACATCTTTGAACTTGGCATGCATTTATTATCAACATGATGAGGTTCTACTTCAGTGTCCCTCGAATCTGCTACTAAAGCCACAGTTGGAATCTTGGCTGGATCCCACTAGGCCTAAACAAAACATGAATAAAAGATAAGTGTTGAATTTACAAAGAGATTTTATAAACATTTACAAATTGGTGTGTTATAATATAATACATCAAATATACTTTATAACAAAAAGTGTTTTACAATCTTTTATACTATTTCATTTCACATCAATTTACAAATTATTATTGTAAGATGGAGATCATATATTTTGGACGGGCTCTACTACTCCCAAAGGCCCATGAGGAGTTAGCATGGGCTTGGCCCTCCATAGCCCAGCAAGACACCTGAGGCCTAGATACCCACCTAACCCAATAGAGTTCGAGCTAGACCGATAAAGAGAGTTCCCGCCCATTAACTCGGCACGGTTAAGGACACTTATCCACTTAAAACAGATAGATAATTCTGATCGACAGAAATTCAAGTTTCAAATGAGTAATAAGGTGATTAAACCCAAAGGATCAGAAGAAAGCGAAATATCTATTTAAAGGGATCAGGTGTGTAAAGTGAAGGATTTGAATTGGTTTTAGAGATTACTCCTACTATTGCTGACTTAGGTATCGGAGGCTCCCCTTCTCCAACCTCGTGCCTTTTATCCTTTGGTTGCAGGAGATTGAGAGTGCTAAGTGGTGAAACGCGTCTTCAACATATTTCTTTTTTTATAAAAGTACGTTGTTAAACAATCTTAAGGAAGAAATTAATTAGCAAATCAAATCTTGGTAAAAATCAATAATGTGTCAAAGTACTGATGAAATAGCACATAAATAGATCGTTCTATAGGGACGATGGCAAAGAATTCTTGTGCCCCCGTCCCTTCTTCCCCAAATAAACAAATAAAAATTCTATAGGTTATATCTCAAAAAAACAAAAATAGGATCAAAGAAACAATACTCAGCATCCTTTAATTTAAAAGATGCAAAATTTTGGCGTCTGGGATTCATGGGACCTCAGTGTAGTTTTCAAACTATCTTGTAAAACATCAGTTAATGCATCATGCAAACTGCTTAAAACCCCAAAAGAAAATTCAAACCTCATGGAGGAGAACATAGACTAGAAAGCAACAACTCATTCTAAATCTTTTTACTTTTATTGGAGGATAAAAAGCAAAGAATTAGCACATTAACAAAACATCCAAGCTCAACTTGTATTGATGACCATGACCAGTCATCCTTCAGCATAAGGCACCGAGTAGTGTGATTTTGATAAAGTGAAGAAACTTATGCTTTAGAATGATTCAAGTTGCATGATATTGTACACTGTTTTAATATGCATTATAAAATAATAAAGAAAAAGATGGTCTGCATGAATAAACAAGAAAAATATCAAACTTTGTGTTTGTGTCTGTGTCATATCTGAGATATTCAATGTGGAGAATTTACGCAGACCAAAGAAAAGTGTAAAGAAAGACACTTAGCACAAAAACCAAGTGCTGTAAATTTTGTTGTATGGGGAATAGAGCTTGGAATTATAAAGTGGAGAGGAGATCTAATTAGAATGGCATAAAGCAATGCTTTGTTTCTTTGGGAGCTTGTTCTATTCCCTCTTATTTCCTTTCGCCCTCCATCCTTTATATGATTCAGTTACCACTTTAGCAATGTTGTGGTTTCTGGTGGCCCATTTCCTCTTTCTACCTGATTTAAAAACAAAAACCTACTTTGCTTAATTACAAAGGATTTGTGTTTATGTGTCTTTACCAAAATACATGTGCATACAAGTCTTCATTTTGTGAGATAAACCCAGACCCGCCCTCCTTCCTTATGGGCAAAGGGGAAAAAAAAACCCCTCATATCCGCCCATATCCATCCTGTTATTCCTGAAATACATCTAGCATATGCTAGACCTAAAAGTGAAAATTTGATGGCATCCACATGAGCTGAAACCAAACCGAGCATGAACCATTGGCTTAGCGAGAATGTAATCAGTCTCAAGTGCATGTACACGCAAGCATGGTCGGGTGATGTGGCAAGAGGGTAGGGTCCAAGAGACAGGGTTGCCCTTTTCTTAGTGGACAAAAGCATGGCAAATGATATGGATGTTTTGGGGGGTGATGAAAAAAGATACTTGGCTTCTCAAGGGTATTGTTCCAACCCCTTTATTTGTCCTGATCAGATTCTTAATTGTTCAACAACCTTAATTTGCTTAGGATTTCATTGTGAATCTAAAATTCCTTTTAGTTGTTTTGGGTCCCTCTCTGTTTTATGCTATCAACTTATCAAGCTCCCTCCAAATCGAATAAGAGATATATAACAAGCTTATCAACAGGAATGGAGCATAAGAATAGAGGGTTTATAAACTCAAACCTGTTTTCTCCCTGTCATTACCCTAAACAAAAGGAAGATTTTTCCATTCTTCTTCTTTGTAAGAAGGTCGAGAAAACATGGTTTTCCATGCTCATAGGGGGTTTATCCTTCTAATCTGCATTAGGTTCTTAGCAATTCAACCAGACAATTTCTAGCTTGAGAAGCATAGACCTTGCCCTCAAACAAGGCCATGTAGATTGTGGGATAATGGCGAAGAATCCACTTGTTCTTAAGTCTCTGGCAATGGAGGGAAGAAACACAGAGAAGATGTCAGCACATGTAAACAAGAAGTTGTTCGATACAAACAAATCGAGCAAAAGGAGAGTGCAAAGAGGATCAGATCCTATCCACAATAAGTCTTGACACATTCCTATAACTCTGACTAGAAAAGAAGAAGAGCAAGTTTACATATACAGAGAGAATTAGCTTCTAGCTAGCAAAGAAGATGAAACTAGAAGGTAGTGGATTCTTTCCTAGGCCAAGGAACTTTGAAGAGGTCTATTTGTTGGGTTTATTTTCTTTCTTTCTTTTCGTTCAATCTTGTTTCAAGAGTTCTCCATTAGAGATAGATATGTATAGTCAAGCATCATCTTTGGATTTTAAGATGATATCATAATCAATGACAGATACATATTAAAGGCAGCATACATGATGGTGCAGGCTCCCAGAGGAGTAAAATTTATAGCTGTTTTCCTTTATTTTCTTGTTTGTTTTTTTCACTAGTGCTAAAGCTTCAAGCAGATTACACTAAAATTCTTTTGTAAATATGTAAATTCCTATCATGTCATGGCGCAGAGAGAGTTAGAAGTGCAAACAACATAGATTAAGGCCATGCTTGGATATACAAACACTCTCAACCTATCTCATCTCATCTCATCATTATAATTTTCTAAATTTTCACACAAAATATAATAAATAATTCAAATTTTTCAAATCTCAAAACTATAATAATATTGAAAAATAATATTCTAACAATATTTTATTCAACCCATTTAAAATCATTTCATCTCATCTCATTTCACTATCCAAATGAGCTATAAACGACCCATTAGGCCACGAGGCCATACAAACAAGACGGTAGATCAATATATGTTATAATCAATAGTTTGAAACTATCATCTTTGTAACCTCTGATGCTGAGCTCAGGTTGTTCTTCTTTACAAATTTCGCTAAAAAAAAAAAAAAACCTTTTTTGATTGCTTGGTTAAATTAGAGAAGATAATAATTTATAGCCATTTTATCAACGAGACTTTTCTTGAAGGGAAAAAAATTAAAAAGTAAATAAAATCATCAAAATTTAATGCATAAAAGACCACATTTCGAAAGAGGCATGCACTTTGTATGTACATATGAACTAGGCGACGACGTATTAACAGCCAACCTGATCTCGTGGTGCATGTTCCAATTCAACTGAAAATAAAAACGATGACGTTTAGAAAGAGAAATCGACTTATCAGGCTCTATTTCGGTTTAACAAATGGGTCGTCATGCCAATCTTAAGACATATTCGGGATGGTCTGATCTGGCTCACTTAGTTTTATACGGATAAATTATAAAATAAAAACTTAATCACAACTTTTATATAATTATTTAATAAAATATTATTATTATTAATTTGTTTTTAACTTTTACTTTGACTTGATGTGTATAATTTTTTTTTAAAAAAAATAGTTTATTAAGAAGATGTGGATGGATTATAATTGGATTGTTATCGTATCACTGCTCTTTATGTAGTAGATGAGAAGACTGGAGTGTGAATTTTTAGGACCATGACCCTCTCAAGTTTGTATTTGAATTTGAGTTTCTAGTGGAAGAGTGATAGACATACAAAGTGGGTCATTCAGTCTTTATTGTTCATTTAATATTGTTCCAAATATTTATATGAAAATTAATAAATATTATAGGGTTTACTTTCTATGTCCCAATCTCCCACTTTGAAGGTCTCAAGTTCTTGTCAAAATTTGAAGAGAGAGAGAGAGTGTGAGTAACACACAAAGCTGGTTGAACAAGATTTATTGCTTATTTGATGTTACCCGAACCACTTTTCAAAAAGAGTGTATTGATTTATACAATGAGGAGAATCAAAAGTTAAAGGCTTTGTTCAACAGTCAAAGAGTTTCACAGATATATGGACATCAATGCAAAACAAGAATATTATGTGTGTTACGTGTCATTATATTGATCAAAGTTTAGTATTAAACAAGAAAATCATAATGTTTTTCCATATTCCTAATCATAAGGGTGAGACAATTGCTTAGATGTTAAAGTCTTCCATGATGGATTGGGAGATTAATCGTCTTTGTACGATCACTGTTGATAATGCATCCTCTAATGATGTTGTTATTGATCATGTGAGAAGGAGCATAAGAGATAAGAAGTTTACAATTTTGGGGGGCGAATTTATACATGTACAATGTGTTGTACATATTTTAAACCTCATTGTATGTGATGGTTTAAAAATTATATATGATGTGGTAAATAATATTAGAGAGGCAATAAGATTTGTGAGGTCTTCACCTACAATGATTGATATGTTTAAAACATGTGCAAAGGATTTGAACATTGAGTGTGAGAAAATGGTGTCTAGATGTTCCTACTAGATGGAACTCGACATACCTAATGCTTAGTGTTGCTGAAAAAGACGAAAAATCTTTTGTGCTAATGGGAGTGAAGGATTCACAATTTTTGGCACCTCCATATGAAGATTGGCAAATGGCTCAAATTTTTATTAAATTTCTAAAAGTTTTTTATGATGCCACCTTGAAAATATCCAACTCATTATATGTGACCTCAAATATATTATTTCAACAAATTTGTACAATTGAGCACACTTTGAACAAAATGTGTCAGAGTGAGGATGGTGTGTTGATGAGCATGGCGTCTAATATGAACTTAAGCTTGATAAATATTGGGAGAAGACGGATAGGATGAACATGATTGTTTATGTAGCTTTTGTCATTGACCCTGTAAGATTACAACCTTGTCATAGTGGTTAAAAATGTGCAAAATGGATGAATGTGGAGATAGAATTAAGGCCAAAGTGAGATTGCTCATGAATCGTTTGATTGAACAATACCACAAGTTTCATGGGCTAGGTAGTAGAATATCAAATATGGCTCATAGAAGTTCCTCAAGTATTATTGATGACAATCCAAACTGTGAAGATTTTGATATAACTCTAGAGCAATATCTTGAGGAGCAAAACAGTTCGATATTTAGCTTGGACATGGATAGGTATTTGTCGGATGTGATTGAACCAAACACCTGAGTTTGAGGTTTTGACTTAGTGGAAGAAGAACTCATTTAGATATCTCATCCTTGCGGATATTGCATGTGATGCATTGGTCATCCCTATTTCCACCGTCGCATCCGAGTCTGCATTCAACACCGGTGGACGTGTAGTGGACCCATATCAAAGCTCATTAGCGTCAGAGACTGTCCAAGCATTAATATGCGCACAAAATTGGTTGGGTTGTAAATCAATTAATTCTTGGGAGGTGGAGGAGCATGATGAAAGCATTGACATTGAATGTAAATCCTTTTATTTGTTAAATTTGATTTTTTATTACTAACTTATCCATTTAACTTAACCTCTACATTTTTTTTCCTTAAAGTAACCATTCTCATTCAACTTCAACAACTTAAGCATATCCCATTTGAAGATATTGAAGAATCCCTCAAAGATTTCATTTGGGAGTTTGACAAGGTGCCTTTTTTTTTTATTACCAAGTGGGAGAAATGTACTTGTAAGCTACTATCTTGAGTGATTTGACACAAATATCACTTTTGTTTAATATATATATATAAATATATATATATATATATTTATATGAGTATTTTCAAGTCAATGAGAACACAAAGATGATTGATTTTTATTAAAGGGCACAAACGCTGAGTGAGAAAAACTTTCAAAACAGCTTGATGGTACAGAGAGTTTTGTCATTAGAATATACCAACAAACTGATTCTACTATATTAACGAAGTTATAGTTATGTTTCGTTAGCTAATTCTTCTTTTTAGCTCTGTCTATCTTAAGGTTACTCTTGGCAGGTCCTTCCTATTTTCTTGAAAGTTCTTCCTTTAAAAGAAGATCAAATCCTTTAGTATTTGTTTCATTTCCTAACTACAATGTAAAATTGGCCGATTAGCTGTCTAAATTCTTGCTTTTTCCAAGAAGTGATGTCTTTGTTGTTGCGAGCAGATCCTCTCTCTAGTTTCGAAGTTGGTTAATCTTTTTGCTCAAGTGGTGGTTTCCCCTGAAGAAACTTCTGAAGCTAAGATCAAAGTAGGCAGAGCTTTCTCTCTCTTGACTTCACTATATGGTCAGTAAATGCAACCCCTTTTGCTCCCGCACATGCTAATGCACTAGCTGCATTTGCTTGAAGAAGTTAAAATGTAGTTAATGAGTTACCATTCTTTCCCATAAGTTGTGGGCCCTGAAAGAATATCATCATCTCTATATTAGGTATGCATATGACCTTGGGGGAAAAATAATAATGAGTAGTATTAAATAAGGAAAGTAGATGTCCACAAAATTCAAGTTAGGTAGGCATTTTTATACTTCACCAATGCTTACCTCTAGATTCTATCTATGATTATAAAGTTTTAGTGCTGGCATTGTACACTTGATTTGATATTGCTTCAACTTGTGTTGCAGATGAAAGAAATAAATTTTCCTCCCAATTTCAGATTCAAGATGTGAAGAGTAGTAGCATTATATTAGTCTAATTAGTTATGATGTATTATTATTTATTTTGCATTGTTATTTATTTTATTTTAAAAAACTTTTAAAAAGTTTTTAAATTATTTTTTAAAAAAAAAATTGGGCAATTTAAACATGATATCATAATTTTGTTTTTAAAAAAAAAAGTACTATAAAAATATTTTTTAAAGTTTTTTTTTTAAAAAAAGTACTAATGAATCCGGATACAATCCGGATATTCGGATTTATAGCCAAAAAAAAAAAAAAAAAGGTATCCGAATTGAATTCGGTTATCCATCCGGATTATTTTAAAATTAATCTAAACGGATAACTGTCCAATTTTTAAAATTTGAAGCCAAATCCGATTATGGCCGAATATCCAAATCCAAATCTAGTTGCACATGATCCCTAATTGCTCGGAATACTTAAATGGGCAGCAATTAATTCTGTAAGACCCATATGTGAGACTCTCTCCTGCTTAAAGTTCTCAAATTCAATAAAAACTTGAGGCCCGGGACAATTGATCCCTTCTAGCTAATTATAGGTAAGGAAGACTAGATAAGGTGAAAATTATCCAAAAATGTCAACTTTACTATTTTCGGTTGGCCAAGGCTAAATTAAGTACTAGATTATTAATTGCTTGAAGAGTTTTGATTATTCTCTTTTTAAAGTTGTGCTTAGATTTTGAGTTAAATTAAATTTTTTATGAATAATAATGAGTTGAGATAGTTGAATGAGTTTTGTATGATCTATTTAAGATGAGTTTATATATGTTTGGATGTTAAGATGAGTTTATATATGTTTGGATGTTAAGATGAGTTTAAATGTATTTATTAAAATTTAAAAAAAGTTATGGATATCACGTATAAAGAAATTTTGAATTAAAAAAATTATAGATCTCACATATAAAAAAGTTTTGAATTGAGATGAATTTAATAATTTGATAGTTAGGTAATTAAATATTTAATTTAATTTAAAATTAAATTAAACTGAATTAAATTAATATTAGTTTAACAAGCCTAAATGGTCTGATCACTAGCTAACTAGCTAGGTAGATCACTAATTGGCAAAACGAGATTCTTTTAATTTTAAAGAGCGTAATAAATCATCATGTGTTCGATCTCTGCGGCGGCCTGCAGATCATCAAAAGCGAGATCAGAAAAATATATAATTACTATATTATTATTAGAACTTGGTGTTAAGAAACCACATTATGATCCACTTCCATTATTTATGTTATTATTAAATGAAAGCTTACTTCATAGAATAAATTTTTAATTTAAACCTATTAAATAATAGATGATATATTCGTTATATATTTTGGAATGATAAGTCTAATTAAATACTAATAATTAGTTTTATTTAAAATTAGTAGTGTTCTAACACGTGCTTTTTTATGTTCTTAATTTATATGTATGCTATTTTACTATAATATACTATATACATAAAGTAATGATTTATATAGAGTCATAGATCCTAATTAATTAATATACAAATCTTACGCAATCTCTTTATAAAATAGAGGCCGGACCGCACCATAAGAAAGCTAAAATATATATATATATATATATACACTTTACTAGTAGAATCTACTTTTTTATAAAAGACTTTCGTAATTTAAATTTGTACCTAACATTACTTATATAATAAAATAAATAATAATTCCAAGCGCCCTGATCTATTCACTGAAACAAAATTTGTGAGATCAGATTCCTCTATTTACTTGTTAATGTTCTCAACAGTACTAATTAAGTACAATAAAATACTATCAAATGCAGTATATATTGATCTATTCTCACCTAAAGGTAAAATAAATCTTACATGCATGTGATATTTTCTTATTTTGGCTAGCTTTAAAGATACATGATATGTTTACTGGCTATATATATATATATGTATATATATATATATAAACTGCATGCAGGTATAGGAATATTAATGTTGCATTTAGGTGGATGCAGCTGATCCACATCAGGCCATGCAACTGCTCATGATCATGTGCTTGGTCATGTACCATCGATATTCCACTGCCATGATCAGTTTCATTTTCATCATCAGCTATATAGCATTCCAGTTAAAATGTAGGACATGTATTTCACTGGGTTACAGATCTGATCTCTGGCCCAGTACAGTACATCACACTGATCTTGAAGCTTCTAGCTAGGTAGGGCATGCAGGCAGTAATAGTACTAATAGCTCTATCATCTGCAGACAGGTTGCATGGTGGAATCTGGTTTTTTATACATGAATTAGATATATAGTTTTGATGGCTAGCTAATTAGTGATCTGATCTCCCTGCCATATATGTATATATATAAATATACATATATATATACATATATATATTGCTGCTCGTCATTGAATTAAGGCCATTGCATTTGGCCTACTTTCAGTGCCCTAACCACAATTTGCAAGCTAGCTAGCTGTAGGACGACACCTACATCGATCTTTCCCTTATATAACAAGACTTCAATTATTGCAGAGAAGCCACGTTCTGTTGACCATGACTACTGATATATAAATATATATATATATATATATATATCTTAATTAATATTAAAGGATGTTATAATAAAGGAATAATATCTTTCTTTTCTTTTTCTTTTCTCCTTAATAGCAAGCTACATTACTAGTACTATCGATCGACATGCATCGATCTTTTTCTTTCTTATATATAATATCCTTTTGTTTCTAGTACGCCTATTGATCAATGATCACCTATCCTTCTATCTGCAATGACACAGCTAGCTGCACTGATCTGATGTTTGATCTTATGGTCATAGATCTGTGCATCCTAATTGGTCATTACAATTATCAGTAGTGTAATTACAATGTCTTGAGTAAAGTTTAAAACTTCCAAATTATATATGTATATATATTATATAGTCAAGGGAAAGGCAACCCCCAATAAATATTATTGTCCATTATTAATACATGAGCTGACCCTTTTTTTTTTTTTTTTCAAGCAAGCAGTTTCATAGATAAATTAAGAATTACATGATACACGATTCAATGGGATGGAAGTTCCCAACAATCATCCCAAAGCAAATAAACGCAACACCAGTAAAAATAAAAAAGAAGGATTTGGAGCCAAAATTTGGTTTTCACCCATTTCCCACTAAGGGGAAGCTGCTTGAAGCAGTTTTTGAATAATTAAATGCAACTAAAAGTCACAGTGAGACGGTGTGTGCTTCAACTTGTTTGTCTGGACTGACTGTACGAGTCTTCCACAATCACTTTATCTTGATAATCAATTAGGGAAAGCAGGAACATAGAAACGTAGCAACTGAAGAACGCGTTGATACATCGGCATAGGACAAACACTGACTGTGGTGGTGCGTGTGGATCACACGCCACTCTAGGAAAAAAAGCGGTGGTCGATCTGAGAAATCCGAAGCCACTTATCTCAGTGGTGCCGCGCGTGGCACCGGCAAACGCTCACTAACGTGGCGGTGCATGAGAATCACACGCCGCTCTTTTGAGTAGTTTTCTTTGACCGTCCGATAGGTCGGCTGTTGGAGAGTCTGTTGGCGTGAAGCGTGGTGGTCGTAGAAGGCCAGTAGCCAGTAGATCGGCGTTTCTTGATGCTATAGACGGAAAACACTAAAATAAATGAAAAAAAAAACACTATAAACAACTCCGGTGTTGGCTAGACAGGAGGAGGGAGGGAGGAGCTGGGTAGAGAAGGATGCCAACGGTACTGGGTAGAGAGAAAAAGCTATGGAGAAAAAAGCTAGTAGGCTTAGGCATTCAATCCCATGAGCTGACCCATCTAATTAAAATGATTTTACCCATTCAAATAAATCACGTTTATTACTGCATCATGCTAATTAAGGGTTAAATTGAAGTAAAATCAACAGCTCATGCATGTAACTGATATATCTTACGAGTTTCTTCGCTTACTTCATGCTAATTAAGGACTAATATATATATATATATATATATATATGATTAAAAAATAAGCATTATACTGATCACTTATAAATAGCAAGATGTGATATTTTAAAATTGGAAAAAAAAAAAAAAAAAAAAAAACATGACCGTGATCACGATCTTGATGATGCGCGCATGCATGTATAAGATCAGATAAGTTGGTGCATGGGCAATGATATGGATCGTTGTTCTTGGATTTGACCGATCCACACGATCGATGTAGCTAGGTACATTGTGTCTTTGTTATCCTAATGTCAATTTGGACCATGCATGCTGCGCGTGCAATGTCCTAGCTAGCTTGACGATGACATTATTGCTGTCAGGCCACTGCTTTCAAGTCATTAAATGATGGTTGGTATAGTTATGAGTAATGTAAGTCATGCATATTTTTTTTTAAAAAAAATTTAGAGAAGAATTTATAATTTTTTTTATGTAAATCTTTTATATATATATATATTTACTTATTTTTTTCAAGAAAAAAATCCGACACTTGCATTGAGTAATATTCTATAACTATAAATATAATTTATCTTTCTTTGATTTGACTCCAAAATGCAAATAAATTTCCTATATATATATTGGATTATATATATATATATATATCCAAGATATATATAGGCCCAGACTGGTAATTAATATATATAGTCTGACTCGTAATTAATTTGTACTAGCGTACTTAAGTTTTCGTAAATTACTCAAATATGGATCGTTCACTACGTTAATGTTACCCATTTCCCATAATTTTCCTTTTCTTTGAAAAATTAATTACTCTAACTTTTTAATAGAGCTATACTAATTATAGCTATAGCTATAATTCATAATATACTCTAACATTTAGAGTATATTATGAATTATAGCTAGCTAATTACTTTCTAGAACAATATATATTAATAGAGCTATATATAAGCTATAGCTAGGACAAAAGCATCGATCACATCACACGCTTGTCTTGTACCTTTCATCTTGGATTATTGGTATATATATATATACATATATATATATATATATCAATCTATTTCAAATATTAGGGACATTATATATATAATAATAATATTTTATTGGTAATTCAAAAATGATAAATATATACGACAATATTTACTTCATGTCTATTAATTTATGTATTCAGTAATATTATATAATCACTGGTCCTAAAAATATTTGCAGATAGATGAGCAATATGGTACAATAAATAAGGCCAGACATATTGATGAGGGGACATATATAGGACAGGAATCGATTTTAGGTATACAGGACAATCCAATATATATTATATGGATCATATAGATATGCATCTGTTGTGGAAAATCATATTTCAGAATATTGTACATACTACTTTTTTGTAATGCATGTACATGATCGTCTTGTGCATCATCAGCCACGTTCAATATAGTATAATGCCTCTTACTTTATTACTTTCCTTTTTTTTACTTTAATTTGAACTCATTAGATTCAGTAGTAGGTTCATTCACATAATATCTCAAATAAGAAGAAAAAAAGTTTTGCAGAATCTAATCGTGTTTAAAATTAGAAAGTCCCGACTTTCTAATTCTAATTAGGTCACGAAAGACCCAAAGGGCCTAATATAACAATGTTTGGATCGTGAATATTGATTCTTATTCTACTTGCTTGTTCTCTTTCTTTTATCGAAGACTATCTACTAGTCTTACTTGTTACTGGACAACTAATCAATTCCTTAAAAATGAAAAAAAAAAAAGGGGGTTCCAACAAAAAACTTCTTCTACAACTACAAAAAGAAAGAATATTTATAGATTTCGCATCTAATTGTATTAGAAAGGAATATGATAATCTCCCTCGTGAATTATTCGCCGTCGGATTCACATTATATCTTATTTTTAGTTTCTAATCCGAAGCCAATAATGAAGAGTTCCTGCCTAGCTAGCTACCTACCTATGACCAACTAATTAGTACTTAATTCCGAACATTTCTTTATGAGCATTAATTTGTATTAGTGTACATTTGATATATTTTTTTCACTCATATCTAACTCATCATCATGTGTTAATCTAATATTATTGATCAATCTCATCTTATCTTATCTCATTTGAATTGCATAATCAAACGAAGTAGAAGTTGACATAATGGTTAATGGTAATGCTATGTGTTAGATCTAGAGTTCAATAGGTGTCGACTAAATTAAGAAAGAGATATACTAAAGTAGACTCTAAAACATATGAACATAATTATAATAAATGAGAAATCTATTGTACTTTGATTTTATTTTTTATAAAATTATTTGATGTGTTTATCTCTTTTATACTTTCATTTCATTACACTATACTATGACTGAAATGGAAATGCCGTGAATAGATCGACCAAAAGTTCTCTAGCTAATTCGTATATAGTAATTAAGTCCCAAATACCGAAAATCAATATGCTCGGATGAGCGACATCCCGGCCTACATGCATTTATATATCTATGTATTATTATTTATGATAAATATTAAATATTATAGAATTAATTACCTACCTACAATGAGTATTTCTTTCTGAAAAATGATAAATGATATATGGAACAGCTAGCTAGGTAGCTAGCTAGAATCTTGATTCTGAGTCCATGCAATCCAATTGGCCAATTGTCATTTTGCATAATAATCATCATCAGCAGCAACATCATGTGATGTTCTGCTATGATCATCATTATCATTGTCTCTCAAACAGTCGACTTCTTATTCCCTTTCGAGTTTCTACATTCATTTTCTTAAGAAATACCTCTCTCAATTTAAATGAAACCCTAACCCCCCCACCACAACCTCAAGCTAGCTAGCTTCTATACCTGTCGACTGAGCCATGGAATCGAACCCCACCACCACCACCAACTCCAGCACGTTCCCCACCCAAACCCCAGCTACAGATACCGAAACCCCACCACAAACTCAACCCTTCAAGTCCTTATCCTTCTCCAACGGTTCCGGCCTCAAGCCCCACAACCACCAATCCACAGTCCGACCTCCAGCATCAGCTCCACTACCAATCATGGTGGTGTGCTCCTACAAGGAATGCCTCAAGAACCACGCGGCCAGCATGGGTGGCCTCGCCCTCGACGGCTGTGGCGAGTTCTTGCCCTCCCCCTCCGCCACCCACTCCGACCCTACCTCTCTCAAATGCGGCGCTTGTGGCTGTCACCGCAACTTCCACCGCCGGGGCACTGAAGATCCCGCGCCCAAAGTCCTCAGCATCCACCGCCTCTCCTCCCCCAGCCCAAGCCCAAGCCCAAACACAGTATGCTCACCACCGCCGCTCTCACACTTACCACCATCCCAGTACTACTACTCGTCCGTCCCGCAAATGCTGATGTCTCTTAGCACAGCCTCTCCCAAGCCGTCCAATGAGCACCGGCAAGGCTCCAACCCACCGGTGACGAGGGCGGAGAACCCACTTGGGAGAAAGAGATTCAGAACAAAATTTACACAAGAACAGAAGCAGAAGATGTTTCTGTTTTGTGAGAGACTGGGTTGGAAGATGCCGAAGAGCAATGAGATGTTGGTGGAGTTCTGCAATGAGGTCGGGGTTAATAGAAGGGTGCTTAAGGTTTGGATGCATAACAACAAGAACCCTTTGAGGAAGAAAGAGATGGGTTTCGGTCATAATAGTGGTGTCAATGATGATAACGGGAATGGTGGTAGAGTCAGCTTCGAGACCAATGCTTATAGCTGCAAGAAAGAGATCGATAACAATGAGGATGCTAGTCCTAATCTTCATGTTTCTGCCAATGGGTCTCCTAATTGTTAACCTCGATCATCTGAAGAGACCGGAGGTAGAATATAGAGAAGATGTTCTTTTTTCCTTCTATTTTTTCGGCTTTGCAGATTAATGGTTACTGATTACTTACTGTTAATGATGTTGGAGGGGAAGAGAAGAGAGGTTAACAGCTAAAGGGAAGTAATTTTACTTAGTTATGAATGTATGTTAATTGACATTTAGTTTCGTTGAAGTGGTAGCCAGAATATTGATTTCATTGTCGCTGATCACGTGTTCTTCACTTTCTTTCTTTCTTTTTTTCTTTTTCTTTTTCTTTTGTTTTTCTGTGGGCATGTTCTTCACTTTCTTGCTTGCTTAGTTTCTGTATCCATTGGTTCAAGTTGATCACAATTCTGGGTTATGAATATCATTTCGAAATTAGGTTGGTTACTGCTCATGATTTGATTAATCGTATCCGTTTTCAGTTTATCTAAGTGGTTAAGACAATAATATAATCCGTTTGCTAAACCAAAAGGCTAGCTCCCAGATAGGTCAGATGATCATCCCGTGCTTATTTGTCCAAAACCGGAGCTTATCAGTTTCCGGGTGCAATTTGTTATGAATTGTCATCTGCCAACCCTGTCCTCATTCATTTATAGAGCATTATATTAATCCTACTTTTGCAGAAACGTGCACTCCTTGTCATATTGGAGCTAGGGACAATGTCACTGATGGTGATGGGGTTTGATGTACCCTGGAATGGGGCAGAAAAAACCTCTAAAATGGGGGACCTTATCGCTATAATTATTTCACAAATCGTTTTCTGAGATTAAAAAAGAGATAAATACACACATCATCGTGAGTTATATAGAATCTTAGTTCCTAAAACTCTTCTTGTCTCATCATCATCATCCTTTTCCCAATGGTCTTACTCCTGTGTTTTGTTTGGCACTAGCATTCTTCAGTCCAGGCTTTGTGATGAGACATTTTTGTAAGTTGTGTTTGGTTTTATCTGTGTCAAGTCAGGAAGGTTTGGGTCTTAATAATAAATGAAAGGTGACGGAAGAGAGACAGGCAGGTACCGGCATGCATCTCTGCCACCTTTCCTTATTTGGGTTGTAGATTAAAGCGGCAAGTCTTGTTTTTCTTTTGCTGCTAATGATAACTTTGATGAGATAAGTAGGGAGACAGAGCCATAACCTCGAGGTTCTTCATTAATCATTGATTAATTAATCATTTCTGATCCAGCACCTATATGGGTGCCACTGCCTTAATATCATGCCACGTGGTGTCCTTTTCATTTCTTTATATTTCCTGCTCTGGCTTTTAATTTGTGGCAGCCTTTTGGAAGGTGGTGGACCAAACTTACAAGTCAGTTCTTTTTTGGTCGAGTTGTGGTGCCGGGGCCCCCTTACAGTTCTTTAGCAAAGGGTTCGTGCTACGTCCACCGCTCCGGGAGCTACAGCATTAACATTAGGATTTATTTTTTTATATGTATTTTTAAAATTATATTTTTTAAAATTGATTTTACATATTAAAAAATTTTTCATATTAAATTATACATTTTTTAATTAAATAATAATAAAATATTATTATTTTTTATTTTTTATTTTTTTCTTAAAATTATTATTTTTTATATATCAATTCCATATATATAAATATTATCAATTTCATATATCAAAATACTAATTTTATCGATAAATATTAATATGTACTAAAAAATATTTTGTATCATCAATTTAATACAAATTTCATATATCAAAATCATCTTAATACAAATTTCATAAAGTTGATTTTAATGAGTAAGAGAGAGAAAAAACATTAAAAATAATGTTTGAAGAGTGAATAGTACTATTCATAGCTATGTAAAAATTTAGAGATACATAAGTCAATATAGATGAATTTAAAGACATTATGCAAATATGAAGATAAAGATAAAGATGAATAAGAGTATCCACATTGGCTTCTTCAAATAATATTTTATCTCTTAATTTAAATAACTTTATCAATAGTTGGCTCATATTGAATTAGCCAAACACTTTTCATCCTAAATATTAGCTACAGTAAATTCATCTTTTTCTTCAAATATGAAAAGTACTATTCACCTCCAAATACATTGTTTATTAATATTGTCTCTCTGTCTCCCGCGTCTCCATTCTCTTTCTTCTTCCCTCTTCCTCTCCCGAGTATTGAAGATCGATGGAATTATTTTGATAATATTAATATCCATTTTGTTTATTGGATTGTGAAAATAAATATGAATATGATTGTTAGAAATTATAAGTGATTGTAGGAGGTTATGAAAATAGAATTAATTATAAAATAAAAATTAATTATAAAATATAAAAATAAAAAATAATAATATTTTATTATTATAGAAAGTGTGATGTCTAATCCAATTTAGACTTTAAGTTTTGAATGATTAGCTAAAAGTGAAAAAGTTACATATTAGTCAAAATTTGAAGACTAAAATAGCCAATCCAATGACAATGCTCTAAGCCATTGCAAGTGCTCTTAGGTGTAATTATTCTTCTTTTTTTTGTTTTTTTTTTTACATGTATTTTTTATACTTTTAAATATTTTTAAAAAATATAAAAAAAATCACAATATTATTAAAAAAAATACTTCATTACTCACTAAGTAAAAAGAAAAATTAAAATAAGAAATTTTAGCAATAACACCGAGCTGTAAGAATCAATGGTAAGAGTATCATTTTCCTAGTTCTCGCTAGTTATTTTGATGTGTTTTTTTTTTTTTTTTAGCTTTTTTTTACATGTATTTTTTTAAGAATTTTAATTATATTTTTTTAAAAAAATTCACAATATCATTAAAATATGTACTTAATATATTTACTTAATCACGAAGTAAAAACAAAAATAAACAAATAAACAAAAAAAAATGCCAACAATAGCTCCCAGCAAGCTAGGAGCGAAACGCTTAACATTTCCCTTAGCAAATTATTTAGGGATATAAGAAGCCCCTCTTATTTTTTTTTTTTGATTTATTTTTTAGAAATGCTAGTACGTCGTTTTAGTTTGATTGTTTATGTATTTTTTTAATTTTTTTATTTAATAATTAAGAAAATGACTTTTAGTATATTGGTGTATTTTTTTATAAGTAATTCTATATACAACCGTGAAGTACGTAATTGCTGCGAAATCATTTTGAAATAGAGTGAAGTCCACTATTAAAAAATTAATTTTTTTTATGTGTGTCTCATGCTTTATTTATTTTTTCCAAAGCAATTATGTCGCGGTTGCAAAATTCACAGTTGCAAATATCTTTTTCTTTTTTTATTTTTTAAAATATTTAAATATGTTAAAAAAATATGAAAATAAAAAGAAGCAAAAAATAAAAAGACAAATTTGTGATAGGCGGCACACCCAGCGATCATTGTTGGACGGCAACCTAGCACTACTCTTTATTTTTATGGTTTAGTTTGGATATAAGAATGATCTTAATTCATCTCATCTAATCATTATAATTTTTTCAAATTTTTACATAAAATATAATAAACAATTCAACTTTTTCAAATCTTAAAATAATATTATTATTAAAAAAAATATTCTAACTATATTTTATTTAACTTTTAACTTTCATCTTAACTCATCTTATCTCAACTCACTATTCAAACGGCACCTTAATATTATAATTTTTCCAAACTCTCACACAAAATACAATAGATAATTTAACTTTTTTAAATCTTAAAATAAAAATAATATTTAAAAATAATATTTTATTTAACTTTCAACTTTTATTTTATCTTATCTCAACTCACTATTAAAGACATATGAGATTTGCAGTCAGTGGGTAAGTTGTGTATCATTTTTAAGAAATTTGCATAAATTTGAAATTTATAAAAAAAAAAATTATTTTTTTAATAATAAATTATATTTTTTTTTCTAAAAAAAATGGTGGCTCTGCAACCACAGCTAGGGCTCCCGCTAGTTTATTTTGTTTTGTTTTCTTACATATATTTTTGTACACTTAAATATTTTTTTAAAAAAATCACAACATTATTAAAATACACTCACTTAATCACTAAAAAAAAACCCAACCGTAGGAGCTGCTACTAGCGGGAAGAGCAATGTTTTCCCAGAAAAAAAAAGTGCGCTAAATTTGCATCTTATAACTATATCTAACATATTGATTGAGTATTTTTTTTTTTTTTTTTTATGTGGTCTATAAATACCAATTCGAATCTCGTAGTGTGTGAAAGTAGTGTGGTTTTGCTTCCATCACATGCATTCTTTTCAGAAAAACACTACTTTACCTCCCATTTTGACAGTTCAAAGTGACTGCTTGAAACTTTTTTTTTTATTATTTAATAATTAAGAAAGTGATTTTAAGTATATTGATATATTTTTTATTTTTTTTAAATATTTAAATGTATTAAAAAATAAAAAATAAAAATAGTGGACGAAAAGTCCAGCGGTAAAGGTGGAGCGGTAGAGTAGCCCCACCCGTCTTTTCAACTTCCATTGTGCTAGCTTATGCTGCGAGAAGAGATGAAGGTATGGAATCTCCAAGTCTTTTTTTCTTTTTCTTTTTTTTCTTGCTTTTAGGGGTTTTTTTTAAAGAATTTTTAAAAACCATTTACTAATGTAAAAATAACCACATAAGTATAAAAGAAAAAGAAGAAGAACCCAAAACCAAAAATGGAAAGGATTCCTTATAAACATGGATGAATACATGATATACATTATATGAGAGGATGAAGTACTAAAATTAATGAAGAAGAAAGAAAAAAATGAAGTAGCAAGATATGGGAGTACTAGATCGATGCATGTTTATATCATCAACATCCAAGGAGAGTTTACATCCGTTTACATGAAAATGTTGAATAAATTAATATATATGTGTGTGGTTGTTTAAGTACTAATGTAATGAAGAAGTTATTATATATTCGATTGTTTTAATTTCTTTCTTGTTAAAAATGTAATTGGGCCCTCCATTTGATATTAATAATACTTGTTAGTTTTTGCTCTCTGAAAGTTTGGGCTGGCAAATCTGGCACAGTGCACCCAAAATGGCCGACAGATTTGGACCTCGCATGAGCTGCCTTGGAAGCTCAAAAGCTGGGCCTATCCTTTACAATAATGGGCTGAAAAAAGCTCCATAAAATTGGCTTTTTAAACCTCTCCTTAAAATCGTGGAATCAACTAAACTATTGTACGATGAGTAATGTTATATATAATCGTGTAATATGTAAGTATTATGTAATTACTTTAAAAAATAATAGAATTTACCA
Source organism: Juglans regia (assembly GCF_001411555.2). NCBI lineage: Eukaryota > Viridiplantae > Streptophyta > Magnoliopsida > Fagales > Juglandaceae > Juglans > Juglans regia. The sequence goes on along the minus strand of NC_049916.1, from coordinate 19,920,980 downwards.
TTAAAAAATTAATTTTTTTTTAAGTGAGTTCCGTATTTATTCATTTTTTTCAAAATAATTGTGCAGTACTTACCCACTCATAACTGTAACTATCATTTCTCTTATATGAGAGATTATACTCCTAGTCTCTTAGTTTTAGAGGTTTCCAAACTAAATTTGAAGATATTAATTGAATTGGAAAAATATTGTTTATCATCTTAGATTATGTCCCCCAATTACACTTGTAGACAATAAAGAGTATCATTGCTCATTGTACTCATAACAGATGTTTACTCGACATGTATTTGGATTGCGAAATAACCAAGAAAAAATTATTGATGAATCACAGGTACGTACATAGTTGGTACATAGTTGGAGACTGAAAAAATTATTTAAGAAGACTGAAACTCTAGATTTCCTCTATCTCTTTTGTGTTTGTGTTTTTTAAACACCTTTTGGCTTGAATATATTTATATATATATATATATTTTTTTTTTTTTAATAAATCACGTGACACTATATGATAATGCCATGTCAAAGAGTGTTATCATTTGAGCTAGATTTTAGATGGCTTAGTAGCATTACTCATATTTCTTTTTTCCTTAGAAATGAAATGCCTTTTCTTAACCATAAAATATTACAGGTAGGGTGTAAGTTACGCGGTAGACCGAAAAACTTGAACGGACTAAATGGTTTGGTCCAGTCCAGTTCATATATACCTTAGAATTACAGTTTTCGTTCTTGTCCAGAGGTGTAGTGTTTTCCTACTGGACTAGACCAACCAAAGTATATATACGTTTTTTAAAATAATTTTTATATATATTATTTTATATAGTAGTTATATAAGTTAATTATGTAATTTTCATCCAACCTATCACCATTAACCATATGTATTTGGAGTTTGGATGATATTATATTTTTTAATTTCATTTTCTCTATTTTTTGTTTTTAGTTTTATTACGATGATTGCTAATTCTCATGGATGGGCATGGATAAATTTTCTAAGCTATTTTTAAGTACAAAATGTGCAAATAAAGATAAATAGTTAATATTCAAATGTGTAAACAATGTGGACTTTTTTGTATTGATGGATCTAAAATAGTCAAAATGGTCAATTACACTTTACTCCCTTGAACTTTCACTCAATTCATAATGTATCTCCGAAATTAATAATTGCATCAAAGTGGACTCTCAAACTTTCAAAATTTCCCAATCCCCCATTTCTATCTACCATCAGCGTTAAATCTAACGGAAATTCACTGCATATACTGTTCATGTGCATAACATTCATTACAAATATGTAATTTTTATTTAATTTATTATCATTGACCATATAAAATATAAAATAATATATGCTATCAATTAATAATAAATCATAAATAATTAAATAATTTTTTTATTAATTTATATATGGTTAATGAATATCAAATAATTTCATTGTATATATAGATTATTCATACTTGCTTGCAACTTAAGTATAAAATAATTTTATATATGGTTAATGATTAATGATTTATTATTAACTGATAGCATATATTATTTTATATTTTATATGGTCAATGATAATAAATTAGATAAAAATTATATTTTTATAGTGAATTTTCGTTAAATTTGACATTACTTGTAGATGGAATGGGGGATTGAGAAATTTTGAACGTTTGAGAGTCCACTTTGATGCAATTATTAGTTTTGGAGGCACATTGTAAATTATGTAAAAGTTGGAGGGGGTAAAGTGTAATTAACCCTAGTCAAAATATACATTAGAAGTGATTTTAGACTTTTTGTATGCTTGCCCATTTTACACTGGCCATAAATGAATTGGACCAAATAGACCGACTAGACCGATAGCTAACGATCTAGTTCGATTCAGTTTATAAGGATAATCGGTCCAGTCTTAGTCCAAAATAAGGATGGACTGATTCCGAATTGGACCGAATCAATTATACTCTAGATGGAGGATTCACGTACAAAATTGCTATGATTTGAGCGCTTGGAAAAAAAAAGTGCTAATTTAAATTTTTTAATTTAGATTTTATAAATCCAGTATAAATGATGTGTAAAGCCTTGGTAAATAGTTACAATGAAAAGGTTATTGGGATGGAAAATGATTTACCTACAACACATTTTACGATATATTGTATAATAATATATTAAATGAGGGGTATTATTGTAAATTTATTTTATAAAATAAGATGATTTTACAAAAGATGATTTTACAATAATACCCCTCATTTAACATATTGTTGTATAATATATTATAAAATGTATTGTAGCAGTATCATTACTCGGTTGGGATTCTTGATTCTATATTGCGGACTTTAGATTTCTTACTTTCCTTTTGCACCCTTTCCATTCTTAAAGGGTAATGCGTTATGAGTTTTGCAAGGAAAAACGTCTTATAATTTTTTAGGAGGGATTTATTATTAAAGAATTAATTAAAAATATTATTTCTCTTTCTTGAATAACAATATTTTAATAAAAAATTGTATAAAAATTGTGATTGGATTGCGTGCATATCAAAGACTTGGACCAGAAATTTCATGGGTATTTTTATTTGGAGTAATAATATATATATATAATACATTTTTGTAATATATTTTATAATAATATTATAAAATAATAATATTTTTATAAGATGTTCATTTTCTTTTTGTTTGTTTTGTTTTGGTTCACATTCTTCTCTTTTCTTTCGGAAAAAAAACATCTCAGTTGTCACTTCATCACAAAGTCAGTAGTCGCACGTTATTCTGAAAGCGAAGGAGAAGGTAGCGGTGGACTTCATTGTCAACAGTAGTTAATTGCCGTATTTCATGTATGGGATTTGACACTGACACTCTTTAAGCTATGTTCAGTACCAAACGATCCATTACTTTCTTTCTTTTTCTTTTTTTTTTAAACCAGGTGAATATTTCGTATATTTAAATATATTTCGTTAAAAATTTATAAAATACTATTTCAATTTACAATAGGTTATTGGGATTCTTGATTCTATATTAATGTGAACTTTAGATTTCTTCTTTTCTTTTTCTCTATCTCTAATCTTAAGAGAGTAATGAGTTATAAATTGTTTAAACGTCGTATATTTTTTTTGAATAAGAATGATATTTATTATTATTAAGTTAATATTCTGATATAAATTTTATATTTATTATTATTCTTTAAGAAAATGTACTGTATATATTATTTAAAAATATTTTAATAAATAATTATACAAAAATTGTGGTTGGATTGCGTGCATATCAAAGACTTTAGAGCAGAAATTTCATGGGCATTTTTGTTTGTTTTGGTTTGGTTTGGCACGAAAGAAATGTAGATTTCATCACATTCTTTTCTTTTCTTTGGCAATAAAAACATCTCAGTTATCACTTCATCACAAAGACTGAGTCAGTCGTCACACGTTATTCTGAAGGAAAACACAATTTACTCCACAGAACTCGTCAAATTTGAAAGCGAAGGAGAAGGTACAGTGGTGGACTTCCTTGTCTATTTAATTGATGAGTAATGCTACATACAGTCGTGGAATGCGCAAACGCCGTGCAGTCGCTTTGAAAAAGAGTGGGGTTCACTATTAAAAAATTAATTTCTTTTCAGGTAGGTCCCTTATTTATTCACTTTTTTCAAAGCGACTGCACGGCGACTGCACGCTCACGACTGCAAGTATCATTTCTCTTAATTGATTGCCGTACTTCATGTATGGGATTTGACACTGACACTCTTTCACTCTGCCATTAGGATTGCCTCTCTTTCCCCTCCTCAATTTGACTAAGCTACGTTTGGTACCAAACGATCTATTACTTTTTTTAAAAAAAATTAAAAGCAGGTGAATTTTTCATATGTTTAGATATATTTCAATAAAAATTATAAAATATTATTATTTACATATCAATTTAAATCATTTGAGATCATCGTAATACTCAAACACAGCCTAAATCACCATCAAACAAGCGAAAAATTGGCAACATAGGCTACAATTACATGTAATGTACAATTGGTAAACATCATCGATTCACTTGGCATCTTCCATACTAATGTTAAATATAAGTTTTGGACATGTAAATGTAGACCTTTTGAAAAAAAGGGGATTTGTTGAAAACAACTCGTTCTTTTATAGTGAACTCAATTTGTTTTCAAACAACTTGCACCAAACTTGTATATCATGAATTCGTATTTAAAAGTAATGCTATATATATTTTTAGGGTGGGTAAGCCAAGCACATTCTATTAAAAAAATGAAAGTGTCCATTTTTAAAAAAATAAATTTTTTATGTGAGTCTCACAATTATTAACTTTTTCAAAAAGAGTGTGCGAGTATTATATTCACTATGACTGCAAATATCATTTATCCGTATTTAGCAATATTTAGATGTTGAGATGTTTTCATCTCATCTCAACACCACTCAAATACACATTTTTTAATTTTAAATTTTTTTAAATATACTAACCTCATACAAGTTCTTTATAAAAAATGAGTCTCACTAATAAATAATAATTTTTTTATATTTTTATTGATGAAGTTTATTTTTTTACAAGAATTTATTCAAAATTTATCTATCGAAGACTTGTCTAAATTATTTTTCTAAAAGTAATAACAATAACAGTAATAATAATAATAATAAATAAATAAATACCGACCGCCTGGTCCACCCAACAATACTTTGACTCTCGTGGGTCTGTCTCAGCTTTAGAACGTGTCATCGTTAAAAGTACAAACCATGTCATTGTTCTCTAAACCGAAATTCAAACCATTCATTTATTGCCCCCGATAAATCAAATCTTGGGTGAACTGAACGTTGATTTTCCTCCTCCAATCTCGTTCCTTTGGTCTCTCATTTTCCTTCCACCCTCCTCCCCGAATGTTCGCTCTCTGCAAGTGGGGCGGCCACTCTCTGCAGTGAAGTCTGATCGAGAAATTCTGTGCCCATGTCACTCGACAACTTTGCTTAGAATTTGAGGGAAAAGAAAATTAATAAAGAAGACTTCGAGGTTGATTGTAATTATGGTTCCCAAAAACTTTCTCACGCTTAAGGCTCATTTTGATTTGGCTACACAGCGTTTTATAAATGATTCTGCGTTCGGGAACACGATTCGGGTTATGGGTTCTGTATGGTTTTTTGTCTGCAACTACGTGCTCTCTGTTTTTGGATTACTTCTCAGATTCATATTCAGGTACGTTTTCGTTTTCATTCTTGTGTGTTGCATAGTTTATTTTTCATGCTTTTGATCATTAGTTAAGAAATGAGAGTTTTTCTTTCCTTTCTCAGATCTCAGGCAAATGATTTGGAAAACTTTCAACAGGATGATCAAAATGGTTCAAGTGATTCTCATATTGATGGATTCAGAGAAGAAGAGACAGGTTTTAGCTTACAGATAAGTAAAAGTGGCGACAAAAGCAATGGAGAAAGAGAGAGTTCCAACTCTGCCAGCTCTAGTAAGTATGTGTTCATGTCTGGGAAAGGTGTCAGTGGATTCTTGGAAGAACCAAAAACCATGAGCCTCGGTGTCCAAGAACTGTATGTGGCTTCCAATGAGTATAATGCTTGCACCGACAAAGATTTCCAAAAGCTCAATTCAGAGGAAGAGGCCGTTTATGGAGAAAAAGCAGAGAACCCTGTTGAAAACTTTAGTTCTGGAAAGACTGCAGAGAAAGCAGAAGAGGAAACATTCACTGAAAAAAGTGTCCCCGGGAGGGGAGAGAGGGATTGTACAGAAAGAAATGTTCTTAAGGATGATTCTGGGGACAAAGTCGAATCGGTTCGCGATGATTGCTCTGTACGATTTGGGTCGGAACCGGAGTCGATTAGTTCAAGTGGGTTGTCAATGAGCAGTCCCATGATTGAGTATGAGGTTTTGGGTTATAAAAACGTACGTGATGGATTGGAAACTGAAGCCCTTTTGGCCAATGATGGTGAAAAACTAAAAGGTGTTCAAGAAATCTCAACTAGTGACAATATCGACGAAGTTTCCAGCAGTGAAACTAGATTTTCAGGGACCGAAGAAATAGGTGCCATTGATTCATCACAAGGTTCTGATGAAGAATATATAGAATTTGAACCCCATCTGCAGAATTTAATCGGCTTGGAAGAGAGATCTTTGTTTGGGGGAGAGTCTGGAAAGGTTGAGAACAAAAATGAAGAGGAAGGTTTAGTCCAAGAAGAGTCGGAACCCGAAAATATTTTGGAAAAATCTGAAGGAACTAACTTTTGGGAGGAACCATCCGAATCAAGTTCTGACTACCAAAACGACTCGGGTTTCCTATGGGAGGAGGACGAGGATGTGCTAGAGCAGATGAAGATGGAACTGAGGAATCAGAGAACTGGCGGACTTCATACTATTTTAGAAGAAGAAGAAGAAGAAGAAGAAGAAGAAGCAGAGCCAGAGTCTGCAACCAAGGTTGAAGGTCTAAAGCCACTGAAGATTGATGAAAAGATCGAGTTCAAAGATCGAATGGAAGAGATCCAAAAGGTTTACAAGAGCTACTCTGACAAAACTCGAAAACTGGATATATTGAATAGCCAGACCATGCATGCAATTGGTGAGTTCTTGGTTTGGAAAAACTGTCCTAGTCTCTCTAGCACGTCTGAGTTAAGCAACATCTTTATTTACAATTTTTTTTTAATGATGTTTGTCATTTTTAATTATGTCATTTTTTTCAGTTTCATGCAAGTTCATGTAAAAAAATAGACTTCACGTTAAAAAAGGGTAAAAAAAAAAAAAAAAAAAAAATTTACTAATGAGAATCACTTTTTTACAAAGCTCTTATATATAAAGCTTAATAAAAATTTAAAATGTGTCAAATATTTAGCGAGTGTGACTGAAGATGAGATAGATGTATCAATATTACTTTTATCTGTATTAAAATCTTCAATCACACCTATATCATATTTAAGTGCCTGTATAGGTTAACTAAAAGTACGATATATCTGCCGAAAAGACTGTAAATGATTAAATTCAGATTTAATTTCGATTTTTACAGTAGTTGAACATACCGTTTTATATTCTTATGCTGAGGAGTAATCTTTTTTAAGGATTCCTTGAGAGAATTATTTTAGGTGGTGGGTCTCCGGCCATCATCATTACGTTTTACGCTAATGATCATGTGCATTAATGGCTCCATTCATAATTAGATTCAACGGCCACAACTATTGGCGAGTCCATATCCAAGCCTTTAATGTCATCTAACCCATCGGCCTTTCTCTTTCTCTTCGTCCTTTAGTTCTGCCAATCGGCCTTTAAAGGTATTATTTATGGCTAACCCAGTACTTCCAGATCTCTTTGGCTTTAGCCTTTAGTTCTACCAATCTTTTAAAGATATTATCATGCCCCACTTCCAGATCTTTGTGGTTCTTAAAGTATCCAATAGACAGACCTTCCAAATCAATTTTTGACCTAGAAAAGTTAATTTCGTGCCAATTATTTGAAAACTTATCATATTTCTCTAACTTTACTGATCTGCTGCTTCGTCATGGTCGATGTGCAGGATTTCTCCATCTGAAAGAACCACTTAAGTCAATTTCAATGCAAAAATCTGGAGCTTCAGCTGCTAAATCTCTTCCTTACAACATATGGCCGCGCAGAGCGCGAAGAGTCACTGCTGACCCGTTGCACAAAGTGAACGAAGAATTGCAAAGTGACTTGGAATTGGTTTATGTAGGACAGGTTTGCCTTTCATGGGAAATCCTCCATTGGCAGTATGGGAAAGCCCAAGAACTGCAGGAATACGATTCCCAAGGTCTTCATCGGTATAATCAAGTTGCAGGTGACTTTCAGCTGTTTCAAGTACTCTTGCAAAGGTTTATAGAGAACGAGCCATTTCAAGGCCCCAGAGTGCACAACTATGTCAGCAATCGATGCGTGCTTCGAAAACTTCTTCAAGTGCCAGTCATTAGAGGTAAGAGAAAACGCATCTCGCACCTCACCTCACCTCACCTCACCTCACCTCGAGTATAACTCTTCACGTAATCGAGTATATCTGCCTTGCCAGATGATTGCGTGAAGCATCGGAGGGTAACGAGGGAGGAGGAAGATCATGCAATTTCAAGTGGCATGATAGCAGAAATCATCGAGGAATCAAGGCGGATGTTTTGGCAATTTCTTCGTGCCGATAAAGATGCAGGGAATATGATCCCAAATGGTCCCCAGAAAAATCATGTCACTCTCCAAAATGATGCGGACTTGGCGTTCCTGATGCACATTCGAGCTGATCTTCAGAAGGTTTTCTGCTTTCCAAGTTTCAAGATACTGTCTGTTTTGACTTTTGGTTTATATTTCAAGATCTCAACCCTCCTAATTTTAATGTCTTTGCATGCAGAAGGAGAGAAAGCTCAAAGACATACAGAAAAGCGGAAATTGCATAGTAAAGAGGTTCCAAAAGCATCACAACGAGAAGTTGGATCATTCACTATTGTTTGCACAGGTTGAACTGAGGTTGGTTTCAAGAGTGCTGAATATGTCAAGATTAACAAGGAACCAATTAGTGTGGTGTCGTGAAAAACTAGACCAAATTAACATTGTTAGCAGAAAGATTCACGTGGAACCCTCGTTTTTGCTATTTCCATGTTGACATAGCACGCTCTGCCACGACATTAACTTGTTTCGAGCAGTGTGGCCAGTGTATGCGGCCAGTGTATGTAGATGCAAGATGGCCACGGATTTGTACAACAGATAAAAGCAAGTAGCATTGGGTTACATGCAAAAGATATTATAATGTAAACACACCGAAGTGTACTGCTGATTCACTGGGAAAGCTTTATCAAATACCCGGAATTTTTTTTTTTTTTTTTTCTTTTGCTCCTAACTTTTTGATGGAGACTTGGTGGCATGGTGGACTTCCAAAGTAAAGTTATTACTTAATTAGTATGATGTAGCCACAAAAAGATTATACAAAAGTAATTTCACAAATTGACATGATTTTATGTAGTCCGTTAAATTTATTTTATAATAAAAATAACTTTATAATCTGACGAACTTGTTACATCAATTTGTAGGATTACCTTTGTATAATTTATTTGAGGCTAGAGTATTTCCCTTACTTAATCTCTTAATTTAGATGTAGGTTGCAATTTCTTATCTCATAGACATAGGTTGCAAACACAACCATGCTTAGGGCTGCAAATGAACAGAACAACTCGTAGTTTGAACTTAGCTCGTGTATACTCAATTTGAACTCAATTAATTTAATAAATGAGATGCTTGTAAACATGAATATATGTTTGAATATTAAACGAGCAAAATTCGTATAAACTCGGTTCGACTTGGTTTAGACTCGTGAACAAAACTCGTATAAGCTCGGCTTGACTAGTTTGATCTCGTTTTGAAACTCGTAATATGTTTTATATATGTATGTGTTACATTTATTACATGTTAGTTATATCTTATATACTTAATTATATATTATTAAATTATTTATAATTTGTCTTATTTAATATATATATATATAAATATTATGTTCTCAAAATGTGCATAATAAGCCTACAACCCGATGGCAACCAAACGGTTTGGACCCAGTCCAACCTTATTTGCACGCCAACCCGATTCGTACCTTATGGGTTGGGTCCTTTTTTTTAAAAAAAAATAACTGATAGAAGATTAAAGAGCATCTAACGATCAAATTATAGCAGCTTCTCATCTCTTCCCCTATATCTGTCATTATGAAAAAGTCAACACTAAATCAATAATAGCACATCAAATAATTCAAGTTAACACAAAGTGGTTTAGTTTCTCTAATAAATGAATGAAAATGAAAAACATACCATCATGCAGACCATAAGCCTTGAGTTACTCTTTATCAATATAAGTAAAACTTGATTTTAGATCAAACTCTAAAAAAACACATGATGATTATTAAATAATATAAAAATAAACTACTTCACTACTATCTAGAGATGTTATGAGATATTCTTAATGTCTAAACTTGACCTTGGGATCTTAAATTATCTTTTCAATTTTAGTTTCTTAGACAACACGTGGCATAATTTACTGATATTGACATATTAACTAGGCTCAGTTTAGATTGAGAGGGGTTCTCAATTCAATCTATCTCATGTCATCTTATTATTATAATTTTTACACAAAATATAATAAATAATTTAACTTTTTCAAATCTTAAAATAATAATAATATTAAAAAATAATATTCTAACAATATTTTATTCAACTATTAATTTTCATTTCAACTCATCTTTTCTCAACTCCGCATCCAAACCTAACCTTAATATATTTTTAACCATATATATATACATATATAGAATAATTAAAAAAGGAGTAAAAGCTTTAGAAGAATTATGAATATAAAAATTAATTTGCCTAAAGATAAACCAATGAGACCATTTTAATATTTAATCCTATAAATTAAGTTATGGTTAAGGTAACATGCTCTCCATGTGCCCAAGGCATGTGGGATGGCAAAAAAGGGGAGGGTTTATTTTTTTTAGTTGAACCAAAAAAAAAAAAAAAGGTGATGAATGAGTATTTTGTACTAAATTTATGGTTGTGCAAAATATATTACATTTGCTTGCTTATAACTTAATGGTTTTTATCTTCTTCATATATAAGGTAAAATAATGTTGGCAATTGAGGTTAAATACACAAATTATATGTTTATTAAAACTAATTCAATTAATATTATAATTTTATTGAAACTAGTCATTAAATTTATATCTTATTTTCTTATATTCATGATATTAAATATTTAAATTATATTATATATAACTTTTAATATTTTTTATTAATATTAAAATAACCAATTTAAAATTATCATGATTTACTTAATTCAATTGAGTGAATAGATCTTTTCTTGAGTGACTAGTCAATTGTTTGAATAGGTTCTTCTCGAATTTCAAACTTGAGCCATTAATGGATAATGCTACTCTTATCGTTCTATTTTACCGCTCCATTCAATCGCTTTGATTTTTTAATTTTATTTTATTAGTAATTAAAAAAATATTTGTTAATAATATTATGATATTTTTTATTTTTTAAAAAGATTTTAAAATATTAAAAAATACATATATAAAAAAGAAAAAAAAAAAATCCTAAACCTAACGGTAGCTTCAGCCTTCATTAACGGTGCCTCATTAATTTCATTTTGATTCGCTAACAATGCAAATTGATACGGTGAAACGGGTCCAATTAGGACAGTATCATGATATCATCCATGGGTCCGAATCTCGGCCGTCAAACCCAGGCGAGAAACAAAGACAAACGACGGCATTCAGGATCTACTTGGAGCCGTTCGATCTAGGGCATAAACAGTCGAAACCCTCGATATAGTCTTCTCTATCTCATTCACGCAGGCTTAAGCCTCCTCTGCTATCGCCCAAAACCCCGGTGTAGAGAGAGAGAGAGAGAGAGAGAGAGAGAGAGCCCGGAACTTGTAAAAGATGGTTCAGCGTCTCACGTATCGCACGCGACACAGCTATGCTACCAAATCCAACCAGCACCGTGTCGTCAAAACCCCTGGTGAACCATTGAATCTCTGTTTCTTCCTTAGTTGTTTCTTTGTATTTATCTATGCAGTAGTAGGTTATGCAAACGATGTATTTATTCTGTGGTGTATGGGCGAGGCATTTGGTTTGAGATTTTGATTATTTGTTTGTTTTTTGGTTGTATTAGGAGGCAAACTAGTGTACCAGAGCACTAAGAAGAGGGCGAATGGCCCTAAGTGTCCCGTCACTGGAAAGAGAATCCAAGGGGTATTTCTCTTCTAGTTTCTTCAATGGGTTCTCATTTTTTAAGCTTTTATAAATGTTGAGATCTGAACCTGTCATTTTATATATTAATCTTTTTGTGGAGCTGGTGCCGCTTTGATATCTTTTTATGTCCAAATATAAAGCCTTTCTTTGGTGAAATCTGCGTAAAGCTGCTGTAATGTGTGAAAGCAGTTATCTTACTCGTCGAAGAAATGTGTGAAAACAGTGAACTGACTGGTCTTGCTGTTGAACATGAAAATGGTAGAACATTGATTGATCTCATTTTCAAATGATAGAAGATTGTAGATGGCAAGTCTCAGCATGATTGATCTTGCTGTTGAACATGAAAATAATAGAACTCTGATTGATATGGTAGGATGGATTGTAGATATTAAGTTTCAGCATGATTACCTACATATTGTTATCATGTAGGTGTATTAACTATTAATATGTTGGGGATTGAAAATGGTCTTTTTGCCAAACAGATCTAACATAGGGCCAAATTAATCTCGCTTTTGATCTGCCTCTCAAACATGTGTGGACATCTTGTTTTGCAAAGAAACACTAGTATACTTTGAACGTGGTGTGCAAAGTAGAGATGATTGGCTAGAGGCTAGAACAGGTGGAGATATATGCATGGATATCTCGAGTTTGCTCACCTGATTAGTTAAGACCTACAGATTTCTTATGCATGGCAGGCATTGACATTTGTGCAAGTTTCTTTGTCAATGTTGTTCTATGTCAGTGCCATAAATTGATGTAGCTGAATATAGATCAATAAACATATGAACAAAGATCAAGATACTAAATTGTCTAGATCTTCATGGGATCCTGCTAAAGGTTCATTTGTTACTCTTTAATCGGTTTTTCATATTTTTTAAGAAGAAAGTATAATTGACCTTGTACCCGTGTTGCTCAAAAGTTAGCTTACCTTTTTCTTTCTTTAGTTGTTTTAAGAGTTAACTTGGGGGAAAAGGCCTTTCAAATGTTGAAAGAAGGTGCATTTCATGTTCATTCAACAATGTCCTGATGGCTGTCCGCAGAAGCTGCTATTCTTTTGAAGGAGATTCGACTTTTTAAACAACTATCTAGGAAAAATAAATTTGAAATGCTGGTGGTGTTTATGTGCTGTGGTATGAGTCTACATATGCAATTAACCATTTTTTTTAAAGTTATGGAAACTTTTTCTTATATGTAAAAATGTTATTGAGCACTGAGGACCATTGTTTTTAATCTTGTACCGTACCGGCCAGTAGAGGTATCATATATATTTCGTACTGGCCCAAATACCAGCCGTACCAGCCTATATTTCGACCTGTATTGGCCTGTATTTCGGCCTTTAATTTGTTTTTCATTTTTTCAAATTACATGCTTATTTTTTGACCCCTAATTCATACTTAGGGCTGAGCAAAAATCCGACAATCCGACTCCGAATCCGACTCCGCTCCGACTCCGACAAGTCGGAGTCGGAGTTTTTTCCCTATTGGAAGTCGGAGTCTGAGTCATTGAAGAACCGACTCCGACTCCGCTCCGATCCGCCTCCAACTCGGTCCTCCGACTCCACCTCCGATTTTATACATATTTTATAAAAATGTGTTTTTCTATATATTAATCATTTAAAGTTTATACAATTATATCTTATATAGTTAGTTTAACTCAATAATATACTAGTTAAATAATATATTTATACTTTAATATATAGACTAAATTGACTAATAAATAATAATAGTTTAGTATATGACAATATGTAAATATCATATTATTACAAATTTACAATATTATTACCATGTTACATGTAAGTTGTAACACTAAATTACTAATGTATACATATAATAACATGTAATACTAAGGTATATATAATATACTATAAACACTAAGATGCATAATAACATCAACATGTAATACTAATGGATTAACACTAATCTATAAATTTAGAATAACACATAATACTAATGTATAATAACTAAAGTATTATTCATATAAATTTTATATAATAATATCTTGTATTAATTATATTTTTTGACTTAATAAATTCTCAACATATTCCTTTTGATAAATATATTAGTAATACTAAATATACATTAGTATATTAATTAGATTTATGTTCTAATACTAATACTATTAGTACTCCACTTTAAGTCTATATATAAATTACTATATAAATCACTATAGTATTAATTACTAATACTATATTACTATATGATACTATTAACTATAGTGATATACTAGTATTAATATACTAATACTATTAGTGATATAGTTAGTATAGTGATTTATACTAATAGTATTATATAGTTATACTAAATTAAAATCACTATAGCAAATACTAATACTATTATAGACTATAGTTATAACTTATAGTATTATACCTATACTAAATCACTATAACTTATACTAATATAGTTATGCTAAATCACTATAACTAATACTAATGTAGTTATACTAATCATTATAACTATATATAGTATTAATATCACTATTAGTATAATATATAGTATTAATAATAACTAATACTAATATAACTATTAGTATAACTAATATCACTACAAGTATAACTAATACTAATATTAATACTATTAGTGTATTACTAATATTTATATATATTAATATATATATCAAGTATAAGAGATTAGAGATTTAATATATATATAATATTAAATCACTAACATACTAATAGTATGATACTCTAGTATTAGTAATTATACTATAAGATATAGTAATAGACTAATAGTATAATATATTAATACTATATTATATATAAAATAGTAATACTATTTTTTGAATCTTCATTTCATATACAGTGCCTTTTTTTTAATATTCATATATAATAATATATATATATCATATATATATAATATAATTAAAAATAGGTTCATAGTAATTACAATAGTATACTATAGTAACTATACGGTGCCTTTTTTTTAATCTTCATTTCATATACGGTGCCTTTGTTTATTGTAGTGATTAGTTGGATGTAGATATGAAATCATGGATGATGGGAGTACATGTAAAAATAAGACTTTCTTTTTATTTTTAATTTTTGAATGTATGTTAGTATGTTACTTGTTTTATTTAGTTGTATTTTTTATTATAATCAAAAGTTTAATAAGTTTGGATTGTAATTTTGAGAAAATTGAAATTTGAAAGCTCACAATTTTTTTTTAAAAAAAGTAGGTCAAATATGAAGTTAAAAAAAAATTAAAAAAAAATCAAAAAATCCGACTCCACTCCGACAAGTCGGAGTCGGAGGCAGAGCGGATTCTCTACATGTCGGAGTCGGAGGTCGGAGTCAGAGTCGGAGGTTGGGCCCTCCGACTCCGAAACTGTCGGTGCTCAGTCCTATTCATACTAGGCTATTTATAATTTATATATATGTATTTATATATAATTTATTTATATATAGACTATTATTTTGGAATCTAATTTATTCATATGTCGACTATTCCGAAATGGTACACAAAACAGTACCGGTACCGAAACATTTTGTTCCAATGCTTTGACCGGTACGGCATCTGGTACGGTATTCAAAATATTGATGAGGACCCCTTAATATGGCGACTTTGTTGATTTCTCTTCACAATAATGACGAGACATTTGCGAAGATTAGGACTTTCAGCTATTAATGGCCGGATATTTAAGCTGTTTTTATCTTTTGATATAAGGTGTCAATCTCATGTAAACATCTGAATAGGACAAGTCCAAATTGGAAACATATAAACCTCATAGAATTTTACGGAGAATTCTGCTCTTATCTCTCTTATATAGACAGAATAGACAGTACCAAACCAGAATCATATCATTGGATTCTTTAGTTTTGAGGTTTACCTGTTCCAGCATTATCTTTGGGCTTGGGACTGGAAAATTGTGTAACATCCCATCTATCTCGAGGGACTACCATCCTTTTTTTCCATTTGTTTTCATGTGTCACCCAATGATGAGTGGGAATGTTAAGATTTGCCTTATGTCAAGATACATTGAAGTCTAGAATGTTAGTTTGATAACTTCAAAATTCAATACGTGAGCAAGGTTCTTGTTTTGGAAATATTATTGATTGAGGTTGTTATATTGCAGTTATGGCTATAATGTGTGATACTTCATGTCGTATCCTCCTGAATTATTAGTTTACTTTCAGCTATGATACAAATGTTGGCTGTGTTTGCAGATTCCTCATTTGAGACCTGCTGAATATAAGAGGTCTAGGTTATCTAGGAACCGGAGGACTGTTAACAGAGCTTATGGTGGGGTACTTTCTGGAGGTGCTGTCAGAGAAAGGTTTGTTCTTATTAGACCCTAGAATCGACCCTCTCTCACCATTTTCTTTGGTTTGCATGATGGTTGTTTTAAATGAGCATCCTAAAAGTTGCGACGGAGTATATCCTTTTTTTTTTTTTCCAAATCTTTTGTAGGATCATCCGAGCCTTTTTGGTGGAAGAGCAAAAGATTGTGAAGAAGGTATTGAAGATTCAGAAGGCAAAAGAAAAGCAAGTCTCAAAGAGTTAAGATATAAAGTTTAGCGTGTTTCAAGCAGCTATAGCATAATTTTGGCTGTGGCAGAGTGGCGAACTATGGAGAAGTAATTTGAGGTTTTCCGATTTGGATCTTTTGCATTTTTCTTTGGTTGGTTTAATGCAAGTACTCCCATTTTGTCGACAAATCCACTATTCTAAGATTTTGTTTGGTACAATGTGATCTCATATTAGTTTTCTACTCTTAATGTCCGGCTGAGATTTTTCATACAGTTACTTATTATTTACAATTCATGGTTTTCAATCACTTCAACCTGATGACTTCCTCCATGACACGCCCCAATCTTTAATCCAAACGCCAGCATGCTCTACTTTTAATAATAGATTCTAACACAAACTATATAACCTACAATATAAGTAAGATGCCAGCGAAGCATTTTTGTTTGTAATACATACTCCATTTCTTTCTGAGAAAAAGATGAGAAAAGAAAACAAATCAATCCACTCGACTTTATTTATACAGCTATTAGTCGATAATATCAAAGAACATGAATCTAGTAGGTTAATTCAATAATAGTTGTAATAGGGCCGTCCACAGATCAAACTCAAGCAGACTGGAAATACTTTTGTCTCATCTTGGCGACCAGCTTATCATGAGGTGGGAGCATCCGTTTCATCAATGGGTGGTTCTTTAGAGCAGTTACCCACGACCAAAATGTTGGGTTCGTTTCAGGGCTAAAAATCACTCCTGCCACTTCATGAGAAGCTTCGTAGTTGCAAGCACTCGAACCCACAACAATATCGAGAAATCCCAAGTTCTTACCGTCAAAACAAGGAAATTCTGCAGGTAAATCCTTTTTGACACCATCCTCAAACACCTTAAGCACCTCGCCGAAATCTTTGATTGCTCGTTCCCTCTCTTCGCCTCTTGACATCATGATCTGTGTGGCACTTGCCTTCAACTGCTAAATATAAGAAAGTCATTAGCGTTTATTCATAGAACCAAAGAGAGGGAGGGGTCACAAATTTGAACAAATCAATAGCTTAAGCTAGAGTAATACTATATTCTTCGTCATAGATTTTATTATTATTGATCACATATGGTGATATAACGCGTTTCAAGTGGTTTAATAAGTTAACCGTTTAAATAGATAAAACCCATCATTTCTCTCGTTATGATATACCCACCTTCTGATCATAGAAGTTGGCCCAAAAGCGAAGTTTGGCCCTTAGGTAAGGATCCTCTGGCAGTAGTTTTGGTCCATGTTTCCAGCAATCATCGATGTACTCGAGAATAACAAGTGACTCGGCAATGGATTTTCCATTGTGAACAAGGACAGGTACTTTCTTGTGAACAGGATTGTAGTGCAGAAGTGACTCACTCTTATTTGCCAAATCTTCCTCTACATACTCATAAGGTATGCCCTTGAGTGCAAGGGCTATCTCAACTCTCTTGCAGTAGGAGCTGCCCCATATCCCAAACACCACAACTTGGCTTTGTTTTTCCATTGTTGTCTCTGCGTCTCTAAGTTGGTGTAATGCAGAGCTTCCATGCAGTTTAAGGCATTTTATAGAGCTCCATCTATGGGATTTCTTGCGTTGGCTTTTGGTGTTTGGTGAGAGTCAGCCTCAGGTTTAGTCAATGGTCATAAAGCCCAATCGGTTATAAAATTGAAGATAATATTAACAATTTGCAAGAGGAAGACTAGAGTTTGGCGTGAGAAGAAGTTTAACTAATCGTGATTTTTTTAGAGTAAATTTGATGAAAAGGTGCATACAAGCAAACCTTGGCTTTCTTGGCTCATGAATTAGGTCAGCTGCAACCAGCCCCTTGCAATTTTTCTTTTATTTCGAAGATTTTAGATATTTTTTTAAACTAATTTTTGTTTTTGATTTACTATCATGTATTGTGATTCATGGACATCAATCGTGGTTAAATATGACGTACATGTGGTAGCTCTTATTGGCAACGAGTTGGTAGCTCTCTCCAGGATGAGTTCTCTCCTCTCTCCCTAGTGAGTTAACTGTTAAACCCCTCAAGTTAGTTCCATGAAGATTTAGTTCTTGTAACTAAACCAGAACCAATTCTGTTTCATCTTCCTCTACACAAATACCACCTACATTTACACCAAACCATCACAATATCCTCGTAACAAACATTAAACCCTCGTCTCTCATCCGAAACAAAATACCTCAACCTCCTCCGAAACAACTACCAATTTCTACACCTACGTCTAAGGGTATAAAAAAAAAAAAATCGGAGAACCGGTTTACCAGACTGGACCGAACTGGTGGGTTTAGTCTGGTACCGAATTTAGTTCGGTCCAGTACCGATTTTATTTTTCTTAAAACCGGTCAAAATTGATCCGGTTCCGATTTTTTTTTTCTAAAACCGGATCGGATCGGACCGAACCAGACCGATTCATATATATATTATAATTTTTTATATTGTATATAATTTTTATATATAATATATAATTATATATAAAATAGTTTTGTATTATATGATAAATTATTAATTAATATAATATTAATTATTAAAATCTTATATCACTATAGTGCGTATTAATAATTATACTAATACTATATCACTATATATTATAATATCCTACAATATATTATCACTATAGTATTGTATACTATAATATACTGTTATATATATATTATATAATATATAATAGAGAATATCTTTTCAACGGTCATGCTGTTATTAGGCTGAAAATAGTCTTCAATAATTTTATGCCACGTAGCCTATCTATAGATTAATAAATGGATGTGCGGCACACAGTTAAAAAAACCCATGGACTATCTAAACCTGCAACCAGAAACAGAGGTTGTTGCATATCTATCAGATCATGCTCTGATCGGCCGGATCATTTCATCCAAACCTCTTAACAAGCATGCACTGCATGCAACACACAAGGCAGCCTGGAGCTTCGTCTTAGGGCTCACCATAGAAGACCTGAATGTAAATACCTTCCTCTTCATGTTTCCAACACCAAATGAGTGATGGAGCAGCGGCCCTCGGATATTAAGGGCTTCCACATGCTGGTACATGGGTGGCCTCTTGGCTTGAGCCTACAAGAAATTGATTTAAAAATGTCTATTGTCTGGGTGCAAATACATGGACTTCCGCTGGAATTTATTATTGAGATTATAAAAATCCCTTTCACTCAAATTGATTTCCATAGTTTGGATGATAAACTCATATGGATTCATCATTCTTTAGGGAGATTCTCACTAAAATCTGCTTATGCAGCTATTACTATGAATCCCAACATTCTTCATGAGCAGTCCAATATTTGGAAAAAAACTTTGAAAAATCAAGATACAAGATAGACATAAGCTTCTCTGTTGGAAAATTCTGAGCAACATTATACCCACAAAAACCTTGTTGAAAAGATTTCTCCCTCTGAATGATGAGGAATCTTACTATCCTATTTCCAACAGTGAAGTAACACAAACTCACTTGTTTTTGTCATGTACTTTCACGAGAATCCTTTGGAGACACTCCCCTTCGCCTTTGAATATTTCCTGTTTTGCAAACAATGAAATTAGCCATTGGATAGAATGCATTATTTCCCCCTCAAAGAGACTCAACATCCCAAGCAGCTAGTGAAGAACATCATTTCCAAATCTTTGCCATTAATGCTATGGACATCATTTGGTTCTTAATGAACAAGATTATTCATGAGTCTTTTACCCCAAACACTGAAAGTTTTGTTTCTAGTACTTTAAAAATTTATAAGGAACACTGTAATGCATGAGACAATAAACAACTGAATGAAAGCCATAATTGGAGAGCTACACCTAGAGATCATTACATTCTATCATTTGATGTAGCTATAAGAAACACAGGCAGCACAACAACAGCAATATGCAGATCAGAGTATGGCTCCCTAATTCCTGTCATAACAAAGTTCATCCAAAATCATAATCCAAATCAGGGTGAAGCCACTGCAATGTACATAGGAATTCCTGAAGCAAAGGTGAAGCAAGTCAAGAAACTTATTATTGTATGAGACTCTCTAGTTGTATTGCAAGTTGTGAATGACCCTGATAAAAATTCAAATTTGACTATTCAACCTCTAATCAATGACATCATAAGCATGTTGCAATCCTTTAAAAGTGGCAAACTAGGAAAATACATTGAGACTTAAATCGATACGTGCATTCTATTGCACAATAGGCAGCTTCCATGAATATCCATGGAAGCATTCCCCTAATCTCTATTTCCCCTTGGTCTGTTAGATTTTCACAGTGGTAAAAACCCTCCTGTTAATATGTAACTCTTAAACATCCTCTAATGACTCTGTAGCTTGAACTTCCTTTAATGAATGAACCTTGTTGAGAAAAAAAAAAAAGATGCAGGCTTTGGTTTTAAAGAAAAAAACCACATGGCGGGATTTTTGTTAACAAGTTTTGACGTCGCATCTATAATAAAAAGATTAAAATGACTGAAATTATGAGTACAAAATAAAAAGGTTCATTTTTAAAAGTAAGAAACTATCCGTCTAAAAATCAAACCACATGAACTATTTTAATATATAATATTTATCTTAATTATTATTTGTTCCAAGAAAATTAAAAATAGATATATAGGTGCAATTCTCAATGGTGAAGTAGTACTCCTCATGCATATGTAATCTACTACTTATCCTTTAATACTTGTCCTCTAAATATTGTCGAAAGATTCACTTATCAAATCAAACACAAAAAGTAATTAAGAATGGGATTAACTCAATTTTAAGCCAAAAATAAAATAATTCATATATATATATATATATATAGTAAAGGACAAACACGTGCATTGCACGTGTGCCCAATTGTGAAAATATAAAAAATATTTTTAAAAATAACATTTATGAAATCTAAAAATATGTAATAATAAAAAGTAGGTTAATATATATAATTATAAAATGTAATAGTTTTGTCTATATTTTAACACAAATTCAATTGAACACAAATTCATCATACCTGAAATTCTCCATTATCAAGAGCTGAGTGATTTCCTTGTAAAGCTATTCATTAAATGTGACAAAAACTTTCAAATCCTTTACTAATATATCCACAGTCTTGGAACGATCATGCCTATCAAAATTTAAACAATCTCATTCACATGCTATATGCCACAGAATCTCCAAAGACAAACAATCACTTCTCATAAAACCGACACTTAGATAATTAATAACCTAAAACTTGGAAGGTTACTTATCCAATGCCTCAAGATACTTTTGCTTCCTTATCTCAAAAAAGATTTTCATTGAGTACCAATTGTCGTCCACTTTTGTGAACCCAGAAAGGTACTTCTCAACCTTCTCTAGTTACAAGTGGATCCTTTAAAGATTTATGTCAACAAACATAATTTCAGTCACTAATGAAATCTAAAGAACAAAAAATAGAATATCTAATGCATATTGGAATCATTGAAAAGCTAAGAATACACTACACTTACTAACAAATATTTCACATTTTTTCATCCACATTTTCTACCACCTAAAATGTTTCAGTATTCACCATTGAATTATCATTTTGACATAAACGTGCGCATAGTAGCAAAAATGTGCTTAAAGTCTCAACTACAAGTAGCACCAAACTACTCAGGCACATAACATACATCTATATTCTTTAAACAATGACTTAAACAACATAGCTCTGATGACCATAGCTGGTCTATAGTGGTTTCAACTGAGAGCTGCTTCCGCTCTATAGCCAAAGCAAGCCACTGTCTAGAATTCAATTAATTATATAGTTATCCATTAATTGACTGAGACCCATCTAATATATTCAGAATTTGATGTAACATAGACCATATAGTAATTATTTATATTTAAAGCAAGAAAAAGAAACATTTATTTTTAAAAAAAATCTCTAAACGGGGCTTTAAATTAACTATTCTAAATATGACATATGAATAAACAAAATAAATATTACAAAATAAATATAAAAAACATACTTCAAATAAAAGTGATAAAAAATACCTCAAAGTAGAGGAGAAATAAATGAACGGTAGGAATAGCACATATGAGCAGTCAGTGAAATGTCATAGAGCAAGATAAGTACATAAACAGCTGATTCATGACAAATAATATATATAGAAACAAAACATAATAAAATTAGTCCAATTGGTAAATCATAAGAAACAAAAAATAATTAAATTATAAATCATATTTATTGAATGAGGCCATAATAAAATATTAAGAGTGAGAACATATATAATCAATAACATGGGTATTTATAAAATTAGAAATTAAACAGAATATAATACAGTGGAAGATAGAATTTGTTATTAATGGTCTTATTAATAATAACATTAATAACCTCATAAATATAGAATTCTTTGATAATATAAAATATAATATTCAATAATTATTAATAGATTTCAAGTATAATATCCAATAATATATAAATTTTCATCAACTATAACATGTGGAGTATAGTTTGTCACACGGACCGTAGCCCAAAAATATTTTTCATCAACTATAACATGTGGGATATAAATTATTTTCGTCCTCCCTCTCATTGCTGACACCCTTTTTCTCCTCCCTCATCTCTCCTCTCTCTCTCTCTTTTGCTTTTGCCTCCACTCTCATTCCTCTTTCTTTCTCTCATTATCTCGCTTCTACTCTCAGACGCATCAACCGCAACACCAACACAACAGCTCCGTTTTGCACAGCCTGACTCCATATCACCCAGCCAAGAAAAAATAATTTTTTTCTTCGTGCAACAGAGATGATGAACATCGCATCCATTACTTCCCATTCTCCATGCTTAAAACTTTTTTTGTTTGTTTAGATTTACGTTTATAAATCTAAAGAGATTTACACGCTTTACTATAGATCTGAGGAATTTTTTCTTCAGATCTATAGTTTTATATATTTCTCATTTTTTCTGTAGATGTAAATTTTATTCTGTACTAATTTTTATTTTCTAGATCTGCAAAAGATTTTATTTTCGTTGCTGCTGTCTGTCTAGTGTTTTTCTTATGATTTCTTCAACTACTTATATAGTGATTTATTGTGCTGGTATTTTCATTGAAGTTTTTTTTTCCTTACTTCACAAGTCCAAGGTTTTTTTTTTGCACAACTGTAATTTTTGTTGCTTTTATTTTTCTTTCTGTAAATTTGTTGTTAATCTCATCTCTGCTTCGTTATACATTTTTTTTTTTATATCAATTTTTTCATTGATATTAAGCACAGTGATTTGATTGTCATTTGAGGTTCTATGCAAGCTCTTTGTTTGGAAAAATTTTCTTGTTTCAATCCTTATTCATCTAGACGTGTATTATATGGTTTGGAATATTTCTTTCTCATATTTGTTCTGGTCTGATCTGAGACTATATCGAGGTGGTAAATTTTTGCGATCTATGATCTTTTTTCTGTTAGTATGAGTTTTCTTTCGAGTTTAACGAATCTATGTACAAATGTATTACATGTTTTGATTTTTATTTATTTATCTAAGGATCTCACTTTTATTTTATTTTTTTCTAGATAAAGGAGATAGAAACAGCACTACAATGAAAAATGGAGAACCTGATCAGATTCAGTCATCTCTTTCTCAACTAAATTTATTTTTCTAAATCCAAATATTCAGGTAACTTTTTATTGTTGTTCTTTTGTTTCGGTTTATTTCTAACAATTAAGTATTGCATATAGAAATACATAACTGAAGTAATAGTCATAAATATTTACCAAATAATCAACATAAAATTCATACTTGTGAAATTGGAGAGCTAAGAGGCAAATTTAGAATCTAGAAGCGAAGAAACAGATTTGGGAGGAAATAAAGAGATGGAAATCACTCTTATACCAAGCGGCAGGCGGTTGAAGCGGTGAAAAACAGAGAAAACAAAATAGAATCTGATAAGAGCAAAACAATAGAAAATAAAAGAAGCGGTAGAAGCAGTGGGAAAAAGAAATCAGAGATAAGATGAAAACACAGGAATTCTGAAAGCGGTGGAAGAGGGCAGTTAAAGATAACGACAGAAAAAAAAAAGGTCCAAAGTGAAAAACAAAACAAGAACCTTGGAGAAGTCAAGGACAAAGCAGGAAAAGATATAGAAAATGAAGGGCAAAATCAGAAAACAACATGTTAGACAACAGCTGCCTGCTTCAAAAGCAGGGACGAAATTGGTATAAATGTTAGGACTGAAGGACATAAACGGCAAACAAAAACAAAAGCAGGGGCGAAATCGATATAAATGTTAGAACTGAGGGACAGAAACGGGAAAGAAATATGAAACGAAGGACAAAAGTTGGAAATAAAAGATGGACGACACCTTCTTCCTTATTGACGCTTATTATATATAAGATATATAATATACACTCGTCGCTACCATTGATGCTTATTGGAAATACGTAGAGTACTGATGATCTCTATTGATATCGTTGTGAACATAATTGTTTGATATAAGCATCATGATTAAACCATCATCACTAATGATTACCTTACCATAACAAAGCATAGAAAGGTTTTGAAAAAACTTGATTTGGAAAAGGAAATATAAATTAATAGACAAGAAACTGTAAACCCTCCATAATAGAACAACAAACAGCAACATCGAACCCAGATTTAAGACTGTGTAGGGATGTACCCAAAAGGAGTTATTGTGGCAAACTTTCACTATCTGATAATTAATTTCAATTTGCACTACAAACACAACATGTTTTGCGGATCGTAATGATTAGGCCAAACCCGAAAATTACAAATTGTAAAGCAAAAATGGTGTTCTGGGGTGCAAATGTCAGTAGTGTTTGGATACTGATATGATCTCAGATGATCTGAATTTATCTATAAATAGTAGAATTTAGTGAATCCCATTGAGATGTATGTGAATGTAAATAGGTTAAATTATGTGTTTAAATGTATGAAATATATTAAGATATGAGTAAATAGGTTGATCAAATGAGTTTAACTTTTGATGAGAAGTTGAAAAAGTAGTAGGCCTAGTCTATAATTGATTTGAGATAAATTAATGTAATCTTGACATCTAAACATAGCTAACCAATC
This sequence comes from Juglans regia, assembly GCF_001411555.2. NCBI lineage: Eukaryota > Viridiplantae > Streptophyta > Magnoliopsida > Fagales > Juglandaceae > Juglans > Juglans regia. The sequence goes on along the minus strand of NC_049916.1, from coordinate 19,895,841 downwards.
AATGTGATAGGGTCACTTTATAAAAAAACACTAACCTCTTTGAATTTCTCATTTGATTTGAGTTTTAAATTTTACATAAATTTATTCCATTTAAAATAAAGTTTTTAAAACATAGTGTTTGTCAAAAAATAATTTATCCAAATTGTAATGATTCTCAATTATAAAAGAACTTAAAGACTCTACAGCATCAATTAAATAAGAAAAATTCTACTTAGAATCCCACACACTACACACCATATTTATTATTATTATTTTTTCTCTTACCAAATGTGTGGTGTATGGATGATGAGTAGAAGAATTCAATTAGTTTAAGAAGATTAAAATTAAAAAAAAAAAGTAAAAAACGTACAATTAAAAAAAATAAATAAATTAAGTGTAGTATGTGGGGGATGATGAGTAGCAAAACTCATTAAATAATGTCCTACAATATTATAAATAAGATGCAACTAGACATTTTAGTACGAAAAATAAGAGAAATGATATTTACAGTCCTAGAATATGTAGTTCCTATGTATTTTATTTGAAAAATAGGATAAATATGAAATCCACATGAAAAAATTATTTTTTTAATGGTGGTCCTCACTTTTTTTTCAAAAAGAGTATGTGGGAGTGCACACTCCAAAATTGTATATAGCATTACCCGGAAAATAATATTTGTAGTTTTAAGGTATACATACCTTTGCACACTACTTCTGAAAAAAATAGATAAATTTAGAACTTAACTGAAAAAATTATTTTTTAATGATGGACCCGACTTGATTTCAAAGAGAATACAAGACTTACACACCCTATAACTATATCTAAAACTATATCCAGCATTTCGCTTTTAGCATCTAATACGCACTCCATTTTTTTTCTAAATACAAAAAAATGAAAGGAAGAGGAAGCCAATCGAAACGACTTTATTTATAGGCCATTCGTCGATAGTACCAAAGAACACAAATCTTGGTTTATTCAATAAGATCTCTGAAAGGCAGCACAAGGATCAAACTCAAGCAGACTGGAAATACTTCTGTCTCATCATGGCAACCAGCTTGTCATGAGGTGGGAGCATCTCTTTCATCAACGGCTGCTTCTTTAGAGCAGTCACCCACGACCAAAATGTTGGGTTCGTTTCAGGGCTAAAAATCACTGTTACCACTTCATGAAAAGCTTCGTAGTTGCAAGCAGTCGCGCCCACAACAATATCGAGAAATCCCAAGTTCTTGCCGTCAAAACAAGGAAATTCTGCAGGAAAATCCTTTTTGACTCCATCCTCAAACACCTTAAGCACCTCGCTAAAATCTTTGATTGCTCGTTCTCTCTCTTCGCCTCTTGACATGATGATCTGTAAGGAACTTGCCAAAAACTGCAAAATATAAGAAAGTCATTAGCGTTTATTCATAGAGCCACATAGAGGGAGGGATCACAAATTTGGACAAATCAATAGCTTAAGAGAGTAATACTATATTCTTCGTATTAGATTTTATTATCTTTGGTCACACATGGTGATATGACGAGTTTCAAGTGGTTTAATAAGGTAAGATAACATTTCTCTTGTTATGATATACCCCACCTTTTGATCATAGAAGTTGGCCCAAAAGCGAAGTTTGGCCCTCAGGTAAGGATCCTCTGGCAGTAGTTTTGGTGCCTGTTTCCAGCAATCATCGATGTACTCGAGAATAACAAGTGACTCGGCAATGGATTTCCCATTATGAACAAGAACAGGTACCTTCTTGTGAACAGGATTGTGGTACAGAAGCGACTCGCTCTTATTTGTCAGATCTTCCTCTACATACTCGTAAGGTATGCCCTTGAGTGCAAGGGCTATCTCAACTCTCTTGCAGTAGCCGCTTGCCCATGTCCCAAACAACACAACCTCATTTTGTTTATCCATTGTTGTCTCTATCTCTATGTTGGTGTAATGCATATCTAGCTGCCATGCAGTTTGAGGCATTTATAGAACAGCTCCATCTGTGGGATTTCTTGCGTTGGCTTTTGGTGTTTGGTGACAGTCATCCTCTGGTTTAGTCAATGGTCATAAAGTCCTCTCGATTATAAAATTGCTGATAATATTAACAATTTGTAAGAGGGAGACTAGAGTTTAGCTTGGAGAAGAAGTTTAACTCGGCCCCACACGCATCCTCGTCCCTTTCAAGTTTCTAGTCTGAAATCAAGGCAGTAGTACCGCATCTACGTTATATTGGTTAGGATTTTGAGTTGAGGTGGGATAAGATAATTTTATATAAAAATTAAAAATTAAAAAATATATTATTAATATATTATTTTTTAATAATATTATTATTTTAAGATTTAAAAAAATTAAATTATTTATTATATTTTATATAAAAATTTTAAAAAATTATAATGATAAAATTAAATTAAATATTTTTACTATTTAAACGGATCTAAAGTTCCCTTTCGTTTCCCCAATTACTTTTGCCAATTAAAAAGGCAAGCATTGATACTCTCAACTTTAGTCGTTTCCCCAATAAAAAATGCTACTCTCACAATTTCTTGGGTTTCAATTAGGTTCTGATAATTTTTATTTAGTAATTAAAAAAGTATTTTTTTAATAATATTATAATTTAAAAAAAATGTTTAAAAGTATTAAAAAAAAGGGAAAGAAAAAATAAAATAAAATTTTTTTGCTCGGTGGGTGGAGCACTGCTCTTCCCCAATTCCACGTCACTTCTTCTATTATCCAGTCCGGTGTTTTATGACCAAAAGAAAAAAATTAAAAAAAAAAGTATATGTTAAACAGTTGCTGATTCTCTTCCTGCATTTTTTTTTTTAAAGAATTTAGTTATTCTTCGTCTTCGTACATCATATATATATATTTTTTTAAACTAATTAAATTATTCTACTCATAATCTATATATCACACATTTAATTAAAAAAAATAAAAAAAATGATATATACTATATAGAGATGATGAATATAATTTTTATTTTTTAAATAAACACAGTTAAAAGATTTCTAGGATACAAATTGTGATGCCCATCTTGAAATAATATTAAAATATACTATTATAACAATATTTTAATTTTATAATATTTTAATTTAATTTTTTCTCTCTCTATTTTCAAAACTTTACAAAACACTATAATTCAAATTAATTCACTATTATTTTCATATTTTTCATTCTATCTCGTCCCCAAACATCCCCAAGTAACCGAGGTCCGTAATTGATTTTATAGTATACAATAAATACTATACATTCGATGAAAAGGTGTAAACCAGCAAAGCTTCGTTTTCTTGGGTGAAAAGAAAGGTCAAAGTGATTGTTTATCTACTCATGACTTTGGGCCAACTCAAATTACGTTGTAGCTTACACTCAGATCAATATACAATCTTAGAGCATTGGCAATTGAGTCTAAAGTTTGGGTAGAGTCTCAACTTTTAGTTATAGTATCAATTTTTGATTATATGTATTCACATTAGATTAACCATCTTAAAGTTAAAATAATAATATAATATTATATATTTTGATAATATTTGATAATTTTTTTTTTTATATTTTGCAAATACACTTTAAATATTTTAATAATATTTGACAAAATAAACATTTAGGAACATGAAATTTAAGATAACATATGCTGCGTAGAAAGATCATTCATATTGACATCGCACAATGCAGGAATAACGATTTTTGCAATGGCACCTTCTTCCATAGAATTTGAAACAATATACCAAGGTTAAAATTACAAATTCAAATCTATAAACTGTCATTGTTGATGCCATCATTCTCTCAACCATTCACCCAAACATTAAATTTACTTAGATTGTTGGAGACTTGGAAGGAAACCATTCCCCAACAATTCAAAACCAGAATCGACATGAAATCAAAACCTTGGCATCAAATCAAAACCAGAATCAAGAAAGTCATATAAATCAAGAAATCTCCAACAAACCAGAATGCATATAGAAAGAAAAGAGCAACCCATGGACTATGAGTAATCAAAGTTTTGCAGTTCAAATTTTTATTTTTTATTTTTTAATTATGAGTAAGATAAGGCAAGGCCATCTAGCCCCTCCCTTTACTAATTTGGATTTGGAAAGCACCACGAAATTTCACTATTTTTTTGTGTTTTCTTGACAAACCAAGCAGGAATAGAGAGAAGGGCAAAAAAGGGAAAAGAAAACAAAGAGAAGAGTGAGGAAGAGACTTACCGTCTAGCCTAGCCTGGAAGAAGACGGGAAAGAATACTTTCACGCAACAGAAGAGGGACGAACAAGGGAGAGAAGAGAGTGACGAGAACATTGCGGGTCTGAAGAGAGAGAAAAGAACGAGGGAAAGATAGATGAGACGTTGATGAAAAGAATAAAATAATGGGATGAATGGTGAACAGTAACTCATCACCTATAATGGATAGCTCTTTTAATTTACTGTAGCTCAAGTGTTGATCTTTGGACCTTTAGCTAGTCCAATGTGGAGGCTTTGTATCATATATAGCCTAAATTTAGACTTGCATTAACCTTTAGCTAGGCTATTGTCAATACTCTTTTATGACCTTCTTGACAGAAAACAAATTCTCCACGTATTAAAGAAGTTAAAAAAATATTATTTATAATCATTTTAATTATTAATCTTTTGATCGCTATCTTACTTAGCAATTGATGAATAAATAAAAAATAAAAATAATTTTTCAATTATTTAATATCATACTAACAAATGATGAAAGAATGGTGAATTACGTTTCTATATTAAACCTGCCTATCTAATTAGTAATTACTACATGTTAGAGGCCAACTTGAATTTCAAAAATTCACTTCTCAATTAATTAAAAATAAAATATAATTAAAAATGTAATTAAGTACTCAATAATTTAAAAGCAAAAAATAAAATAAGTAGATGACTACATGCATGCAAGCATATATACTACTCGCCCTACCAATATTGATGGCTAGCGTTACAAATACATAGAGTGATCATCTCTATTAATTATATCGTTGTGAACATAATTGTTCAGTATAATTAGCATCAATATTAAATACCATCATGATCATGACTATTTTAATTAAGGACGATGCTACAATTACCATTCTTCTTTCCCGATTTTACTTCCCGCTTGACGTGGCTTGCTATTTTCTTTTTCTTTTTACTTTTGCTTCTTTTTTTTTTCTTCCCACGTCGTCTTCAGGAATTCCATTCCATTTCGTCTCTCTAAATTTTTCCTTCTTTCATTTTTGCTTCCCTTTTTTTTCTTCCCAAGTCGTCTTCTCGAATCCTCATTCTATTTTATCTCTCTACATTTTTTTATCTTCAATTTTGCTTTCCATTTTTTTTTCCTTCCAATCTCGTCTTCTCCCTCCAACCCATTTCATCATTAATGGCTGTATGACCTCAAGAAAAGAATATGAGATTAAAAAAAAAAAAAGTAAAAAGGCAAAAGCACATAGTCCCATTGCATGAAATATGTCGCTGAAACAGAGCAAGTATGTTGCTGAAACAGAGCAAGACAACGCAGAAGCAAAACAATTGGAATTTATGTCTAGAAAATATTTTCTTTTCCAAAATACCCGTCCAATAATTATCAAAACTAAAGTATGTATACCATTTAGAATTAGGAAATCAAAAGAGAAAAATATAGTCCGTAGCGAAAATGCAGATCTATTAAGAAATTGAAAGAAAATCCATAAAGGAGGCATGCATTTATGTCCTAAAGACTATATACAGCTGAAATGAAAATAAAAAGTGACAGATAGAATGTAATTAGAGTATCAATTGGATGATAATATCTGAGAAAATTTAAAAGAGAATGAAGAAAAGCAAGAAATAAATGATAAAAGAATAGTAAGGGAAGTAGTTAGAGAAGAGTAGCACAATACAAGTTGAGGGAGGTGATGAGAGAAATTGAAAGATAATTGGCAAGAATGGATAAGACAAAATGAAATGGAAAGATGACGTGAAAAAAAAAAAAAAGGGAAATGCTATGCATGAGCTCCACACCAGCACACACTTCACATCACATCATTTTTTTTTTTTTTTTTTACACTCAATAGGTTGAGTATGTGCTGGTGTGGGGCTGATGCAAATATTTTTTCTTTCTTTTAATTAATTTGGGAGGACAGACTTTGTTGTACGCGCGCGCGTGTTCCTTCGTGTCACCCTGCAGCTGACAATGCAAAGCATTAATCAACAAGTACAATATCCCTGATCCCATCCACTTTATTTCTTGTATATGCAGTAATTCTACATCATGATTCTATTCTATTTTATTTTTAATAAGTAAAATAAATATTAAAGAGAAAAAAATTAAAAGTTCGTTTGTTTACTTGGAGATGAAATGATATTAAAATTAAAAATTAAAAAAAATATTATTAAGATATAATTTTTTAATATTATTTTTATTTTAAAATTTAAAAAAATTAAATTACATTTTATATTTTATGTGAGAGTTTTAGAAACTTATAATAATTATATTATCTCATACCATATTAAAAAGTACTATACGATAGAATGACTTGTTTTCGCCATTCAAGGGAAGACTTTAGTTAATTATTTTAGTACGAAATAAGATGCAACCAGACATTTTAGTACGAAAAAATAATAGAAATGATATCTGCAATTTGTAATGTGCAGTTTCTGTGTTTTATTCCATTTGAAAAAAATGATAAATTTATAATTCACATAAAAAAATATTTTTTTTAATTAAAGATCTCATTTTTTTTAAAGATAGTATGTGAAAACTACACACTCTAAATTTGTACATAGCATTACCCGAGAAATAATATTTTTAACTTCGCACACTATTTGAAAAAAATAGATAAATCTGATACTTATATGAAAAAAATATTTGTTTAATAATAGACTTGACTTTATTTCAAAGAGAGTGCAAACTTACACATTCTAAAACTATATCCAGATTGTGCTTTTAGCATCTAATACTCACTCCATTTTTTTCTAAGTACCCAAATAAAAAAAAAAATGAGAAGGAACTAGAGGAAGCTAATGGAAACGACTTTATTTATAGGCGCCATTAGTCGATAGTACCAAAGAACACAAATCTTCGTTTATTCAATAAGATCTCTGAAAGGCAGCACAAGCATCAAACTCAAGCAGACTGGAAGAACTTCTGTCTCATCATGGCTACCAGCTTGTCATGAGGTGGGAGCATCTCTTTCATCAACGGCTGCTTCTTTAGAGCAGTCACCCACGACCAAAATGTTGGGTTCGTTTCAGGGCTAAAAATCGTTGCTACCACTTCATTAACAGCTTCGTAGTTGCAAGCAATCGCGCCCACAACAATATCGAGAAATCCCAAGTTCTTGCCGTCAAAACAAGGAAATTCTGCAGGAAAATCCTTTTTGACTCCATCCTCAAACACCTTAAGCACCTCGCTGAAATCTTTGATTGCTCGTTCTCTCTCTTCGCCTCTTGACATGGTGATCTGTAAGGAACTTGCCATAAACTGCTAAATATAAGAAAGTCATTAGCGTTTATTCATAGAGCCAGATAGAGGGAGGGATCACAAATTTTGACAAATCAATAGCTTAAGCTATAGTAATACTATATTCTTCGTCTTAGATTTTATCATCTTTGGTCACATATGGTGATATGACACGTTTCAAGTGGTTTAATAAGGTAATTGTTTAAATAGAAAGCCAATTAAAATCTGTCATATCTCCCAGTATAATTGGAAATGGTAAAATTTAAGACAAGGCAACATTTCTCTTGTTATGATATACCCCACCTTTTGATCATAGAAGTTGGCCCAAAAGCGAAGTTTGGCCCTCAGGTAAGGATCCTCTGGCAGTAGTTTTGGTGCCTGTTTCCAGCAATCATCGATGTACTCGAGAATAACAAGTGACTCGGCAATGGATTTCCCATTATGAACAAGAACAGGTACCTTCTTGTGAACAGGATTGTGGTACAGAAGCGACTCGCTCTTATTTGTCAGATCTTCCTCTACATACTCGTAAGGTATGCCCTTGAGTGCAAGGGCTATCTCAACTCTCTTGCAGTAGCCGCTTGCCCATGTCCCAAACAACACAACCTCATTCTGTTTCTCCATTGTTGTCTAGTCTATCTCTAAGAGCATTGGCATTGGATTACGCAAATACAAATATAAAATTTACATAAATGACATGATTTTGCATTTGGCTATTCCACTCAAAACTTATTTCCACATTGGATTATTTATCTATTAGTCAAAATAATAATAAAATATTATAAATTTAATAATATTTTTTTTTCAATTTTTTTTGTTCTATTAATCTTTTTCCTAAATTAACAGCTACATGGAAATATTAATGTTATACAATATTAATTTTATACAATCACCTTCCAAATTCAAGGCATTTCACTGGAGGATGGCAGATTAGAATGTGCTATTGGTATGTAATCTTAATTTTTGTTCAGTTAATTTAGCAGTAATTATATGAACCGAGGGAAAAAGGAAAGAAGCAGCCCATAAGATATTAAAGTCGTATGAAAGGAAGTAGAAATTACAGAGTAAATCTAGCATGCTTGGCATGTTTATGCCCCATATTGGTTGCAGCGAGAGGGGCAGGCAGGTGTGTGGGCGTTCCTCAAGTTTCTCTTAAGTTTCATTCTTAGGTACTACAGAACATTGCATCTGGGAAATTGTTAATGAACCGCATTAGCTAGCAAACAATTCTTGCAGTCGTTATATACACAAGTCCACAAGATCCAATATGAAGTTTCATTAACAGTACTGGTAAAAATTCATTATATCAGTTCATGTTTTAAGAGCAGAGTCATCCTATAATGCAAATCATGTTAGCTTCAAGATTACAGCCGATACATATGGAAATGTATGCCATATTAAAGTGATCACTGCAAATAAATAGGAAAATTCATTTGTTCAACAATCACTGCCTGCAATATGTACAGCCACCATTTTTAAATAGTATGCTTTCCAGCCATGTCAAGAAACTGACCAATCCCAACAGAGACAGCTAAACATTTTCTCATGAAACTCAAAACCCACTACGCCCACCAAAACCCAAAGACCCAAAATTCAGATTACGCCTTTTTCTTCACAGTTTCCATATCAACCAAACAGAAAGTTAACTAAAAAACCCACAAAACAAAAGAAAGTTGAGAGAGATAGTACCTTTATAATACAGAAATGGCAGAAGAGCAAAGAGCTGAAAACCCAAACCAATTTAAGACTCAGTGAATGCCCATCCCCCTCATTCCGAAAACCAACGGGGAGAGAGAGGAATAAAGAGATATAGTAAAACAGGGGAGAGATCAAGAGATTTGAGAGGGAGATTTACCTGAACAATAATGGGCAGAATCGGCAGTATCCTTAGGTTGAACGTGGCGGCACCTGGCGGCAGTGGCTGGACCTCAGAGGACGGCGACAAGAGCGGTGAGAGACTGGGAATACAAAGCACTAATTTGTAAGGAAAAATCAGGGGATTTTATTCCCTGATAGAGAGGATTTGCATGATCAGGGAGAGCAGGAACGAAAATGGTGAAAAGGAGAGAAGAAGGAAGCTCGGTCAGTTCTTCTACAGTAGTCTTGCATGTATGACCGCCGAGTTTGACTCAAAAGTCATGTATTTTTACATTTGGATAATTCAATATAGATATTTTTATGTAAATTGAGTTAAATTTTACATTTCACTAATACTTGGATAATCCAATCCCAGTATAAGTTGGTGTAATGCATATCTAGCTGCCATGCAGTTTGAGGCATTTATAGATCAGCTCCATCTGTGGGATTTCTTGCGTTGGCATTTAGTGTTTGGTGAGAGTCATCCTCTGGTTTAGTCAATGGTCGTAAAGTCCTCTCGATTATAAAATTGGTGATAATATTAACAATTTGTAAGAGGAAGGCTAGAGTTTAGCTTGGAGAAGAAGTTTAACTCGGCCCCACACGCATCCGAATCGCTTTCTAGTTTCTAGTCTGAAATCGACGGCATATACTGCCATTGATTTTTAGATTTGTTTGGATGTGAGTTGAGGCAAATTTTATATAAAAATTAAAAATTAAAAAAAATATTATTAATATATTATCTTTTAATAATATTATTATTTTAAAATTTAAAAAAATTAAATTATTTATTATATTTTATATAAAAATTTAAAAAAATTATAAAAATAAAATAAAATAAAATATTTTCACTATCTAAACTAGGGGTGTAACCGGTCCGGTCCAGTCCGATCCGATTTTTCGATTTTTTTAAAACTATTGGTATAGTTATAAGTTATATATTAGTATTAGTTATAAATTATATATTTAATATTAGTATTAGTTATAAATTTTTAGTATTAATTATAAGTATAACTATAGTCTATAGTCTATATTAGACTATTAGTATTAATTATAAACTTATATATTGTATTAACATTTAATGTAATAATTTATAAATTATAATATGAAATTATTTCATATATGAATATATATATATATGAAATTATAAATTAACATTTAATGTATAAATTTATAATTATACATTATATATAAAACTTATATATATTAATATTTAATATATATAATATTTTGTATAAAACTTATATATAAAAATATTTTTTTTATATTTTTTTTTATCAATCGGTCCGGTCCAAAAAATCCCTAAACAGGAACCGGACCTGAATTGACCGGTTTTCACATTTTAAAAACTGGTCCCGGACCAGACCGGTTCAAAATCGATAAAACCGATCCGATCCGATCCGAATCGATTTTTCAATTTATCAGTTTAAATTTACACCCCTAGGATTCTAAACTTCCCTTTCGTTTCCCCAATTTCTTTTGCCAATTAAAAAGGCAAGCATGGATACTCTCAACTCCTTAGCAGTTTCCCCCAATAAAAAATGTTACTCTCACCGACACTTGAGTCCCTCCTGATAATTTTTATTTAATAATTAAATAAATATTTTTTAATAATATTATAATTTTTTTTAAAAATATATTTAAAAGTATAAAAATATTGAGTGAAAAAATAAATAAAAATAAAATAAATTTGTTTTTGCTCTTATCGAGACCCGGTGGGTGTAGCACTACTTTCCCCCAATTCCACATCACTTTTCTTCTATTATACAGTCCGGTATTTTATGACCAAAAAAAAAAGCGTATATTTTGAACAGTTGCAGATCATTTTCTTCCTATATTTTTTTAAAGAGTTTTGATATTTATCATCTCTACATATCATATTTTTATTATTATTTTATTATTATTTTTCTTAAATTAATTAAATTCTTTTACTCATCATCTATATACCACGAATTAGATAAGAAAATAATAATAATAATAAAATATAATGTTTAATATATAGAGATGATAAATATAATTTTTATTTTTTAAATAAACACAATTAAAAGGATTTTAGGGTGCAAATTGTGCTGCCTATCTTGAAATAATATTAAAATATAATATTTTAATTTAATTTTTCTCTCTTTTTTTTTTCAAAACTTCACAAAATACTATAACTCAAATTAATTCACTATTATTTATATATTTTTCATTTTATCTAGTCCGCAAACATCCCTAAGTAACCGAGGTCCGTAATTGATTTTATAGTATACAATACTATGCATTCGATGAAAAGGTGTAAACCAGCAAAGCTTCATTTTCTTGGGTCAAAAGAAAGGTCAAAGTGATTGTTTATCCGCTCATTACTTTGGGCCAACTCAAATTACATTGTCTAGGAGTAGGCTAATTAGAGCATTGGCAATGGCAATGACAATGGTAATAATAAGTCTAAAATTTGACTAGAATCTTAATTTTTAATTATAGTATCAATTTTGATTAGATGTATCAATATTAGATTAATCATCTTAAAGTTAAAATAATAATATGATATTATATATTTTAATAATATTTGACAAATTTTTTTTTAATATTTTACAAATACACTTAAGATATTTTAATAATATTTGACAAAATAAACATTTAAGAACATTAAATTTAGGATAACATATGTTGCGTAGGAAGATCATTCAAATTGACATCGCACAAAGCAGGAATAACGATTTTTGCACTGGCACTTGTTGGAAATATTTTGAAAATAAGTATATATAATATTTATTATTAATAATATTTTAGGGATTTATTTTTAAAAGTTATGAATTATTTTGGAAAAAGAGAAATTAAGGAAAGTTTATAAGCAATAGCTTATAGTTATAAGATCTTGGGTCTTTACGAATACCGTTAGACGAGAACTGGCTTAGTGGTATTGAGCCTCCAAGGTTCACCCATGGGACTGGGTTCAAGCCATGCCTCCTTCAAAAGAGGGGTTTTTGTTGATTTAGGGAGAGCAACGCCCAGATCATTGGCGTGCGGCGCATCACCAGATCGCTAGGCGCACAAGCCACAAAGCATGAAAGGGCAGCAGTGCCTGGCATAACTCTAGGAAAATAAAAATGCAAAAAGTCGAACTGCTTGGGACTCAAACCTGGGCAAACAGGATGGAAGGAAGCAACATGACCGTTGGACTGGGTCCAACAATTGTCATTTGGTAACAGGTATATATATATATATATACCTATTCGGACGGATTCAGAAAAATGAAAAGTTACAACTTTTCATTCACATCTTTTGGCCTTCTATAAATAGAAACATTGGCCTACGAATTTGTATATAGAATGATGAAGTTCAAAGAAGGCAATTTCAAAATTCTTTCTCCTAAAAGTTTTCATTTTTCTTCAAAACTTGCTATTAAGATATGTTCATTCTGCAGAGAACATATTTCTAATCTCTTGGTTGAATAGCAAAATCTGAGGGTATTCAGAATCTAATTTCGTGTGTGCATAACACAGTTAGACAAACAGACTTGTTCTGGACTTTATTATATCTTGGAGACAAATTCGCTTGTAACCCGTGTGCATACCGTTATTAGTGGGGGCGAATATTATCTTAAGGAAAGCGACATTTGTAACATGCCTTGAAGCAAATTTTTCTCTCACTATTTTCTATTTTACAGGCCCCTTGGTCCAACAATTTTTAAGAGGCTGAGCAATAAGCTCTTAATAGACTTATAACATAGTTATGTTAAAGTGTTTAGTCGTCAAGTGAAGGCATGTTCAAACTTGATATTAATAATTAAGTTAATATTTTGTTTAATTTATATCATTAATATGACATTATTTTGTAGAAGATATTAATGTGCTAGATGCATATAAATGATATGTTTTAATTTATGAATATGCATGCAAACAAATAAAAAATGCGACTTCTATATATGATTTTCTATATATTGCTATGTTTATATAATGCATTCAAAGAACCAAGTTAATTGAATAGTTGTACAAAGTATTTTATGGTATTTGAGAAATATCATAGATTATGGTATTGAGTACAACAGATTTGCTTCGGTTATAGAAGGAGATTTCCTTCGATTGTAGAAGGAATATAGATGCCAATTGGGAACTGAGCATGATGATTACAAATCAACTAGTGGGTGAATATTTACCCTTGGTGGAGGAGTAATATCCTGAAATTAAAGAAGCAAGCATGCATAACTTACTCAACCATGACGACTAAGTTATATCATTGGCTTCTTGAAACAAAGAGGTAGAGTGGCTAAAAAAATTATTAATAGAGATATCAGATTTGACAAAAATAATGTCACCAATGTCTTTGCATTGTGATAGTCAGACTATATTGTCACGGGCCTAAGCCATGTATATAATGGCCAGTCTAGGCATATTAAGGCAATTACTCACAAATAGAGTAGTTACGATTGATTTTATGAGATATTGTCGGAACTGGCATATCCATTAACTAAAGAACTTGCAAGTGATTTGATGTGGGACATCAAAGGGATGTGTTTAAAGCCAAAACAATAAAATCACCAATAATGGAAACTCGACTCAACTCTTGAAAATATCAAGACTTGATTTCAATGAGCAAAGTACATTATATATTCTTGATTTGCAAGCACTGTGATATTAAAATTAGTTCTCGAACTAATTTATCATCCCAAGGTTTGAGGTGCATGGTACTGTAATGAAAAGGAGAGGCTGAGCAATAAGCTCTTAATAGACTTATAACATAGTTATGTTAAAGTGTTTAGTTACAATACACTTTTGATAAGTCTACCTATATGAGTGTCGGGGGTGGTGCCGCCTCCTATGCGAATTAGGCTTTGTCACTAGAGCGCTCATGAAACTAGGATATAGACACAAGGTCAATCCACGTGTTGGCTTTTATGAACTACCCAAAGAGAAGAAAATTTATATGTGAGATATATCTGGCTAATCGTATAGAATCGCTAGTTCAAAACATTGTCTACTATGTCATTTTGGTTAACTTTGATGTATTTTCATTATGTAAAGGTTCAAGTCTAAAAGACACATTTATTTATGTATAAGTTTTCATATTCTAACCAGGATATATTTTGAAAATGGTGGGAGATTGTTGGAAATATTTTCAAAATAAGTATATATAATATTTATTATTAATAATATTTTGGAAATTTATTTTTGGAAGTTATGAATTATTTTGGAAAGAGATAAATGAAGGAAAGTTTATAAGCAATAGCTTATAGTTATAAGGGTCTATATGAATACCGTTAGACGAGAACTGGCTTAGTGGTATCGAGCCTCCATGGTTCACCCATGGGACTGGGTTCGAGCCATGTCTCCTTCAAAGGAGGGATTTTTGTTGATCTCCTTCAAAGGAGGGATTTTTGTTGATTTAGGGAGAGCAACGCCCAGATCATGGGCGTGCGACGCAGCACCAGATCACTAGGCGCACAAGCCACAAAGCATGAAAGGGCAGTAGTGCCTGGTGCAACTCTAGGAAAATAAAAATGCAAAAAGTCAAACTGCTTGGGACTCAAACCTGGGCAAACAGGATGGAAGGAAGCAACATGATCGTTGGACTGGGTCCACCAATTGTGTCATTTGGTAACAGGTATAGATATATATACCTATTCGGACGGATTCAGAAAAATGAAAAGTTACAACTTTTTATCCACATCCTTTGGCCTTCTATAAATAGACCCATTGGCCTACGAATTTGTATATAGAATGATGAAGTTCAAGAAAGAAATTTCGAAATTCTCTCTCCCAAAAGTTTTCATTTTTCTTCAAAACTTGCTATTAGGATATGTTCATTTTGCAGAGAACAGATTTTTAATCTCTTGGTTGAATAGCAAAATTTGAGGGTATTCAGAATCTAATTTCGTGTGTGCATAACGCAGTTAGACAAACAGACTTGTTATGGGTTTTATTATATCTTGGAGGCAAATTCGCTTGTAACCCGTGTATATACCGTTATTGGTGGGGGCGAATATTGTCTTAAGGAAAGCGACATTTGTAACGTGCCTTGAAACAAATTTTTCTCTCACTATTTTCTATTTTGCAGCCCCCTTGGTCCAATAATTTTCTTCCATAGAATTTGGAACAATATATCAAGGTTAAAATTACAAATTCAAATATGTAAATTGTCAATGTTGATTTCATAGTTCTCTCAGCCATTCACCCAAACATTAAATCTGCTTAGATTGTTGGAGACTTGGAAGGAAACCGTTCCCCAACAAATCAAAATCAGAATCGACATGGAATCAAAACCCTGGCATGAAATCAAAACCAGAATCAAGAAAGTCATAGAATGCATATAGAAAGAAAAGAAGAAAAGAAGAACCCATGGACTATGAGTTATCAAAGTTTTGCAACCCATTTTTTTTTTTTTTTTTTTTTTATGAGTAAGATAAGGCAAGGCCACCTAGCCCATCCCTTAACTAATTTGGATTTGGAAAGCACCACGAAACTTCACTATTTTTATGTGTTTTCTTGACAAGCCAAGCAGGAACAGAGAGAATGGCAAAAAACGAAAAAGAAAACAAAGAGAAAAGGGAGAGAAGAGCGAGGAAGAGACTTACCGTCTAGCCTGACCTGGAAGAAGATGGGAAAGAAGACTTTCACGCGAGAGAAGAGGGACGAATGAGGGAGAGAAGTGGGCGACGAGAATGTTGTGGGTTTGAAGAGAGAGAAGAATGGGGGAAAGAGAGAGGAGACGTTAATGAAAGAATAAAATAATGGGATGTAGGGTGAACAGTAACTCACCAATAATGGAGAGTTCCCTTAATTTACTGTAGCTCAAGTGTTGAGCTTTGGACCTTTAGCTAGTCCAATGTGTAGGCTTTTTATTACATATAGCTAAAACTTAGACTTACATTAACATTTGGCTAGATCATTGTTGATGTTCTTAAACGGCCTTCTTGACAGAAAAATACAAAGTCTCCACGTATTAAAGAAGTTAAAAAAAATATTATTTATAATCATTTTAATTATTATTCGTTTGATCGATCGCTATCTTACTTAGCAATTGATGAGCAAGTAAAAAATAAAAAATAATTTTTCAATTATTTAATATCATACTAACAGATGATGAAAGAATGGGGAATTACGTACGTTTCTATACTAAACCAGCCTATCTAATTAGTAATTACTACATGTTAGAGGCCCACTTGAATTTCAAAAATTCACTTCTCAATTAATTAAAAATATAATATAATTTAAAAGCAAAAAATAAAATAAGTAGATGACTACATGTATGCATGCATATATACTACTCGCCCTACCAATATTAATGGCTAGCGTTGCAAATACATATATAGAGTGATCATCTCTATCAATTATATCGTTGTGAACATAATTGTTCAGTATAATTAGCAACAATATTAAATACCATCATGATCATGACTATTTTAATTAATTTGGGGAGACAGACTTTGTTGTACGCGCGTGTTCCCTGATCCCATCTATTTTATTTTTTAATAAGTAAAATAAATAGTAAAGAGAAAAAAATTAAAAGTTTCATTTGGATACATAGACAATATGAGATGAAATAAGATCAAAATTGAAAATTGAATAAAATATTATTAAGATATAATTTTTTAATATAATTTTAATTTTAAAATTTAAAAAAATTAAATTTTTTATTATATTTTGTATAAGAGTTTTAAAAAATTATAATAATTATATGAGATGTGATATCATCTCATCTGCCAAACCAAACCAATATTTTATAGCCTTATTATATTTGTTTTGTAGCTAGCAGGTTAATTATATATGTACGTTATAGCCTTAGTTTAATTCCTTTATCTGCACCTGTAACATTAAAAATAAACATTATAATTAATATTGTGTTAGGTCAGACAGAGAGATCTAGAGAGAGAGATAGTGTTTGATTATATATATTTGAAACCCAAAGAATAAAATTAAATAAAAAAATCCACAACTTATATTGTATATATGAAATTTGTATACACGATGATCTTATTATTATGACATGCATGCAGCTCCTATGGGAAATCTAAATAAAATAAAATAAAAATTGTTAAAAATCGTAAAATTAATCGGTACTTCATATATATATATATATATATATATATATATATTAGCGATGCAATTAATGGTTAATTATATTATCTCATAACATATTAAAAAGTACTTATATATGATAGAATGACTTGTTATGGCCATTCAAGGGAAGACTTTAGTTAATTATTTTACTGAAATATTTAGAATTAATGCACTGATCAACAAGCTGCTAGATCAGCATCATGAGAATATATGTATTTCTTATCTACTAACCTGAAAAGACCCTGAATCTTGAGAGTATAAATCAAAATATTGACACTATTAGAAAATATCATTCCTGCAGTTTCAAAAAAAATAGGTAATCATTCTTCATTACGTTTGACAGCATTTTGAATGGTTTCCTTTATCTCAGTAGTGAGATGTTTATCCCACCAATTGCGAAGCACACCAGAAAAACTATTTGTTAAAATAGTAACAATATCAAGTTGTCTGATATTATTGTTAATATAAGCATTTGAAATTAAAGATATTTTACTCATGATATTAAAGACCTCTTGTTCAGATAATCCATCAAAAGCGTTGATGTATTTCCATGTTAAAGGTTTGACAGCAACTTAAACAGAACCAATATGTAGAAATTTGAAGCTTTTACTAGAAAAACTTGAATTGATTTTCTATTAAATAGGCAATATTTTTCATGATTTTTTGAAATAGTATAAGTTTGTTTCACAGTTTTAACATTAAATTTAATTTTAAAAGTAGATTGAATTCAAATAGTTTTATAAATAAATTTAGTATCAATCTTTGGAATACTCCATCGGAAATCAACAGTGTTACGTACAATATAAAATATTAATGAATTTTGGAGTTAGACAGTACCATCATTTAATTTGATACATGGATGGTACCTAAAAACATCGTTTCAGACTTTTCTCCCTCAATTTGAAAGATGATCAAATCACACGGACTGCTACATTCATGGTTTGAAACTTTAATTAATTCAAAATAGTATGCACGTACTCAATTACAAATACTGGGGAAATTACTTCTTTAATCATTAAATAATAAAAAAAAAAAGACAAGAAGTCAAATAGAGGTGTCAAATAGAGTGGACATAGTAGTGTTTTCCTCACATTATAGATTATGTGTGAATATATTAAATGTGATTTATTATTTATTTTTATAAACCATTATCTCAAGGAGATATATTGATTCAATAGTAAAGGTGTGTTGTTTTAAAGGAAAGTGAATGAGTTCGAAATTTCATGACTATGATTTAATTTTAACAAAGAGTGCAATAGCCCAACCGCATGCCCTATCCGAATAGGTACTTAGTTGGAAAGAAATGATTCAAAATTGATAAATTTGAAAAATTGTCATGGGGTATATACTACAACAAATACCTCTTTTTTCCACGAGGGTTTGTGGTGGCAAAAATCCTCAATTCTGTAGGAAAAATACTTTTTTCATAAATTTTAGTCGTGGGATCGATGCTTGTGACATAAAATTAGTGATATAAAGTATTTTTCTCCACGAAAATCCCAACTGAGGGAAATGTCTACATTTTTCCACAAGATTAGTTGCGGAAAAAAAATAATTTCATTGTGAAAAATATGAAGCCTTTGGTAGTAAATCGTGGGAAAAAAATATTTCTACAAAACAATTAAGTGGCAAATGATAGTTCCAACAAAACATTTCATTAGAAATATTTATTTATAGGGGTCTTACCGGCCCCCTACTGGGCAGGGCCACCCCTTCCCCAAAACCCGCCTCACATGGGGCGGGGGGTGGGGTTTTCACCTCCGTCTCCCGTCTCGTTGGGCAGGGTGCGGGACAGATTCCCAATCCGTCCTGCCTCCGTCTACTTAAAAAAAAATACAGCATTTTACTTGCTTTAAAAACTATTTCTAAGTCTAAAAGTAATTAAAAATATTTTTTTACACCCAAGTTATAAATTTAAATTTTGTAAATACAACTATAATTTAAAAACTATGTAATTTTTAAATTTGCTAGTACATATTTTGTGTAAATTGTAGTGTATTAATTTTTAAATTATATAGTTTTTAAATTTACCAGTACATATTTTGTGAACAAGTTTAACAAATTGTAATATATATTTTTATATACATAATTTGTAAAATATAAATATAAATTTATGTTTATATATATAAATATTTATATATGTAAACATAAATTTATATTTATGTTTTTATATATAATATATATATAAATGTAAGCGGGGCGGGGCAGGGTTGGGCCCTCCCCGCCACCCGCCCCCGCTAGGGCCCCTAGATGCGGGGTGGGGCAATGGGGTGTCGGGCCCCGCTACCCACCCCTACTTATTTATGAAGAAGTGTTATCGCAAGAAATAATCACTTCTGGCAAAGAAAAAAATTCCACGAGTTACTATTCGTAGCAAATGTTTAAAGAGTTTAGAAAAAAATAAAAATAAATAAATAAAATTGAAAATGATATTGAGAACAAACAAAATTGAAAGAAATGGTCCAATAAAAGTTAAAATATATATATATATATATATATATGAGCCCGGATCTTCACACTCATAACAATTTCAAAAAATATATTTAAAATTGTGCTAACATATTCACAAGAAAAACTTTTAACGAGAACTCAAGAGCTAGAAAGAGTTTAGTGTTCTGGCACTAATGAGAATATTCAAGTAGAAACATTTTATAAGAAAAACTACCACTGGGAGATAACAATAAACCTTCGATGGTTGGAGCCCTTGAAAGAAACACTAGAAAGCAGTCCTCTAGTTGCAGCCCTGGGCAAAATCCATCTTCCCAAACCGAGAAAGACTTGGTCTTAAAAAATCAATTGAACTACCTGTGGAAAGTCCTCGGAAAAATTTAACGGCCAATAATTTATTCAATGCCAATAATTTAATATGACAACTAAAAAGTAAAAATAAAAAATAGATGAAAGAAGTGCATGACTATGCAAATTGCAAAAATCTATGAACATCAATATGACAAGCGAAAGGAAAAATGTTCCGTCCATATAAATTCCAACCTATAAACCATCGTACTTAAGTAAAATCTAACCAACTTTTCAACTAAATCAATATATACATATAAATTAAATCCATTGTCCATTTAAACCAAAGTTTTAAATATTGTTTCGATAAAGGCACTGTAACAAAATATTTTGATATCAATATCGTTTCAGGATAGTCTATATATAGAGAAATTAATTATATATGTATAAATTATATTTCAAAATAACATCAATGCAAGTCTTAAAAAGTTAAAACACATATTTATAAAACTCAATAATACTTCTAAGTTTTCAATCCAACTATTAAAAAAAAAATCACTCTTCATTATGAAAATGGGAGCAGGGACTTGATTTTTAGTCATTGAGAAAAGGGGATTAAAAAAGTTCAGAAAATAGTATTCAGATGTGAAAATTGAAGTAAAAATTACGAAAATACACTGAAAATACAAAAATACAAAAATACAAAATTTCACCCGGCACACTGAAAATTGGCCAGTACACCGAAAATCGACTGGTATTGACCGAAACGCACTGAAATGGCTGGTATTTAATCTGGTATAAAACACCTATCTCCCCTATGCCGGTTACTAATCTAACATAATAAATACCGATCGTACCGGCCGATATGACACAGTATTCAAACCATTGATTTAAACTAAATCTCCAACAAACTCAAATAATTACATAACTTCACAAATCTCAAACACAAATCTCAAACCGATAGGATCATCAACATATATATGGTTTTCAATATTCACTGGTCGATTCAATACATAACACACTTGACTACTTAACACCAAATTCACAAATTCTTCTTCACTCTTCCAAATACATAATTCAACTAATAAAACATACAATATGCTTGCTGCCCATGTAATTTAATCTAGCAAAATTATGCATACTTCATCCATCTAGCGCTGGAGTGCAACACAAACCCTTTATATAACAATATAACCATAAAACTTCCTATTATATTCAATATGCATAAAATATGTCCAACCAACATTTACAAATACTCCACTCAATTTATAAGCCTCTTGATAACACATAAATGTTTCCAAATTACTATCCAACACAAACACACATACTCCATAACAAGCTCATAATCAATATATCACTTCCTCCTAGTTAATCATAACCAACATATTCAAATATAACAAATCTGTCCAATTCTTCCAAGAGTATCCTTATACAATTTTAAGCTACTTAATAGCATTCATACATCTCCAAAATTTTAGCATCATAAAACTATAAATCATATATACTCCTCACAAATATAAACAACAAGAATACCAATTTAAACACAGTTTGTCCGTCCACTTAAACCAATATAGAGCTGGCCTTCCAAGCTTCATGCACACACCACCAACAATACTAGTGAACATATCACTTTAACATCTAGTATCAATTAACATTATTTCATTCCACGCTTCCATATACACGACTCAGTTTATCAAATATACTACTAACATACTTGCTGCCCATGTATATCATCAATCCAACACAATTACAACCCACAAAGATTAATATGCTTCATTCATGTCCCCATACAATCTCAACCTTCATAATTACTATATTCAATCAATAAGCCTATTCGAAATAAATACAACACACATATTCAACTCATCATCCATTTAAACTCAATACACACAAAATACACATACTAAATCCATAATCCATTTAAACTCCACATATTCGACTCATCATCCATTAAAACTTGCTATATGCAGTTGGTGAATTAGTTGTATCTTAAAGGTGAATTGCTTGTAATCCGATAGCAAATTCTTTCGAGTGGGGGCAATTATTACCTTAAAGATAGTATTCTACACGCCTCAAAGTCACATTTATTTTTTTAGATTACTGCAAATTTCTTCAACGGTTTAGTCACACGTGACTCGTGATCAGGCTCATACGCATGCAGTTGAAGCAATGCATGAGGCTTATCAGCAGGTGAAAATGGGATGCGGTTTGCTGGAGAAGGGATCATATAATGATCAGTGATAAGGGAATGTAGTCGAAGGGCTCATACTGTAGCTTTTTTGTGTTTTTTTTTTTTTTTGGGGGGGGAGGGGGATGGTAAAATGTCTTCAACCAATATCTTATATTAAGAAAGAAAAAAATGACATGGTTTCCTTGTCACGAGAGAAGAAATAGGGAAAGGGCCGTAAGGAGAAAGGGAGAGAAAAGTACTACACCGTCTTTTGTTTATTATTTTTAATTCTCTATAAATTAATCGACACAAAAAACAATATCATACGTATGCAAATGTTCATAACAAGATCAAGCTAGCCGTCATGATCATCCGCAATGTAATTTTATCTGAATATTTTTAATAATTGAGTGAAAAAACTATTATAAGAATATAGGAAAGCCAAACTTGTCAAAAACTAAATGATCATGCTTTACAAGAAATTAAGATACTCTTGTCAAAAGAACTCCAATGGATAACATTACTTATAATATGATACCGCATGCAAGGTGGTCTCTATAATTGAGGACAGTTTACGGCCAGAATATATCACTGCTATATATATAGATTAATTATGTGACTTTTACTCAACATCATGTCTAGTGTGTGTTTATGTATATATATATATATATATATATATATATATATATATATATCTCCTTATATTTAAAAGCATCTATCGTCCAATAAACAGTATGAACAGTAACGATGCACAGTACTCTTATTTTTCACTTTTCTTATTCGTCCCTCTCTACGTCCTCAAACCAATATTCTTCACAAAATACCACAAAATCACCACAGATCACAAAATCACAACAACAGATCACACAATCACCACAAAAATCATCACATAATCACCACAACAGATCCCAAAATCACCATATAAAATCACCATACAAATCACAAAAAAGTTAAAAACGCCGACATCTAACACGATATCTCAAAATATATGAAGATCTGTTCGGATCTAAAGGGGCGAAAAAAAAAAAGGCAACAGATATAAAAGGTGTTAAAAAATTATGCAGGAACTCGGATCGATAAGAAATGAATAACATGTATTCATTTCCTACAGATCAACGATGGAAGAAAAAAACAAGAAAACAAATAAATAATAGACAAAACCAATAAAGAGAGAATGAGAAGAAGTGTCAAGTCAACGTGTCGTGATGAAGAAGGCAAGATGGCCACATGTTGTTGGTGTTTGTGGGACTGAGAGGAGGTACAAATGGTGATGTGTGGAGTGATGGTGAGCGTAGGAGACGAAGAGAAAGAGAGAAGAAAATAAAGAGAGAGAGAGAGAGAGAGAGAGAGAGAGAGAGAGAGAGAGAGAGAGAAGGGGAAGGGGCTTCTGGAAGGGTGAAGGTAGAAGACGGAGAGAGAGAAAGAGAAAAGCAAAAGGGTGAAAGAGAGAGGAGGGGAAGGGGCTTATGGAAGATGTGTGTTAGGGAGAGGGTGAAGAGGACAATGATACACAACTTAACATTAAAATATTCATATGTTTTACTTTAATTTAAAATTTCTGCACTTACAGTAGTTTAAAGTAAATACAATAATAATTTATATATATATTTTTTAGTTAGTTGTAAACAAATTGTAGTATATTGTTGTTATATCATCTTCCTTGTGTCCATCCAAAAAAAAAAAAAAAATCATCTTCCTTGTGAGTTAGGGCGGCGAGAAACAAAGAAATAGAGGGAAATGAATAGGTAGGGTTTTCTGATTTCATTAAATGTTGTCGTAGGGATGAATGGGTGGGCTATATTATTGGGCTTTTTTTTCCTCTATAGACTAATAGATATTTAAAAAAAGTCTTGAAAAAAATTAAAATCTCAAAAAAATAATGTTATACAACATTTAATATTTTTTGAAAAAATATATTAATGTCTTGTTATTTCATTAATCAACTTCATTTAATGATTTCTTTACATATATAATTTCGAAAAGTAATTTTTTTAATTCTGAATAATTTTATTCTTTTAATAACAATTCTTATATTGATAACAAGTTTCATATTTTGAAATTTGAATATTATTTCTTGAATATATTAAAGTTTATATTAGTAATAAATCTAATATTTACGACACTATTAGTATTGTTAATATTAATAACACTATTAGTAAGAACTATGATTTCTTACAGTTTTTTATTCTGTTTAAATTTAGATTATATAAATATTGAATTTATTTATTATATATGTTATTATTGTTAATGTGTTAATAAAGTGTTAATTAACAAATATGACTATATAATTATTGTCTTCTATTTTCGTAAAGTGCTCTTTCTAACAAACCTGTTGCCCTTGTCTTTATTCCATTCTTTGTCATTCTGTCTTTTTTTTATGTCTTCTATTTCGACATGTGTTTTATTTGTCTTCTACTTTCTACTTTTTGGTATGTTCTCTCCTTTGTTCTATAAAAAATGCTTATTCAATTAATTTTATAGCAATGTTATTATACATTATATTTGTCTTTCTTTTACTACTTTGAATATATTAATAATAATTCAAACAATAACAAATTAATTACAAAACTCATGAATTGGCCCCCGTGCATCATATAAATATCGTATCATAAATAAATTATCAAATTTAATTTGTAAAATATCATTATTTTATCATTAAATAAATAATAAAATTTTGTTAAATATTTTTTAAAAAGTAAAATTATATAAATATTTAGAATTTTAACATAATTTAAATATGATAATATTTTTAATTAACTAAATTAAGCTAACGTCTCTCTATATATATATATAAATATATATATATATATACTTGCATGGTTCTTTTGCTTCACACAAAACATCACCATATATATATATATATATATATGTATAAAATTTTTCAATGAGTACTTGTAACAAAAGTCATGCCGACAGGCCTGTAAAAACTAAAAACTAAATAAATAACTCATGCCACAGAAATGCCACGGAACTAAGATCGACAAATTAAGGAGATACATGCAGTATATTATCCTGACCTTTGCGAATGAGTGCTACACAATTTTTCTAACTTCTATATATAATATTTTTTTAAATTTTTAAATTTTTGAATATTTTTTTTGAATATATTTTTTTAAATAAATTCAACTATTC
Source organism: Juglans regia (assembly GCF_001411555.2). Taxonomy (NCBI): domain Eukaryota; kingdom Viridiplantae; phylum Streptophyta; class Magnoliopsida; order Fagales; family Juglandaceae; genus Juglans; species Juglans regia. The sequence continues at coordinate 19,870,534 of NC_049916.1, read as the reverse complement.
TATTTATTATTCATATATTAAATATTTGATAAAATTAAAAAAATTAAAAAAATATTATATATAGAGATTATGTGAATAATAATAAGTTGTGTAGATTCTTTCTTTACAAATTACGAAGGAAACTTAAAAATATAGAAACTAAAATTAAGAGGTATGCGCAATCTTTCTGATCTCTTTATTGTACCTATGAGAACACCGGCAATCTTTCTCTCAAGATAAATATTCTAGCCACAATGTTGAGATTATATAAAATTAATATCACAAATTAAAATGAGTTGATGTGATTGGTCATGTTGTGTAGGTCTATTTAATTAACGATCAGCTTACACGTGTTTAATTATTTAGAGCTAGCAAGGTCATGATATTGGAAAAGGCATGCATGCATTGAAGCTTGAGCATGGAGTGTACGTTTGACTCATTTTTAATTAAACTTTGGTTGCACGCATGCATGGGAAGCAAAAACCTAGGTCAAGCTAGCAAGGAACAGACAGAAAGGGTTCCAACCGAGGGCCGCGGGGGGCTAGGTTTAGGAGAGTTTCACTGATTTTGGAGTCCCAAGTTTTAATTTGCTAGCTGTTGGCTCGGTGAATTTGACAGCATTAATTACATCGTACTTCTCTTGCTATCCAACCGGTAGACATATCTAGCAAATTGTATTCTAAAAAGTTGGACCTTATTAATTAGGATAATTAATTCATGGAGTTAATTTGGAGGAAAATTCAAATATTTATAGTAATTTAATTGGTTCACTAAAAGCAAGAATTGAGGAATTCCATGCTACTTGGGTTTTTCGAAGGACTTTAACATACATGTGCCTTAAAAAAGGAGAAAAAACCCTACCTTAATTCAATGTCTCCTTTCACATGCAGTACTTGCTGATCATGCGATGATCTCTTTGTGAAAAATAATTATAAATATAACCGTGAAATATATAAACACCGTACAATTATTTTAAAAAAAGCGTGATCTATTATTAAAAAAATTAATTTTTTTATATAAGTCTTGTATTTATTCACTTTTTTAAAAAAAACTGCACGACACTTATACACTCACAACTATAAATATCATTTTTCAATTAATTATATTATGTCCTATATTAGTTTTTCATCTTAATCCCAACTTTTAAAGTTACAAAAACTAGCTTAAGAACATTATTATTATTATTATTTATTATTTTGTTTTATGCTTAGGTGTAATATTTTGACATATTTCATCGAGTTTTGCTACACAACTTCCATCACACTTCACACTCCACATTTGTTTAATTTTTTTAATTTTTTAATATTTTTTTAAAATTTTTTGAGTTTATTTTTTTAAAATTATTTCAAATTTTCTATTCATTATTCATATAATAAATATTTAATAAAATTAAAAAAATTAAAAAAAATGAAATGTGGAGTGTTAAGAAGTTGTAAAGATTTATTCTATTTCATCACATGTTAATTTATAGGATTATGACAGATGACGTGGAACCTACACCTAGTAGCTTGCCTAGCTTGAGGAATTTGGATAGGAGTTGATCATTAATAATAGCGGCCAAATCCATGGATCAAATTGAAGAAATATTTAAAAAGTCAAGGACACTTTGTTTTTTTAGAAAAAAACATATAAATTAATTATTAGGGCTTTTGCTAGGTGATACTATATTTAATTTAGTAGAAGGAGGTAAATTAAATTATTTATTTTATTTTATAACAATTACACTAACAAATTAATTAAAGCTCGAAATGAAGTTTAATTACTTCATCAGTTGCTCAAGATTTGAACGGAAGAATATTGGAGTCCATTGACAAAAGTCCTATTGTCGACCGAAAATGATTTGGGTAGGCCTTGGGCGCACAATCTCAATACAGTCATTTTAAAAAATAGTAGACTCCATTATAAAAAATTTATTTTTCATAATCTTTTTGTGTTGGGATCCATTTTTTCTCAAATGGATGGTACAAGACTTGTATGTCCTAAGCTTATATCTAATATTACTCATTGCTTACAATATGCAGTTTTAAAAAAGTATAAGAGCCATATGGAATGGGGTTTTTGTATCCAGCCGGGTAGGCACAAGCCACTCCACCAATGCCGATGACCGATGACTTGGGGGGCCGAGGGATGACAGGAAAGAAGCCCAAGCCAATCCAAGAAGGAAGAGACAGATGGCCCTCCCTCGAGCCTAGTGCATTAATGAGAGAAAGACTGGCCATGATCTAATTATTCCCTACAATATCGGCTGCATTAAATGCGATGTCCATTGGTTGACACTGAAGTCGAGTCCTTGATGCTGAAAAGAACGGTCGCATTACGCCATGTAGTCCATAACAGGGGGTGATTATTACAACAACATAGGTATCCTCCAGGAGATTCAATATAAATAGGAAAATGTTGTTAACAGAAGGATGTTATAAATCACACTCTGAACTCTCTAAGCTTTCCCTTTTTTTTTTTTTCGTGAAAAACATGTTTTGACTTTGACATCAAAAGTATCATGGACACATCCGTCCACCACTTCTTACTCCCTTACGTGCAAGCACTCAAAGAGTGGTTACAAAACATGCCTTAACAAGCTATATGAAAAGTACAATGCCACTTAGCCCCTCAATTGCATTAGTACCGTACTCCGTTTTATTTATTTATTTTTTAACTTTTTTTTCACATTCAAAATGTTTATTTATATATTTATTTATTTTTATTCATAAATGTTCAATTACCACTCAATGACCGCTTTTTTTCCCTTTTTTGTTTTGACTTTTTCCCCTTTTGAAGATGTTTTTGAATCAGAAAAAAAGTAGCTAGATAACTCATTTGTATTGATAAGCATCTTCAAAAAAGAAGCGGTAGTTGAGGGCTACGTAGCATTTTCATGATCATGATCAGTAACGTACACGTAAAAAAGACAATAGAGATCAGGGATACCTTTTGCAATTAAGGTAATTATAACGACATTATTGAAATTTCTAATTCTCTGGAAAAAAAAAAAAAAAAAATTTGCCAAAGTGATCGCATGCAATGCCATAGCCACTACGGTCAATAATAGCCAGAGTCAATTATTTTACTCAGATTTTTTTTTTTTGGAAAATGATTTACATTTAATATTTTTCACAATACTTTACACAATTATATCTTAAATGAGAGATATTTTTATAAAATATATTATAAAAGTAACATTATTTTATAAAAATATTATTATGAAATAAATTGTAAAAATGTGTTGTTCTTTTTTTTTAACCACTGTGAAAGATAGGTCCTGGAGAATCCGGTAAGTGGTCCCTTTTACCCTTTAGACATCATCATCATCATCATCAAGTACACGTCCGTTTGGAGGTATCTGCCCATTACTTTGACTCAAGTCTCAAAAATATATTGCTTGGGTCTGACAAAGTCAGTGGAATAGAAGCTCTGGGGAATGGAATAGAAACGGGATTTTCGGATTCTGAGAAGCTTAGAGACAATAAAATATAAGTCTAAACTAGCTTTGTGTGTCATGGGATGTTAATCTAGATCATCAGTTGAATATAAATTTGAGCCATGTGTTGGAACTTGGTTTAGGTCTACGTACGTACCTACATTTCCAAATAATAGTTCAAAGACTACCAATATAAAATTACTAATTCCTTGGAAGTTTGCTTTGTCTTGTATTGCAGGGAAAATATCAGAACTTTCATGAAATTAAGATGATAATTGGGAAATTAAACATGGACCCATGATCCCTAGAAGCTCCAGATTTGGTGGTTTCTTGAGATTCCTCGATTTGGATTAAACTAAAATGGGGTTCATTAAGGCACAATTAAACTAGAATTAAATTAGACCCCTTGACAAAATCCATTTTCTTGACTTGGGGCTTTCTCTGTAGTTGTTCTGTCTAAGAGCTTTGTCGTTAGCTTCTCTGTGAGCCAGCGCCCAGCCTCGCAAACCACACACTCCTTTAAATCATCTCCCGAAAAGACGGCTGAACCTTCGGAGGCAGACCCCTTTCCAGGAAGCATATAATGGCAGCTTCAAACTAAGGGAGCTTCGTCAAGTACTTGGTGTTTTTTGTGTTCATCTTCTTTGAGCTGGTGATCATTATCTTGGGGTTTGCTTCACAGAAGCAAGAAAGCAGCTTTTGTTTCAAAACTTCGTTATCTGGGTTTAGTTTTCCAGAATCTTTCTTAATCAACAAGTTCTTTTCTGTTAAAGATCTGAAGACACGTTCAGGCCGAAAGTTTCTCATTAGTCCATTTCGAACGGGAAATAATTTTAAACAATCCGTATACAGCGTTTCTCTTGCAAGTTTTTTTCTTTCTGTAGTTACCAAGAAAAAAATTAGGGTTCAGAAAAGGAAGATATGGATGTGAGGAGTACTGACGCTGAACATAAAGTAGACGAAATCTTGCTTCCGGGGTTTCGATTCCATCCAACTGACGAGGAGCTTGTTGGGTTTTATCTGAAGAGAAAGATTCAGCAGCGGCATCTCCCCATCGAGCTCATCAAGCAGCTCGATATCTATAAATATGATCCTTGGGATCTTCCAAGTAAGATAAAGCTAAAGTCTTTCAATCTTATGTAAATTACTATTATGCATGACTCGTTTACGTAGCTTTTCATAGCCTAGCTAGCAAGGAAAGATAAATTTTACTGAAACTTTTGAGTCTATTTCTGTGTGTTCTTTGTTCTGGGGCTAATAGTTTTTGCTGCTAATTTTTCGTGTAGAGTTGGGGACTGCTGGGGAAAAAGAGTGGTATTTCTTCTGCCCTAGGGACAGGAAATACAGAAACAGTGCGCGGCCTAACCGTGTAACCGGAGCTGGGTTTTGGAAAGCCACGGGAACTGACCGCCCGATCTACTCTTCCCAAGGTTCCAAGTGCATTGGCTTGAAGAAATCGCTTGTTTTCTACAGAGGTAGAGCCGCCAAAGGAATCAAAACTGACTGGATGATGCATGAGTTCCGGTTACCTTCACTCACCGATTCATTACCATCAAAGAGATTCGTGGACAAGAGCATTCCTGCCAATGTAGGTATCTCCGAACTAGGGTGTATTCTTTCAATATTTTGCCTATATTTGAATTATAGATGTTAATCATGATTATCTGCGCTTTATGTGCAGGATTCGTGGGCAATATGCAGGATATTCAAGAAAACTAACTCCACAACCCAGAGAACTTTCTCACAGTACTCTTGGGTCTCTCCAGTACTACCGGAAACTAATTACAGTCAATTATTCAGTTCGGAGAACATGTCATTATTAAGTACATCAAAAACCAGTACTTGTTCGGCCGTTGATCAGTTCCCTATCAACAATGATATGGCTGCATTTTCTCCCCTAGGTTTTCCATCCTACCAGTCATTGAACCAGAATATAGTAGATAAACCTCCTCAACTGCCCGTACTCTCAACTGGAGAACACCACCCTAGCTTCCTTTTTTCTCCTCTAGAAACTTCAGTACCGGCAAAATGCAGCTTGGACATGCTGTTAAACATGCCGCCTTCAATGTTTGGTGATTCTGGGAACAAGCTGGCCGGCATTGAGAGCATAGTCGACGACTACGGTACCGGCCCACAAGAACATTGCAATGGCTTCTCTATCAATTTACTTCAAGACATGCAAGGTGGGAAGGTTGATGAATCAGGAGGTGATGAGCATCATGACAATGTTTCAATGAAGTTTAATCCTAATACCGATGACCAGTGGGAGACAGTCATGAAGTCCATCGGATTTCCATTCAGTTTGCCTTTGAATAGTAGTAGCACTATTAATGCTTGGAAGCCGAACTTGGCCATGTGGGATTCTTCACCATGTCCTAGTGAAATGTCCACACGTTTTTCTACAACCAAGAGCTATACCTAAAAACTCAAAAACTAGATTAACAGTCAAAGTCAATTGTTTTATAGCTTTTAGACGTTGTCGAGTACTATTTGAGTCCATTTTATAAAATCTTTTTGTAGGCCCTCGGAATGTTAATTTTCAAGATTGAAATAGATCAATCATGTGACCGCACGTACGCTTATATAAGGACGTGAAGAAAGTTTGACATTGACAACCATCTTTCGTCGATCGATCGAGTCTCATCGTTAGAGACAAAAATACATACACTAGCAAACACGCGCCAATCATGGGGGGTTTGTGGTCTCAATATCATGTTAACTTTTCACATATATGGTCGGCAAACAGACACAGAAAATTAGGAAATTAAACCCTCATGTACTGCTCCGGCTTTAGCTGATCTGATTCTTCTTCTTTTCATTCTTTTTTGCTGGCCTGGTTTTTTTTTTTTTTTTTGGGTGGAGGAGTGTTAGATATTTTAACATGAATATTAATAATTGGATCTTTAATTTTTTATGATTCACAATAATAAATAACAACAGTAAAAGACGTACATTTCTCCATTTGTTTAATGAAGAAATAAATCTGACTATGAGAGAATGATCAGTACTCTAGCAACTTGGCCTCACTAGTGTCTCCCGATGGCTAGAGGCACTCTAATTTTGTAGGTGAGAACCCTTTAACCACTCAGTACTATTTATAAATTTTTGGTCATCATAAAATCAAAGTCTTTGAGTTTGACTATGATTAGAGATCAAGAGTCAATCTTATCTCTCAGTACTTTTTATCCCATTATAATTCTTTGAACTATTCAAAACTCTATTATGATATGGATGAGTGGGACATAGAGTTCAAATAGAACTTAGCACTCATGATCATAACATGATCAATGAGTACCATATAATAAACATGCATACGTCTAATCCCATTGCTAAGCGTATATGCGCGCATGACGTGCACCTGAATGTAGTATACCGTTACATATACAACATCAAGTACCATGCATATGATAGGCTTTAGAAAAATAAACTTGAAAATTATATATCCTGTGGATGATCAATACGACTACCTCCAATGAACGTACGATTGGATGAAGTATATATATTCCGATTCCCCGGGCGAACGAATTTCTTTAAATGAATAGAGAAAAACAAACGTATAAATTAGGAAAGGCTTTGACAAGACATTCAAGTGATATTTAAATCAAAACCAGTTACTTGGGTACGTACCATGCACATTATAAATACATGATATTATTTTGATAGGTCTGATGGGTCTCACATTTCTTGTACGTTTTTCATAAGCAAATAGCTAGCGTGCATGGTCGTTGCTTTACAATATTATGGAAGAAATCAAATTATATAGAGGTGGATTTTGCCACTTATATGGAGACGATGCCGCGGCTCGCTAATTTGCCAGCTCGTATGCTGCAGCTTTTTTAATCTTTTTACTTGCAAGTTCAGTTTAAACAATTAGAAGAGTTAGATTTTTATTATTTAATTTATATGATCTTAACATTTCTCATCATGTGTAGGCTAGGCTCTCTTTAATGAGTGAGTCTAATATGAATCCAAATTCACATTGGCATGCAGGCCTTTAAATAAAGTCAAAAGCTGCTTGTGGCATGAAATCGGGGGGGATTTCATTTTCAGTTTTGTCCTTCTCCTTTATTTGCCTCCCATATATATTTGTCATGACATATTTGCATATTGCAGGTACTACTCGTCTCTGATTAACACACTACTTCACATGCTATATGAACAGTTCTTTTATATATAGTCGTTAGATACAATCGGTGTGCAGTCGTCCATGCCACGTCAGATGTAAAATGAATTGTTTACTCTTTCTATAACTGCACATATTCTCTCTCATCAGCTCTCTTTCATAGGTCTCTCATTAGGGCTCTTTCTCTCTCACCAACTCTCTCTATCTATAGCTCCTCGGGTCATCTCTCTCTCCCATCAGCTCTCTCTCATCAGCTCTCTCTCTCATCAAGTGTCTCCAAGTCAATTCTATTTGCACGCCGTTTGCACAAGACGCTTGCAACAAGCATTTTTCATATTTGAATCTATGATATTGGTTGGTCATGAATGGTTTTTCATGCATCTAATTAACCAACCTCACTATATTTGTACTTCATAGGAACAAAGGGAAAATAATGAGTTTTAAAATCTAACGAGTCGTGTCAAGTCACGAATTTATAAATTTATATTACTTTTATACTATCTTTTTATCACTAAACTATTTCAAAAAATATATTTTACCAGATATTGTTGGGCAGATGGCCGGTGGGCCCAATGCAAGAAAACTTTACTTTCTCAAAGCCCTAAATTCTCGAGTACGGCCCAAATCTTCGCCCTTGTTTGCTAATGAGTACTGTTACGAATAATATATTATTTATGACAAGCTAGCTCGTTAACTCAGTAGTATCATGTACATGAATGGCAATGGGCTATGATGGGCCATATGTGGGCCAATATCTATTTCTGTTCTAGTAACTAGACCTTGCTCAATTGTTGGATCCAAAGGATAGCTAGCTTTATGCCCTTCATTATCAACCAAAGAATCATGAAAGCATGCATGCATATAAAATGATGGAAATTAAAACTGGCTAATTATTTATTCCCAAGTACAAGACTTGTCACGTTGGTTCAATTAAATAAAGCAGTTGTGGAAAGCTGACCTTTTTATTTAAATCTACACTGAGGAAGGATCAGCAGCTTGATCTAATCAAAAACCTGCAAACAGATCTGCCGGATTTTCAAATCCAAGTGATCAACCTAATTATGAAAGGCTTAGAAGAATAAAATTATACATTAATTAATTTAATGTGTCGGTCCATCTTCATTATTTTGGTACCTACAAAGTGGATGCTCCATTGAATAATAAATCGTGATGGGAAATGGTCCATCCATGAAGTTGCATTTATCATATTCCAAGACAATGTTAAAATAACATTCAACATATATAATGGAGAGTCGTGCCCTCCAAAGTCTTTATTCATCATCCACTTATTATTTTATTACGTGACTTTAAATGATTGAAAGTTATTTATTATATTTTATTTGTAAATTTATTATCTAATATCACATCATAAAATTATAATCAGATGATAATGAGAAAATAAATAATTAATAAATTTTTTCATTATGTATAATTATTTGTTTTTTTTTAATTTTTTATTTATTTTTTGTGGGTGTTGTGGGACAGAAGGGCCATCAATTAATCCTTGATCCATGCTGAAAGTGAGACTTCGTCAATATATAATGAAACAAAAGTTTGATAAATATATTCTTTCTAGTGAACCCACCATGATCTTGCCGTCTTGTCGGCAAGTAGTGCTGGTTGGAGGATTCCTTTTCTTTCTTTTTTTCTCTTTTTTTTTTTTTTTTCAATTTGAAAAAAATGGTAAATAGGGTCATCCATTTGTCAGGCCATCTCAATCCGTTTGAATTTCAATTTTTTTTTTTTTTAAATAACATCTTCCATTCATAACCTTTGCTAAAATAAAGTTAACTAGAATGTCCTCAATGTCTGCTATACAGTCTCTAACATTAAGAGCGTCCTTCCCTAGCTTATGAAATAGCTTAAGAAAATTATTAAATAGTCTCGAAGTAATTAGAATAATATGGTAAGTTCAATCTATCATAACATGCCATGATATTAAAATTGTTTGTATAAATATTAATTTTGGATAACATAACACCTTATGATAAGTTAGAGCAACGTGTACGTATTCCGAAACGGTTTAAAATTAAGAATAATGTCAGGGTGCACATTAAATGTGTATTTCAAATATGTAAACTAGTAAAAATAGATTTATTTTTTTTCTTTTAAATTTTTTTTAAACATTCTAGAAACTATTAAAAAAAATTTAATAGTTAATTTTTTAATTATCAAAAAATATTAAAATACCTAGATAGACACATTGGGTTATCGTATCATCATTTTCCTAAAATTAATAGCACTGTATGTAGATGGAGCTAACGTCACACAAGCCTCAAGAGACCAGACCGCACCATCGTTGCATGCGCTTTTACGATCCACCGCAAACTGAGGTATCCCGGTCAATGAGATCCACGACCCTCCATCACCACCGGCACTGGCCAGTGAGCAGCCCCATGGTCGTTGGGATGGGACCCACACGCAGTGTGGGCTCCCAGCCAACTTACTCCCATTGCGCGTGGGTCCAGCCGAAACCCAGTTGGGTTGCATTATGCAGCAGGACGGACATACGCAGTATAAATGATCATGACTATAAAAACAACCCATATATAATCACCCACTTGTCGTGGAACTACAAAAAACGGAGATCCTCGTCTCGTACTGTGTGTCTGTGGGGGTGTCTTTTATGCTTTATTTTACGGTGCATGATCGTACCTGTGAAAAGAGAAAGTGTGTGATTTCTCGGAGACGCTTCCTCCAAATCCTTCCACGTACGAAGTTCGTCTGCAATATATTGAGTTTTTGAAGCTTTTTATAGGGTTTGCTGGGGTTTTATCAACACGTCCCACAGTCATTGCATCCCCCACTCTTATCATCGTTTGTTGCTCCGCAAAACAACCGAAAAAAAGGGGCAGCGAGATTTTGTTTTGTTTTGTTTTTTTTCCAATCTCCCTACTTTTTCGTCTCTGATAGGTCTGCCAGATCTTCCCCTGCTTTTTCGTCTCTTCATGCTATTGGTAAGAGATCTCCATTTGTATTTTAGCGCCATTTTTTTGTTTTCCTTATATGCTGCTGCACTTTTCTTTTTGTTGGATAAGTAGAGTCGGATCTACTTCCTGGTGGTATGATATTGTAAAGGGATAGACAAGCCTCTCTGATTCGGTTTTTTTTTTTTCATAATTCTATAAATTTGCTCGCTTTGGATGCTAACTGTACTGAACAAAGTTCTTTTTGATGAATTGTTAATGTGAAACCAACAGTAGCTGAATGGAGTAGAGGTTTTGGTTCTGGTTTTTTTTTTGGATCTTAATTGGTGAATAGAGTTTTAAAGTTGAAACGTTTGAGAATCGTAATTTCCTATACCTATAATTTCTGAAACCAAAAGGGAGCTTCATTAATGTAAAACATGGATGTTTATTTTGGAGCCAAAAGGAATAACAGAGTTTCTAACGTTGCTCAAACTTGAACCACTTCTCTCTTCTCGTCTATCAGCAACTCAACGATCTTAATGCTACATCTGAGACAGTAGATCTAAAGCTATCTTTTTGTTTCATATGTTTGTGTATTTTGGAATACTTGCTTTACACCAATAACTATGGATGATTGGACATCATTGATGTTCTCTGAGATTTCAGCTGTTTCAAGGTTTATTACACCTAGCTGATGGTTCACTGCTTAAATTGGCAGTTTACTCATCTTTTTTTAGTGCATTGGTCTTGAAATAAGTAGTTTTAATTTCATGGACATTTCCGCGCTTTTGGGAGTATTGTTGAATATAAGTCCTCTCTTATGGATTTTATTTTTACCTGTTATTGGTTTCTATTAGTTCTTAATTCTTCATGGTAAAAGAAATAATCGCTAGCACACATTTGCAAGCTTCTTGTGTCTGGAAGACAAGCATATTTACCTTCGTGCGTGTGTCTGGTTGTGCTGTTCCGAATTAGCATTAAACTTTGTGGGGACTTTTCATTTTCTATGGTACTAAAACATTGTGGGCACTGTTTCAGGTACTATATGGCAATGAAAGCAAATTCTACTGATGGTAGGACTAGGAGCTCTGTACAGATTTTTATTGTAGTGGGTTTATGCTGTTTTTTCTATATTCTGGGTGCATGGCAGAGGAGTGGTTTCGGGAAGGGAGATGGTATAGCTATGGAAATCACTAAAGGTGGGGCAGATTGCAATATAGTCCCAAATTTAAATTTTGAGACTCATCATGGTGGTGAAGCTGGGAGTGTTGATGAATCTGAATCAAAACTCAAAGTTTTTGAGCCTTGCGATCCTCGTCACACTGATTACACGCCCTGCCAAGATCAGATGCGTGCCATGACTTTCCCCAGGGAAAATATGATTTATCGAGAAAGACATTGTCCTCCTGAGCAAGAGAAGTTGCATTGCCTAATCCCAGCACCCAAGGGGTATGTAACTCCGTTCCCCTGGCCAAAGAGTCGTGACTATGTACCCTTTGCAAATGCACCATATAAGAGCTTGACAGTTGAGAAGGCTGTTCAGAACTGGATTCAGTACGAGGGAAATGTATTCAGGTTTCCTGGAGGAGGGACACAGTTCCCCCAAGGGGCAGACAAATATATTGATCAGCTAGCTTCTGTAATACCAATTGAGAACGGAACAGTTAGAACTGCATTGGATACTGGTTGTGGGGTATGTTAAGTTCTCAATTTTCTCATTCATTGTGTTACCCATTACATCTTTTTCTCTGTTTTCTGGAACGCAGATCAACTTTTTCGTGTTTAACTGTGTGATTTCTAAGATTCCAGCAATGGTTTATTTTGCTCAGGTTGCCAGTTGGGGGGCATACCTTCTGAGTAGAGATGTTATTGCCATGTCATTTGCACCAAGAGATTCACACGAAGCACAGGTTCAATTTGCTCTTGAAAGGGGTGTACCTGCAGTAATTGGGGTTTTAGGTACCATCAAGCTACCGTATCCATCTAGGGCCTTTGATATGGCTCATTGTTCCCGTTGCTTAATTCCATGGGGGGCAAATGGTGAGAATTATATGTTACAAAAGACTTTATGGAGCATTGAGTTTTACTAGAAATGACTTGCAGTTTTGCCAATTTGTGTTCCCTTTTTCCCTGCATCCTGTCCTACATGGCCACCTTTTTAATGTACAGAAGAATGATTGCAGCTGTCTGTGAAATTGGATCTGATATTTCTCTCTTTCTCTTTGCAGATGGAATGTATTTGATGGAAGTTGATCGAGTTCTTAGGCCTGGTGGTTACTGGGTCCTTTCAGGTCCTCCAATTAATTGGAAGAATAACTATAAAGCATGGCAACGTCCCAAAGAAGAACTTCAGGAGGAACAAAGAAGGATAGAAGAGACTGCCAAACTACTTTGCTGGGAAAAGAAGTATGAGAAGGGTGAAATTGCCATCTGGAGAAAGAGATTAAATGCTTATTCATGTCCTGGCAGACAAGATGATTCACAGGCTACTTTTTGCAAATCTGTTGAAGGAGATGATGTCTGGTACGCATGTGTTTAGAGAATAAATTTTGCAACACATCCATGTTAATCTTACATATAATTTTGGCAGTAACTCAGGTTTCAATATAAGCCAAACTAATGGCCTCAGATTTAAGGTAAGAGACATTTATGGTCTCTATAGTTTATGGCTAGTTGGTTCTTAGTCCCCAAGGTTTACAATAATCAAATCCTTAACATTTAAAAATAATTGCAATGTCATCCTTGGGTCGACAAAGCTTAATGACATGACATGATTTTTGTTGACACTTCAATAGAAGCTTATGTTGCATGAAAAAATTATGGCTACGTGGCTTTGGCAGTAACTAATGAAAATGTTTTAAATATAACATGTTACCCAGAACTTATCATGTGGTTTATACTTGCACCTCAAACTATCAAAACTTACACATTTTACCCACAAACTATCACCTGTTGTCGAATAGCACCCTTCGTTAAGATCCAACAGTCAAGATTGTGTTTCATTGCCCTTTTCTGCTGTTTTAACAGTAAGATTTGCGGGAAAAAATAAAAAATAAAAATTGTCCCAGCCTCAAGTTCAATGGAGCAAAGCATAACATTATAATTATTTTTAAATATCAAGGATTTGATTTTTAACTTTTATGATTTTAGGGACCAACTTGAAACAGACTGAAATTATAGAGATTAAACTGCTGAAGTAGATGATGTCTGATATGCATGCTTTTAGAAAAATGCATATCTGGATTATTCCTAGCAATATCATCAACTTTTTCTGAAATTAAGTTTCTTGAACATTAGTAATTTTGAACTTTTGCTTGGTCATTCGGAAGTTGAACAGAAATCTTTAACCTGAGCCATTCTGATGTTGTTGACATACATACATTATTTTCTAAAACTTTCTCTTTGGCAATTAATAGGTACAAGAAAATGGAACCATGCATAACTCCATATCCTGATGTCAGTAGTCCAGATGAAGTTGCTGGTGGAGAAGTAAAATCCTTTCCAGAAAGGGTTTATTCTGTTCCTCCTAGAATTACTAGTGGATCTATTCCTGGAGTTTCCGTTGAGACATACCAGGAGGAGAATAGTAAATGGAAGAAGCATGTGAATGCTTATAAAAGGATCAATAAACTTATTGACTCTGGGAGGTATCGCAACATTATGGATATGAATGCTGGTATGGGAGGTTTTGCCGCTGCCCTTGTATCTCCCAAATTGTGGGTCATGAATGTTGTGCCTACTATTGCTGAGAAAAACACATTGGGTGTCATTTATGAGCGAGGATTGATTGGCATATATCACGACTGGTACAACTTTCTCTGCTTTCTGGTCCCGTTTTATCATTTCAGCTGTGAATCATTATTTTAGCCTACTTAGTGGTTTTGTTAAAAATGGACGCACTTCTTGTTCTAATATCTTTTCTTTTGCTCTAAAGTAGATTCCTTTTAGAGCACTCACTAGAAACTGCTTAGTCGCTTATGGAGGTTTATTTTACTACGTGTTCATTTTGGCCCATCTTGTGTAGGGTTTCTAATCCACAGATATGTACCCAGTGTTGCAGAGTTGTCCAACCACAGCTGAATTTTGTTTCTTTTCTTTCTGTATTTTATATCCTTCTAGTGATTACTACTATCTTTTAATCATCTTCCTGGTTCAGGTGTGAAGCTTTCTCCACATACCCAAGGACATATGACCTCATTCATGCATATGGCGTCTTCCATCTGTACAAGGACAAGTATGTATTTCTTCACATATTTGTTCATTTGAATCCTATATCCAACTCTTCATTTTTTCTTTGTACGCCATTTTGTGGGAATTGTGATACCCCATTCTGGTAAGGGTAGGTAGTTTATGGGATCTCACATTGTTTAGGAATGAGAAATTCTTGCTCTTTATAATATTTTAATGGGGTTATCCCAACCAAAAATATGGGACTTGAACCGTGCCAATTACGACAAACTGGCACGACGAGGACATTGGGAATATAAGGAGAAGAGATTGTGATATCCCATTCTGATAACGATTGGTGGTGTGTGGGATCTCACATTGTTTGGGAATGAGAAATTCTTGTTCTTTATACTGTTCCAATGGGGCTTCAATTGTATCATTGACTAGTCAGTTTGGAGTATAGATCATGTGGTTTGGGCCTTCCATTGGAGCGTTACATTCATTCTATTAGAAGGATGAAATACTTGGCTCATTTATAGTCAACACAAATGATTTCTCCCGTCTGGAGGAGTCTCTTAGGCCTCATTTGGTTACACAGATAAGATGAAATGAGATGAAAAATTTGTGAATAGTTTGTGAATAGTAGTGAAATGATTTGAATTAAGATATTTATGGGGCTTTCGGAAATGAGAGAAAAAAAATTGAATATAAAGTTAAAATATTATTTTTTTTAATATTATATTTATTTTGAGGGATTTGAAAAAATTGAATTGTTTTTTTGTTTTGTTTGGAAGTTTGGGAAAGTTGTAATGATTAGATAATATTTAGATGATGAAAAAGTTAAAATTTTGAAATTGAAAAGTGTTTGTGTTTGATTAGTGTTCAGATGTTGAGATAAGATGAGATGGGTTGAGACCATCTATAAAACCAAACGGGACCTTAATTAAGCTGAAGCTGGGTTGCTTCCTAGCAACATTGTGCTTAGCACATGTCTCCAGTTTGGGGCTGTAGTAGTGTTTTTTATAGATGCCATATAGCTCAACGATTTCATCTATGCCCGCGCTTCGATAAAGAACCATTTACAGAATTAATTATGATGACCCCGAATTTTCCTGCTTAACTTCAGGCACCTAAAAAATCTCAATGATGATTTCCTTTTTGCTGTATGCAGATGAGTAGTACTTGGTCTTGGTAGAATCAACTATTTTAGTTCCAGATTCATCTGATCTTAGAATCAACTTATGTAACCTGTATGTACTGCAAAACAAATGCAGATGCAATGCTGAAGACATTCTCCTGGAGATGGACAGGATTTTGCGACCTGAAGGAGCAGTCATATTCCGGGACGAGGTCGATGTGCTGATCAAGGTGAAGAAAATAGTTGGAGGGATGAGATGGGATACTAAAATGGTGGACCATGAGGATGGCCCCCTTGTTCCTGAGAAGATATTGATTGCTGTGAAGCAGTATTGGGTTGCCGGTGGAAACTCGACATCCACGCAATGAATGAATACTCTGAAGAAGGAAAATGGGACTCATTGGCGAGGTTTATGCTGGCAATGCTCTTTATTATACAAATCCTGACACCAATTTGTTCATTTTACAATGGTCACTCCTGCTGCATGAGATTCATGTTTCACTAATCTTGACCTGGCCCAATGTTTCTTTTGTTGTAATTTATCAACAGACAAGCTACAAAGCTAGCTGTGTTTGTAAGGTTTCTGGCATTGTTCATTTTTTTGTCGAATGTCAAGTGTTGTATGATGTTGTCGTACACAATGAACTATTACCATCACCTAATGTCTAACTGAGATAAATGCATTATCAAAAAAAAAAAAACTGAGATAAATGCACCGTGAGATATTGTGAGCAGCCCTTGGGGTGGTTGTAAACTTTTGTTCTTCAAATTTTTTTTTTTTTTTAAATAATTAAGTAAAATAATCTAGTGCATGTATTTCACTTCTCTCCCTTTTCTTTACTTTCTCTTCTCCATGACTACAAATTTTGAAGGGAATTAAAAATGAATTTCGGCCTGAATTGAAGTTTATTATCTTTCGCCATAACATATTATCCGAAACGGACTGCAAAACAGAATCCAGTCGCTAGCTAGAGCTAACCATAAGCAATATTCACGTCAAATGGAAACCATGCCATGCATCATTGCATCACCAACACCATAGAAGCAAGCATACTGTCTACCCTGGCATGGAAGGAAGGACAAGAAATTGATTAATCGTTTAAACGAATATTTATGGCAGATGTAGAAGAATGAAGCAGATCTCAATATATATTATATAAAGCACCTAAGGCAACCAGGGGCCTGTCTAGAACAGACCACCTTTTAAGCCATCAACCGACAACTCTTATTTGACATTCATGCACTCAGGTCCCACGTACGTACGTCCGATCTACTAAGGTCCCAGTGAATCAGAAAACTAAACCCCATTAACATAGTTGAGCCATGCACTGCGAATGTTGTCGATCGTATTAAATTGATGCGTTTTAATCCATTAATAACCTTCCATAACATGTTGAGAGGCAGTTTAATTAATTGGTTCTGTGCATTCAGGGTGCGGATTAGATTAGATTAGATTAGATCAATTATCTCTTTAATTAAAGATGCACAAAGCACAAGCTGGTAGATTTTTGAGATATTGGTCGATCGAGATGGAGATGGGACATTGGAAAGGTTTCAAATATGTGAGCCAGCATGAATACAATGCATGCATGTCCACTGTAATATTCTCACCGCCATATATATTTAGTTATCTATCGAGTAATGCTATTTATCGTCTTTTTAACTCTTTTTTTTTTTTTATCATTTTCTGATTAGAAAATAAGTTGCTATATTTCATTTAGC
This sequence comes from Juglans regia, assembly GCF_001411555.2. NCBI lineage: Eukaryota > Viridiplantae > Streptophyta > Magnoliopsida > Fagales > Juglandaceae > Juglans > Juglans regia. The sequence continues at coordinate 19,853,078 of NC_049916.1, read as the reverse complement.
TGTAAACCATTTGTAAATAGTATTTTTTTTTTTCTTCTTCTTTATTGTCTTTGTTGATATGGGTACTGTGGAACAAGTGTATCTTGCCAAAAAGAGAGGACACTCCAGCAGGTTCATGTCTGTAAATCTTTCATTGGATAAAAATAGATAGACGTTGATTAGTCTGTCTATATGGGACAACATGGATCTATGACGATCACATGATTAGCATTTTAAGGTTTTGCTTGTGTGACCAAACCTTGTATCAAATATACAATTCTAACATTATAGTTATGAAAACTACTTATTTGTTCAAGCTCCATGTAAGTTTCTTGAAAACAAAGAGAGACCCGCTCATAATTAAAAAAACTCACTTTTTATAGTAAGAAGGTATACGAGATTTACACACCCTAAATCTATATTTGGCAATATTACTCATATATTATTGAAATTGTGATGGTAACTGTACATACCCGGCCATCTTCGGTTATAATATCTAACTATGTATATGCATATAAATTACATATATAATCTTCAATCCATATGAGAAACATCCTTTTATTAAGTTCTGTTTTTTGTGATAACCCATGTGAAAATTAGCAACCCAATAATATATAATTATTGGTGTTGCGCATGCTATAAGGATGTATGAAACCGATGATTATTGTCCAGGGGGAAATAACGTATTAAATCAATCATGTGGACCATCCTTTCCATTATTTCCTCCCCATCAGCTTGTCAAAATAGAAAACTTTTACAATTTACTACAAAGATATATATATTATCCAATCAAGTTGGTATTGATGTTGTCAATATCCATACTAATTATCAATTAGTTCTCACCACTAGAAGAGATTGAAGAACAACAAGGTCAAGATAATCTCATATCGGCTAATATGGAGGAAAAAAATTCCATAATCCATGTTATAATTTAAAGTAGAAAAGTAGTAAAGAAACTTGAATGGAAAATTTCACATCTTTCGTGTTCAATATCACCAATTTAGTCGGTTCGGCCTCAAAGCATATGGGCCTACATTATTAACATCTTGCATGCTTCACATGCCTACTTATAGTACTAGTTATCAATGAGGCAAGCAGCTGTAAGAGCTAATTCTGATCAATTCTTCATCTCCCTGATCTTGTTGATTTCAGCTTTTGATAATTGCATCAAACCCTTTTCAGGTTTAGTTTCTTTCGTCTAGGTATTATAGGGGGACCCTCTGGCTTCTTCGAGTCCAAGTACTTGTGTCTCAAGGAAGTAGTTCTTCTATATTTTCCCAAGCTCTGCACTTGAATCTTTTGCTACAAATTTTTTCTAGTGTTGGTTCTTTCTTATTTTCTTTTTGAAGTTTTGTGGTTTCTTTTTAAGTTTTTCGACCACTTTTGAAACTCTTGTGTGGTCATTTACTCTTCTTGTTGGTTTTGTCCTGCAGAAATATTTTCTTTAGTTATAGAGCTCTCACATGGCTATTTTTACCTTAACCTCAGCTTGCAACACCAGTCTTTCGCAAACTTTGTCATCCGGAAACGACATCGGGAATCTCCGCGACGCCTCGTTTTCTTCGTATCTGAATGGTGCAGAGGAAACATTTGTTCGTAAACTTACTGTGTCAAGTGGAAATCTGGGGCCTATCATGACCACTGAAGATCAGAAAACTCACGTTGGAAGAACAAAGGAGGATGAGGAAGAAATTGGAGTATTTGGTGCCGAGAAGTACTTCAAAGGAGGAATGGATGAGGATACCCCAATAACTACCAGCATGAGTGCAAGGTCGAAGTACCAATACAAGAACGATGAACATGTTGATCTAGACACCAAGAAGTGCAGAGTTCAGCCTGGAACTCCGAGTGTTCAGTCTGAATCAAGTTGGAACAGCCAAAGCACGTTACTCCAGAGTGGTGTAAGAAATCCTTCGAGGGCTAACACGAACAAGGCACGTGGAAAGAAGATTCTTGCAGGTCTTGGCTGCTCTACATGTTCTGATAAAGATTCTGTCGAAATTAAAGAACATGTTGGTGAAATCAGCTTCAACAAAAGTGCTACCTCTGATGCAGTCCAAGGCAAAGCACTCGGCAAAAAAGAGCCCAGGAAAACTGGCCTAGACCTTGTTGAAGCAGCTCGAGCACATAAATCTCTCCTGGGCTACAAGGTCAAGGAAGATATTCACTGCCCGAAATTGGATAATTTGGGAACTGGATCGAGCAGAGAAAACTGTTTTAGCTTCCCAACTTCAAATTCCGGGGCGACAACTCTACCTACAAAGTTGCAATTTCCACAAGGGGAAGAAGAAAAGCAGCGAAAGTCAATAGACGTGTTTGGTTCCCCCGTAATGGGAAAGAGAAACAAGTCATTACGCATTGAGAGGAGGCTAACAATGCTGTCTTGGGATGCCACTCCAAGAATGGAAGACATCGAATTATCTGCACAAACGGGTGGAACCTTGTACAATGATACTGAGAGTGATGCAAGTTCAGACTTGTTTGAGATAGAGAGCATCACAGGCAAAGCCAACCCATTTCTTGCAAGACAACCTTCAGATGCCATGTCAGGCTGTGTCACCCCTACAAACTGTTATGCACCAAGCGAGGCAAGCATAGACTGGAGTGTAGTCACAGCCAGTGCTGCAGATTTCTCGGCGATGTCAGATTGTGAAGAGCTGAGGTCAACGACCATGAAAAGTCCAAGAAAACCGATTTCAACAGTTCCTAATGCCAAAACTAATGCTAACAAAGAGATGCAGCACCGCCGTTCAGGTATCTTGTCTGGTTGCAAGAGTCACAAAGCTGTGAGAGTTGCTGGAGATGTCTACAGGACGAATCATGAAAATGCAGATCATGTTTACCCACAAATGAGTCGTAGGTCAGATTCCTTCATTCCTGTGACAAGGTTTCAAGCTGAGAGTAAGTCGAACAGTTTTAATTCCAGGTCAGGGCAACCTGCCTTTGCGGCACATTCACTCCCCCGGTCACAGTCGCCTTGTGCTCCACATCCTTTGTACATTCAGTGATCTAGCTAGTTCTTCTGTTTTTTTCATAAGTATGCTTTAATTATATGTTTTGTACTGTGCACGAATCTCGTACTATTAGTGTTAAATTCTGTCAGGTGTTTCTGTTTTCCTCTTTTTAAGATCAGGATCTTTCTTGTTCACAATCCAAATAGATCAACAGGCAGAAACAACAATCTACTTTCATGCCTTTGTCGATATTTTGTGTGCGGACCACCAGTAGGAAACACGAGAAAAGATCCGGGACTCTTCACCACTTCCGTCGAGTTCCCAGCTGAAAAGGTGCATTCAACTACTATAAAAGTGACCGACACAAAATACATAGATGAATAAAAAAACACCTGGGTTTTGACTTGAGTTTACCCTTCAAAATCATGTGAAACTAAATACAAAAAAGTAGCATAACTGTATTTTGTTAAAGGTGAAAACTCTGCTTACTGCATTTTCTCCTTAATTTCTCTTCTCCACTTACATACATATCACTCACTAATCACAAGACAAGCGCTTCATTCCCAGAAGAGGGGTCACAAAAGGTTCCAGGTGTCCCTGAATGAATGTCAGACTTTCTACTACTTGTATAAATAAAGGGTGGTGAAGGAGCATTTTCTGTCCAGCTGTTTGGTGATGAATTATCAATTTTCAAGAAAGGAATGTCGGTTGGAGAATAAGAAGTTCTATTCAAAAGCACAAGGAATGTCCTGTAAAATGACAACCAACTTGCTACACAAATCTATACTTTTAACAAATACTGGCTGCTCAAATCAATTTTGATAACCACCTTATAAATAAGGTGGTCCATGATCTTGTCCTATTTCATGAATCATAACCCAGAAACTTGTCTAAGCACATCCGGCTTTAGTCAGTGCCAGAAATCATTTGGATTTTATACAAATCCTGAACAACAAGTCAATCTTAATCAAGGACAGAGTAATAACTGCTGCTGTTTTACATTAAGCGTAGACTGCAAAATAAGAAGCCAGTGATGCAATATCTCTACTACTTTTAAAAACAGCTTCACCACTCCTAAAACCAAATGGAAATGGGAGCTAATTGTCACATGTTTTTGTGGCAACATACCCTTGTAAATATGACTTGTCTTGAAAAATCAAGGAGCCTAGAATGAAGAGTTTTTCTCAGATTTTCTATTTTTGCAACAATCGCGGTATAGAGCCTAGCTTACCAAGAAAATGAAGAACGATTGGGAGAAAATGGCTGAGAAGGCAGCCCTATACATGATGGGGTCCAGAAGTAATACTGGAAAACGAAAGTGGGCGAGACTTTAATGATATAAAATGGACAAAACTGATACACAAAGAAAATCGATTTCCCCGGAACTGATGGGATAGACCATTTTGTGGTGAAGACTAGCAGACTATGCAAAGAGTAATCTGAAACCAGAATGGTCAGAATAGACAGAGTAATAAAACCGTTAGGTATCTATCTGCATTATAAGATGGGGTTTATGTGTTGGACCACTGCACAAGATGACACTTAATGCTCATCAATTAGGTTATTAATGCCATACGTGGAAGGAAGATGAGCCGTTCAACTACCTAACGATTTGAAGAACATGAATGGAAAATTAGGCCTGACATATATTTACAACCCTGTCATCTCCCAACTATCTTAACGGATTTGAGGGGAAAAAACAGGAAAATCAAGGCCTGAAACATATTTATAACCGTCATTTCCTAATATTCGATATCTTCATGACTCAAGAAATTAGATAATGTATTCCTCAGAGAAATATGATCGGGACTGAATGGTCCTCACCTTTTTTTTTTTTTGATAAGAGATGGATATTATTGATATGAATGAAATAGACGTAACCCTTGTACACAGAAAGACCCCGAATGGTCCTCACTTGAACTTCTAACAAATCAATTTCTGCATAATTCATTGTTTCAACATGTTCTAGATGAAGAACAATCTACCTGCCTCTAAACCTGAGAGAAGCAGTGGGAGTACTAGTTTAATTTGATTTTTTTTTTTTTAAGATATCAATTTTTTTCTATAATTATTATAATTTTGTTTGACGCCTTACTCCATAATTCCAGTCAGAGGGACAAATCTCTAGTCAAATTCAGGACTTGAAATCAGAGCATCTCTAAAGAATAACCTGGCATCTCTATACCCCAGTTGTGTGCATTGCTGTTGACAATGAAAATGTGTTTGCAATCGATGCATGTTTAGGAACTTCCGGGCAAGGAAGCAGGGTTCTCACTCTCAGCCTCATGATTAAGGTTATGGATGCCCAAAAAAACCTTGAATTTCCAAAAAAGATTTATCTGGTGGTACACTGTTCCTTGGATTCGTAAGAGTTTCCAAACTATATTAACAAAAAGAAATAGACGTATAAAGCACAATAACATATGTACATACAAATAATAACATAGGAAAGGTGGCTCTTTAGAGGAAAAAATAATAATCGAATGTTTATCACTCAACAATTAATCATCCTTGTAGTCTCTAGTAGGCCGTGCCTCAAAGCCACCAGCTGCTCTTTTCTCTAACGAGTAAGGCATATACGTTCCAAGAATTCTATCCCACATTATGAAGAATGGCTGTGAGAAGTTGTACTTGTTGCCATAAAGCTGATGGTGGACATCATGATAAGCAGTGTTGTTTTGAAAGAACGTGTGAAAGAGATTCCCAGGAAGCCATAATCCGCAATGGTCATCTACCGTTTTAATGGTAGCAAAGGAGAAGAAGAAGATTGAGGCTCGGGGAGACATACCAGAGAGAAGAAAAGATAAGGCCCCACCGATTGTGTCAAGGAGAAGCCCCTCCAACGGGTGATTGTACAGAGCTCCAAATGCATAGGGCACAACAAGACGATGATGTTGAGAATGAATATGCTTGTACAAGAACTTGTTGTGATGCATGTATCTGTGCATAAAGTATTGCCAAGTATCGAGGACCAACATAGCAGTTATGAACTGTCTAGCTAAAACGAATAAGGAAGACTGTGGACCATCAACAGCCCCTTCATCTTGCGTCACCTACATAATAACATCCATACATTATATATTGATAGCAGGGTCTAAGCAAATCTACAGTATACAACATATCAGCTGGGAGTTAGCGCCCAATAGCTGCTGGAAAGATATGGACTTACTGGCTTAACAGTCATCAATATCATAGGAAGAAAAATGACAGGAAAAGGAGAATGATAAAATAGCTCAATGAAAACCAAAAAATAGACTTGGAAAGGCTGTAAAAAGCAACAAAATTCCACACAAGCAAAAGTATCCATGTGAGCATACCGTCAACTTTAATCTTGGTCTTAGTCACCATATTCCCAACCAATTTCAACATCAAAATCATCTAAATATTTAGCACTGACGGCAGTTTCCATGATTACTTTGCCCATGTTACTTCATGATAAGAATGCCTTCTCCATTTCAATTAATAAAATTTAATTTTTAAGCATTTATTCACATACCATACAACAACATACACATAGGGATGTACAACACACTTTTCAACTGGTACTTTGTGATCTAAAAGTTACACAGGACAAATCTGGAGGTTAGTTCGATATCAGGGCACCCCCAGAGTGGCGACCGGACCCTATGCCATATCATGCAATCATGTAGTGACTAGTCAGAAAAGTTTGCAACCTCATTAGACATAACTAGACATCTAGACCAAATGCAATATTTACGACCACATGTAGACCAATAGTTAGCCATAACCATTTTCTTGTTTACACTGGATTACACCCATACCCACCATAAGTCGATGGTTTGAACTAAATCGTGTCAACATGGAAGCAATGCAACTAAACTGTCCATCAAAGATATTTCTAAAGAGATACACATTTCAAAGCAAAATTTCACCAAAACCACCTCCTGCCAAATGTTTAAAAAGGAAAGGCACATATGTATTTAGTAACTCCTGACTCAAGGAATCATGGCTGACATATCAAGTTGTGGACATGCCTCAAACAGATGAAAAGGATCTGAAATTGGAAAAAGACCTATAGTACTACGTATCGGTGCATTCTGCTCCGGACACATTCATGGTAGAAATCCTCTGTAAACTAGTGTTTTCCATTCTGAATATAGGCTTACAATATGTTACAATCCCAAATCGACTAAGTATGGGATTGGTTGATGGTTTATAAGCCCCTAGGCACCCTTTCCCTGTAAGTCGGTTTTCAAGAGTGAGTTCTATCTAGTGGGTTCATAACAAATGGTATCAAAGCCAACCCACATATGCAGTCCATGTTGGCATGGTTGCAATTGTGCAGCATGGGGGTGATGCCAGCATGGCAGTGTTCGTTCGGGGCTAGTAAAGACCTAGCGCACAGCCAGCCCATGTGAGTGTTGAGACCACCGTGGACGTCAGATGCGGAGCGTGGTGATTGTTACGATCCCACGTCGACTAAGTATGGAATTGGTTGATAGTTTATCAGCCCATAGGCACCCTTCCCTTGTAAGCCAGTTTTCAAGGGTGAGTTCTACCTATTGGGTCATAACACAATAATAATAATAATAATAATAATAAAGAAATAGACGAAAAAGGTTGAAAAGATAGTAACTCTAACCAAATGTTATATTCAAGATGGCATCAAACCACGCTATAAAATCTTGCAGTTATAAAATATTATAGAAAGCAAAACAACTATCAAAAGAATAAGCTAGTATTGTACCACTACATCTGATTGATCAAGCATGATAATCAAGGAATCAAGGACCATGCGTGTAAAATCCGAAACCAAATTGTCTATAAAAAAAAGGAAACATTAAACACGAATAAAAATATAACTTTTCAGATAACTGAATCGAATGTCCCATCTATAACCTATCGGTCCCATATTTTTGGCCTAATTGATCCAAAATTCATTCCGAAAAGAAAAGGGCAAAACTCAATCCAAAGTTACCCGCCCAAAAAATAGACGAACTTCTAAATACACTTACCGTGAACAATAGGATTGCGACAATAGCCTGAACAATCTGTTGAAGAAGGACCCCTTTCACCACGGTACCCTTGGACACCAAGTTCTTTTCATACTCGTCTTTCTTAGAGTGCAGCCGGTAATTCTCAAAGGACCCCAACAAAACATATATCCCAGAATAAATCCAATACACCACGATTGGTACAAAAGTGCCTAACAACTCGTCCGAAATCGAAATACCCATCTTCTAAAACGTGGAGAAGTATTAGAAAGTGAGCATAGGTCGCGAAATTTGCATGAGAATCGAAAAACCCACAAAAACAGAATAATCAAATGACGGACTTGGAAAGCCTCACGCCAACACAAGGGGAAAGTGGGAACTGCCCTTCCCTAGTAGCTTTTCGGTCTATGTTGGAATTGGTTTCTTGTGAACGATAGTATTCCCGAAAACGATTAGTGGGCAAATATATACCGAAAAGAAACCAAAATTTATAGATTAATACGGGTGGGTGATGGAATCAGATTACGGTTCGAAAAATAAGGTAACCCGATCCGAAGGGACTATCTGGAAATTGGAATCATAGGAGAGAGAGAGAGAGAGAGAGACGTAGATGGAAGGGTTTTGATTGACGAATAAAGCCATGAGGATTAATCCTTCTTGATTTATTTATTTATTTTCGGTGTGCGTTTTGATTCTGTGGACGACAAACACGCACCGGTTTTGACTGATGACTTTCACTATCTGAGGGAGGGAGGGAAGGGAGTAAGCAAAAAGATGTGCGCGGACTGTGTCCACCTTGGCAACCTTGTTTGTAATCCAAGGTAGCCGCCCTCCTTCGTTGACCACAAGTGGACAAATCAACCTCAAACATAACATAGATTGACAAATATAAGGTTTTATTTATTTTTAAAAAATATCTCATTTTATTTTATTTAATTATTATAATTTTTTTAATTTTTAATATAAAATAAAATAAATAATTCAATTTTTTCAAATTTTAAAATAAAAATAATATTAATAAATATATTTTAATAATTTTTTATTCAATTTTTTAACTTTAATCTCATTTCATTTCATCTCTAAAAAAATACGAACTCTAAATAAGAGATAAATAATATTTACAGTCAGCAGAAATATGTGATATTTATATAATCTATAATTATATCTATCATTATTTTAAATTAATTGAAATTCATGATATTTTAGACGATACAAATTAGGGAGATTGGATTTTATATTTTATAATTTGGAATGAAATCCTAAGAAACATCGACTAGGATCATACAACATCTTCGTTTCCAATGAATTCAAAAAATACAAAATTAACCTAAACACAACAAAACAAAAGAAAGAAGAGAGAGTTTTTCTTACTCATTGTGTTTTTATTGTACTATATTTCTGCCCAATTTGTAAAAGATATTTTCTAAAATTATTCTAAAAGATTAAAATAGTCTGATTATTTCGGGTAAATAAATTAATTGAATGAATTTATATATGAATCAATACCTAATAAGTATATTTACAGGTGGTTGGTTGGTTGGTTGGCCCCAATTATTTCACCATTAAAGTCCGTATTAAAGTTTGGAATGTGGAATTGGATAAAGTTTGGGAAGTGTTTATATTTTTTTACCTCTCAAATATTGTTTGAGATGCTAAATAGTAAATGGTAGGAGGCGTTGAGTGGGCTACGTTATTTAAAGAATGATAGTTTGGGGATACTTAACATGCAATAAGAGTTTTCAAGAATTTATCTACCATCATCGGTCATTCTATGTGTGGCGGTGATAATAATAAATGATAAATAATTTGTCAATTATTTAATACCAGATGATGGAACTAGGGGTGTAATCGGTCGGTTGAATCCGATTTTTGACATATTTTAAAACCGAATCAATATATATCGATTTTGAGATTTAAAGAACTGATACCGCACCGAGTACACCTCTAAACTGATACTTCCAATTTTATTGATTTTGGTCTAATTTTCTTGGTATATTATATAGTATATAATAATATAGTGATAATATATTGTAGTAAATTATAATTGTATTATAGACTATAGAGATATATTATAATATATAATATAGTGATATATTATAGTATATTATAATATATAGTGATATAGTATTAGTATAACTATTAACACAATAGACTATAGTGATAATATATAGTTATTTATATATGAATTTAAAATTTAATATTATATTAATTAGTAATTTATCATGTAATACAAAATTATTTTATATATAATTATATATTATATATTTAAATTATATATAATATAAAACAGATTTTATACAATATAAAAAATTATATTTATATGAACCGATTCGATTCGGTTCAGTATTAGAAAAAAGAAAATCAGAACCAAACTGATTTCGATCGATTTTGAGAAAAATAGAACTAGTACAGAAGCAGACCGAACCCTATATTGGACAAAACTCACCAGTTCAGTCTGATTTACCGGTTTTTTTCTTCCCTAGATGGAATCATTGATATTATTAAAACTACAGCTATTGTTTATGTTCTTGCTTCTACATATAGATAAATTTTATTTATCATCTTTACATTACACGTCAATATGTGATTTGTTAATTTTTTTATATTTAAACACACATATATTAATATGTAAATATATTTATTTAAATAAAAAGATAAAAATGATAAATCACATATTAATATATAATGCAAAGATAACAAGTAACATTTATCAATGCGAATGTAGCTTTTCTTATTTTTGTTGTTTTGGTACCAACTTTATTACTTCAAGGCTGGCTGTATTTTCTATGGATTTTTATTAGAGTGAGATGCCAAATTTTCACTTTGACTTGTTTAGCTCTGTTCGGTTGCTATGACTACCGAATGGAGGTTGTCACCAAACAACTATACAAGTATTAAATAAATAAATACATGTTACCTCAGAAATTACATAAATGCCATTCTGTTGCACAATTCAAATTATTTATAGCTCACGTGTCGCACGCTAACATAAATTTTATTTTTCCCATTTAATAAGGATCGTGTTAAGAGTTATTAAAGGAATGTATATTTGAATGTTTTCAGTTACCCTCTTATGGATATGAATATATATAATATAGATTTGCATTTCATTTCCCTAGTAATTATTTCTCCTTGCAAACCACCCACATCTTTAAGATTAAATTTGTTTATTAATAGACACGAAAATCAACGGTAACCAAACAATCCCAAGACGGCTGGAGATCAACGGTCATGAATGAGCTAAATACACAGTAAATGTAGGTTACAAAATGGAACTATGTATCAGATTCTCTGCAATGGTTGTTTTTGCCATGCTTCCTTCCCAGTATCAACGAGGTTCTGTTCACCTACCTTGAGGCTGGATTGATGAGTTTTGCCATATAGGGTGGCTGCTAGAGTGGCTTTGTCTATTTATTTTTTCAGCCTCCCAGTCTTTCAAAGGCCCATTTTTAAAGCAGACAATAATGCTTGCCGCTCTATATAAGATGAGTTGTTGAATAATGCATGCCAGTCTTCATGATCCGAACTGATAGGGCAGATGAAACGGAATCTCTATGCATTAGGAAAAACTACTATTAAATTATTTTTTTAATATTAATTAATGTGATATTAAGTGATTGATAGATAAATAAAATTTAATAAAGAGAAATGATAATTACAGTCGTGAGTGTATAAGCGGCGTGCAATCACTTTGATAAAAGTGAATAAATACGAGACTCACATGAAAAAAATTAATTTTTTAAGAGTGAATTCCACTGTTTTTCAAAGTGATTACACGGTACTTGCACACTCTACGACTGCATGTAGCATCACTCTTTAATAAATTATCTTTCAATCATAAAATAGTGATTGACATTACAAGCTTTGACACCTTTACCTGACCAAAACCATTTCTTCATTCTTTTCTTCCCACGTGAATTTCCTTCACAGCATGACCAAGTGAAGGGAAGTGTTTTTCAAAACCTTTTGTGTTGTTTTGGTTGTTAGATGCAACGACAGAAGATTTCCACTCCTCATAAGCATGTTTTTCCGTTCTTTTGATCTTCTTGTAACTTGAAAACTGCAGGTGCATTACATCGATTTCATTAGACAACATAAAACTTAATCGCAATAGCAGTTAAATCTTCAAGGTGAACACAACGCTTCACACCATAATATTGGATAAGGCAAGATGACTATACCATATAGCAAAGCACAATGACAGCCTCAATAAATGGGTGGTAGTGGGATTTTTTGCAGTGATTCACTGTCACCTATTTTCTATCTTGGGTCATACTTGCATATAAAGCTCAATTCAGATGTAAAACACTCTTTGACATTTCCAAGAGCATCTATCTGGTCATAAAACAAAAAGTGAATCTATTAATTAGAAATCTCTACAGATCAACTAAGGCCAGTTCCAGAGCCTTCTAGAATGGGATCCCAACTACATGAGTTCACAGTCTATTGAGCTGGAACTGATCAGTGGGAACACATACTCGACCTCTATTTGGTGCAAGAGAACAGCTAGACACAAAGAGATTATATAAAGTAAATTTATAAATTGATATAATTTTATAAAATCTGTTAAATCTATTTTATAATAAAAATAATTTTACAATTTGACATACCACATCAAATCGCATCAATTTATAAATTTATTTTTATATAATCATTTTATGATTAAAATATTTTCCCTAATGAAATTTATTACTTACCACTCGTAAGTGCTGATTCCATATTTAGTACATATTATTGTTAAGTTATGATATATACTAAGCACCCATCTCACTTCCATCTCATCTCACTTCCACCCCCACTGTATTGATGTGACAATACATATCAACCACTCTTGATTTTTAAAATGACAAATTGAAGATTTGATAGATAACGCCACGTCATTATAGTAGGATACGAATATGATAAGAGTACTATATTAGTATGCCGAGTCTACACTTCACGACAATAAAGTGTTGAGAGGACTGGATACATCTCTACATTTGATCTTATCTAGAGCCAAACAAGAGTGACACTTTACCTGAAAGAAAAGAAAAAAAAAAAAAAACTGGACAACAATTTGTGATGCTGTTATAGTACCTCTGTTTCATCATCAGATAAATAACCACCATCCTCCATTTTCCTTTTCCCAGGTAATACGTCCAAAAGTTCTGAAAAGGAAGGAAGATATAAGCTGCTTAGCAATATTGACTGACTCAAACATTAACGCTACAAAGTGACAATCTAAGCATCTATAGGGACATACCTCGATTCCCCTTTACGTCCCCGGCATCCTTCTTCTCCTTTGCAACTCCAAAAACATCATGGCACAAGTCCTTCATGGATGTAGAAACCTGCAGTAGGAAACACTAATCATTATCAAACATATTAAAAGCTAAGAACGAAAGCTATAGCTGGCTACACATAACAATCATGCATAATTGGAAGGTGCCTGTCTTACATTAGAGAATTCAGGTTCAGATGCACCACAGAGCTCGATCAACTTGAGCTTGTCTACCTTTAGCTGTAAAATAAGTAGGAAAATATCATAATTAGGTCAAAACACCGTAAGGGAACTCATTCCCCTTCTTATGTATGGTGACAGAGAGACATGAATTACTATTATTTTAATAAGTAGAGATAGGGGCTATTAATGAGGTACCAGGTACCTTATGCATTTTAGCACACAAATAGAACGCCACAGAAGTAAACAAGGGGCGGGTGAAGTCAGCACTTGCCCGCCGAGAAGCTGGCAACGAAGCCAGAAACCGTTCCTTATAACTGAAAAGCAAACATTTTAACAAACGTTCACATGTACCATCTCAACAAAATCGTACAAGGGCCAGCAACTATAGACTTCAACCACTTTGAAATCCAAAAGAAAAGAAAAAAACACATTAACCACTATACCTAAACTAAAATAACCACTAACATTGTGAAACATCTAGCATTTTGGAAAAGTAATAAACTTCATGCTCGGAGATTTTGTCAAAGAGAGCCATTATATGAAGGTACATGAAGAGAAAGAAATTGAAATGCTGACATTGAGAAAGTAAATGGGTCTTACAGAGATAAGCCCTTTTTCACAAAAGGGATGAGCCTCACACATCCAAACTGAATCGCCAACTCCCTTACATCCAGGTTGTTCCTGCAAATTAAAACATCACAGCATTGCAACAACTCCGATCCAATCTAAGCCCCATTCCACCACCCATAACATTAGAATAAAATACAAACGTTATAAGTAAAATGAGTAAAAAGGCACGCACTTGACGCCAAGTCCGTTCTGCAACGAATTGAAAGACCTACTATAAGCCTTCTCCGACATGCCACTCAGCCTTATAGCACTTTGCCGATCAAATAAAACCCCTAACCTATAATCATTGAATCCAATAATCGGAACGATAATAACACCCTTAACAACAACAACAACAACAACAACAACAAAAAAAAACACCGAAGTTTTCACCGATTAAGCAATAAGATCAGTACCTTGTCGCGGCGATCTCTAAGCAGATTATAGCTTTGCAAACCTCTCCCTACAAGTAACAACCCGATATTCAATTATCACTAAATATTCATTTGCCCATTTTCATATATTTTTAAAAATGGACTTGAATAAAGATTGTAATGAAACTCACGACGCCGATAATGGAGGAGTCGAACTGGACGTCACAGAGGCGACGGAGCTCCGCGGCTTTCCGGATCAAGTGCTTGGACTCAGACAGGCACAGCTTTTTAACTACCTCCGAGAGGTCCATTTTCAACAAATCGGGTCTACCGGGTTATCGAGTGGGGAGAGGGGAACGGAGGTTTTGCATGTGAAGAGAACCGAGAGATCGGGGGGAATGGAGAGAGATTAGGCAAACTAACTGTAGGAGTTGGCGGGAATACGTATTTGATCTGCAATTTTTCTTTTCCTGTTTTTGAATAATTCCTCGCGCGCAAACTGACAAAAGGTTTCCGCGGGAATTATCTGTGGGCCTGCGGCGGATGTTTCGACTAATTACTGAATTAACAACGAACTTTTAACTTTAAAATTATAACGGCTTGGGCTAATCAACAGAACCCGTTTGTTTATTTTTTCAGCTATTTAGAATAAAAAAAATGTCACGTATATATCTTGAATTAGGGGTGCTACCTGCCCTAGGGCGGGGCCACCCTCCCATGCAGGAGTGGAAAATTTTTTCCCGTAACTCGCTCTCGTCCATGTAAGGGCGGGATACCTAGTCCACTGCCCTAGTTGCGAGAGTGGACCTTCATTTGTCATCCCCTTGCCCCTATTGGCCGAAGGCCCAGTTCAATTATTTGAGTCCTAAATGGTTCATAATTTATTTTTAGATCACTTTGGGCTCATAATTTAATTAAAAAAATAAATATATTTAAAAACTAAAAATAAAAAATAAAATATATAGATATAATTATTAACTATATATTAAGTTTCAACTAATACTACTAAGTATTAACTAAAAAATAAAACAGTTCAAACGTAAAAGAATGAATTTTAGAGTTGTGAATGTAATAGATATCGAGTAGGCAATATATATATATATAAGTCAGCTTGTATGGCTAATATTTTTTCTTTTTAAGCAAAATTTTCAAACTTAATCCAGATTAAATTTATGGTATTTCGAAATCCTAAATTAATTTAGTATTCCAATCTGAATTAATTAGCCACAAATTCACTATCAACGATTCACTATCATGAATTCAATCATCAAAATTCAAAACACATTACATAATATAAACCCAAAAAAATAAAAAACATGCGAATAGATTCACACACAATAACATCATTCATTAATGATTCAAACCACATGTACAATCAAGTCTCCACAACACACAATTCATAAAATCACATCTTCTATCTCCTATTAAACTATTAAACCCCATCCTTTATCCAATTTTCATTCCATAAATCACAAAAAATAAAACTTTAACATCGTTTCTTACCTTCGGCGATAGAGATTAAGATGGAAGGCTACGACGACGGCTTAGTTTGCTTGTTCTGACGGCGATGGAGATTCGAGAATTGAAGATGCAAAGAGAGAGAGAGAGAGAGAGATATATATATATATATATATATATATATATATATATATGAGAAGAAATGGGCTTGCGCCCGCCGGGAGGGGGGGGGGTGGATCTCATTTGTTATTAAGATTCACCGGATGTCGTTTCGTCGGGTTATTAAGTAAAAACGGCGTCATTTCATCATTTGTTATTAAATAAAAAAAACCATACATGAACGACGTCATTTCATGCCTTTTTCTTTTTATATATTTTATATATATAGAAATATTTATATAGTTATATATATATAATTATATAGGGCGGGGCGGGGGTAACCCCTATCCCGCCCTCGCCCCACCTTGGGTGTTAGATGCGGGTAAGGCCACCTGCCCCCTGCATCTGGCGGACGGGGTAATCCGCCCTGCCATACGGAGGCAGGGAAGAAGTGGGACGGGATAGCGAGGGCCACCCCTATCTTGAATAGAATTATTCTATTCAGCAGTCTTATACTACATATTTATTTATGTGAATTTTTATTTTTTATATTTTTTTCTCTCAGCAGATGTATGGTGTATGACTACTAAGAATATTTTTTATAGTGAATAATGCTAAACATATCGAGAGAGTACACCGATAAATGCATTTCCTTTGCTTTTTTTAATAATTAAAAAAAAAAAAAAAAAAGAGGAAATGCACTCATCGGTACATCTAGCAGCATGTTCTCATTTCATTAAGTTAATGTGGTTAACGAGCTGGTTTGGGTACAAACCTCATCTCATCTCATATAATATCAACTAATAATCTCACTATTACTAACAAATCATCTCAATTCATCTCATCTCACTATCCAAACGATATAATGATAGATATCTATCAGACAATAGATTAACTTTTATTTTTTAAAATAACAAGCTCAAAAATAAATAGATAATATTCAATTATCATGTTGTCAAAGCGGACTGAATGGTTCTAGCCAATATCCTAAGGTCTTTATTCAATCATCTGTTAAATTTGTGCGTGATATGATACCTTAGAATCTTAGATTATATTTTTTATAAAATAGATTTGATATATCATGTTAAATAATATCAATTTATAAATTTACTTTTATAAGAATGAGCTTTACCTTGTTAGGGTTTCTTTTTTTTTTTTTTTTCTTTCTAAAAAAGGAGAAGAACTATTGTCCATACAGTCGACCCATGATGTGTTTTTTATGTCATTCTGTGCAAACACGGATATCAAACCCTGCCCCTCACTCGAGGGCTGAGCTCAGGTATACAAGTTAATCAGCTACAAACGGTATTGTAAATTTGTAACCATGTGGCAGAGCTTGATCAACTTATTCAATATGAATATCATTATGTTGTTGTCATTCAAAATATTTATTTAGGATTATCCCATAGAATCTGTGCCTTGCCCAAACAAGCCAACCCTAGAAAAAGTTTTCTAATTCAGGGTTTGGAGTAAGCAAATGGTTTAATTATTCCCTTTTGGGTACAATTCTTCATACCAATCTAGGCTGTTCAATTGAGTAAAAGTTCTGAAGTAAGACGTACATATGGTTGTAATAAAAAATGCATGTGGATCACAAGCTTAAATATTACTGTCTACATTACTCTACACGCCAAAAAGAATACTGGTTATGGCTTGTACTTTTTTTTTTAGCTCTACCTTTGATTTTGAAGGATACAACCAACGAATGCGAAAACTCCAACCATCCAGCCCCAACCTTTTTATGGGATACGATCAAATAAAACCCTAAATTACATGTTGAGAATAACTTTCCCAACTGTTATGCTGAGAAAGTAAACTAGGAATCATAAAACCTACATCCATAAATGACCAAAAGGTATGGACTTGCATTGACCTTCAAAACCAGCATTAAATTCATGTGGGATTGAATGAACACATACAGAACTGCTAACTTGAATTCTCTGTGGATGGTTCCTCTGTGTCACTGTTGTGAATCAGCTGGTAAACAATAAGAGAGTTCATATTTGTAACAACAGTGAAATGCACAAGATGAAAGAAGCCACTACAAATTACACAATGAAAGAAGGAAAAGAATAGGTCAGAAGATGGGTTTTTGCATACCAAGGAGCCAACCCGTTCATATGCTTCCATTACTTTTGCATCTTCCTCAGTCTCATACCCCACTTGAAGTATTCTAGGTCCATTGACAGACCAAAAAGCTCTTCGACCTGCCTCCTGAAAGAATATGGAAGAATGGCTTAAGAAGCAGTATACCATTTTCCAGTTAGGTGTAACAAGCTCAAAGTTGGAAGGATAAATATATATATATATATATATATATATTGAAGCATCCAGATACTCCAAATAAGGAGAACGCCCACAATTATTGGCATAAAGAGAATAATTAATTTATTATGCTTCTGTCAACAGAAATAAGTTAATAACATCGTATATAAACCAATGCACAAATGCACTCTCCATGCAACAGCACAAGTACTCTCCTTTACTTAATATTATCCACAGCTTTAGGAAAAGTGCTTAGTCTTCCAAAGGGCTGCTCAGAAGCCAAGGGTGCTAGGCTCAAGTCCTCACTCCAGCTTAGTTGGAAGAAAAAAAACACTAAAATTTTCGTCTAATGGCAGGAGTAGGCTACATAACATGGCCAGCCTTCTTCCACCTCAAAGCCCTCTCCTTTCATGAGTTGAACCTGGAACTCCCTCTTTTAAAGAGGAGGGACATGGCTACAAAGGCTAGTGGTAAATTTCCTTAGTTCACGCACAGATGCAGGGAACAAGCTTGCAACTCTTTGTTGTCTAACAAGAAGAGAGAAAAGTTCTGCATGTTCTTATAAGACAATTTGTTAAAGAAAGCACATTTTTCTTATAGATGCTCTGAGTTATCTATTTGAAGATGGTTTCAATCGACTTGCATGCTGGTAAAGTATATTTAGATTAATCAAAACAGCACAACTAATCTAAAAATGAAATTTTTTGGTATTTATTTGACCTGTAATGAGATCAAGTAAACAGCCTCCAGAGCTTGTACTCGTATTTCAGGATCACTAACAGGTTCACGCTCAATCGAGAGTGCACTCCCAAGCTCAAGTGGCATTTTTGATGTGTCCTGTTTATTATAAATCTGGACACAAGTCACCCAGCCAACAGAAAAGAATTCCAAACATTAGCTTATGGATCAAGAAAAGAAAAGTTGAAATCATATATTGAGATTGCAAGTGGAAAAAACAACGAACACCATATACAGTTTGTAACTGCAAAATGGAGACGTTTTCTGTAAAACTTCAATGAAAATTAAACTTCATCAGTAGAATAAGAAATTCTAAAAGAACTAATAGCAGCAAATAAAAAAATCTCATTGAATAGCTATATTGTTATCATTCCAAATACTATCTTCTCTATGTTTTTTACTACAAAATCTGCAGGTATCTAAAACAATCAACCATGATCTTGGTTGATCTTTAAATTTTGATTTGAGTAGTTAGCATGCCTAAAATACAAAGAATTAAACAGCATTTAGTTACTACAGCCTCCTTTCTGTATCTGCGAATGAAACTAGTTCCATGGAAAATGAATATTTTAATAAGGGAGCAACCTATAACTTACAACAGCAAAATCGAACTTAGAAAGTTGGGCCTAATTAGTTAACTAAAGAGTCAAGCCCTTCCCAACCAATTTAATAAATTACAAATGCTTTAAAGGGTTAAGAAAAGCGAAGTACCTTGTTACTGGCAACCGGTAGAAGTAAAGCTGGCCAAAGAAACTCTGATATCAAAAGCAAATTCTGTAGCTGACTCTCAGCTTCAAAACAACAATTCCGAATTGTTCCAGAAACCTGCATGCCAAAAAAATATCCTCTAACCACACACACAGAGCTAAGAAGATAACTATATAGTCTAATTTGGTGGAATTGGTATTGATGTTGGCCACTTTAGTATGACCATAGCAACCTTTATTACATTGCTTTGTCAAGCTTCAGAAGCTAAACCAAGCTCACTAATTAGCCCATCCAATACACACCTGAAGGACATACAATTACCTCTCATAACTTACCAGGTTTATATAATCTGTCAATAATCCTTTTTTTTAGAAAGACTATTGTATTGGAATTATCTGTCACACTGTTAAAAAACCAACCTCTGCTGGTGCATAAGGCACTTAATAAGCCAGCTCAAGTCATCCAGAAACAGACAGTATGATATGGCTACCCTGCTTCAAAGCCCTCTAGAATCTTTAACTTGGGTCATTGACTCATTAATCATGTTGGTCCAACCAAAGGACGATCTCATGAGAGATGGCTTGGATAAAATTTTACATTTCAGCTCTTTTGCATTAAGTTGTACCAGTTAGACCAAGACTTTGATGTTGCATAAGAAAATGACTCCTAAATCATAGAATTTGTGAGTTCAGCATATCTGTATATAGCTAAACATAGTCGTCTATCATCATATAATGTTAGGACAATTTCCTCTATTCTAACTTGGAAAGGGTTCTGTAACACTCTGAATTGGCTAAGTCCCATATTATGTGGGCGGACTAGAATAGAGTAATGGTATAGGTGCATGAGTGCCAAGTCCCACATTGGTTCTGTAACTCAACTTTATTTCAAGGAGCTCCAATTCTAATTTTTACTAGTATTTTTTGAGTATAAGCACAGATGTAACTACTGTTTTCCTTATCAAGGATCCGAGTAGAAAAGATTGTAATACCTTGAATTGATTAAGCTCCACATTGGGTGGGTAAACTATTCTCTACCATGTGAAACAAAGCTTTATAATGATTTCAATGCCCTTCAATTGTAACCTTGACGAGTACTTTTGGA
Organism: Juglans regia; assembly: GCF_001411555.2. Taxonomy (NCBI): domain Eukaryota; kingdom Viridiplantae; phylum Streptophyta; class Magnoliopsida; order Fagales; family Juglandaceae; genus Juglans; species Juglans regia. The sequence goes on along the minus strand of NC_049916.1, from coordinate 19,832,392 downwards.
GTATAAACGTTCCTTGGATCGTTACAAGTTCGATTACACATACAAAATTAAGGGGCTTTCTTCGCAATATAACTCAAAAAATGCATCAAATTCATTAGTATGCTTTAAAACTACATAGAAGGGATCCATAAAGGGTCCAATTCGACATGACTGAAAGAGGCATAACCAGTCCCATGTCTTTCACAAGATATAAAGAAGATAGGTTTGCTTATACAACGTACAATTCTGGGCTATGATTTGCTGCAATTATTATATGCATAGAGAAACCCATGCTCCAAGTCTATCGATTTTTTTTTATAATTCATCTATCTAAAAAATTCAAGGACCTTCACTTCTTGTTTGTGCTTTCTTTTATTAACTGTGAAGAATAACAGAAATTCTTCGAAATACATACATCACAATACACGGTAGAGTAAACAACATTCTATTTGAAAATAAGAATATAGTCCTTTTAGGTAATCCAATCTATTGAACATACCCCCTTCTTTCTCAGTGGACTACTTGAATCAAACTGTCTAATAATCTGCTTCAGAAGCCCTCGTTTAGGGTCCAGTAAAAGTTTCCTTCCTGCTTCCAGCTTTGAGATGTTTACAAGTATTGAACCAACGTGTTCAAATGGATCATCTGGTAGATGTGTGCAGTAAAGAATCTCAGAACAACATTGTTTGGATGAACACACTAAACAAGATATTGGAAAACCAGAATATACAAGAATAATAACATACAAAAAGCATACACTAATGAAAAATAGCTTTTAATTTTTAAATTAGCAATAGCTGTTTTCCCAATTTTTCGGTCCCAGATTATAAGTTCTCAGGCAGAAACAATCTATACTCACCAAAGATAAAACTTTAACAATCATGCAGTCTTCAAGTAGAAATATAGTCACAACTCACGACCAATAAAGCCCATTAAACAGGTTAATAAATTATGCCAAAGATTTTATGACAGTGTAGAGAGAAAATTGGGTTGAATCACCAATCTACAGTGGTCCTGAACAACCTAGAATTCTAGTATTGTCATATATTATGTGTATGGAAGCAAACTTGAGTTCAAAAGAAGAAAAACACACCACTACTTTCGCTGGAGGTTCTACAAAATGATCTCACAAGCTTCATAACATACAGTCCGTGCATCTTCTCGTCTTCAGTCTACAACAAGAAAAGTTCCACCATAACTAACAGAAGTATCAATACTTTTTTTATATGGGTAATCAAGAAGTTTTATTCATAGAAGTACGCAAAGCCCAAGTAAATAGGGAGTATATATGAGAAACGCCTAAATGGCTAAGTGAAGTATCAATACGATATGACATAGAACAATAAAATCATGTATTACTACCTTGATCTAACAAATAATAACAAGAAAACTACTAATAAAAATATATATATATATATATATATATATATATTAAGAAGAAAAGCTTATCTACTATTCAACCAAAAGATAAAAGGAAAAAAAAAAAAAGAAGAAACCAGAAATGGCTTAATTGATTGCAATTGATATATATATATATATATATATATATATATATATATATGTGTGTGGGGGTGTGTGTGTGTGTGCGCGCACGCGTGTGCGCATGTGTGTGTTTTGATAGGATGAATGCAAAGAAAACTAATGATTGTAGAAAGAAGCAGATGATCACACCTGTAGCAATGAAGCAATGCCAGCATCCAACTGCGTCAGATTGACTAGAAGCATAACCAGTAATCGCCCATTGCCAGAGTCTGGCTTATATAGGTTTTCCATGGCCATTTTGATCATTCCCATCTCAACCATCTTTGCTGCGAGATCCGAATTCTGTGAAAGATTTACAAGAGCTTCCGCAGCAGGTCCTGACACCTCCTATAAACGTTTAACTAACTATTATGCTGCTCCATTTTATACTTGATATAGAATGCTAAAGAGTCAGCAAGTTTGTGTTAAATCATAATCCCAAGTTCAACTGCCGTCGATCAAAATATAAGATTAGAAAAATTTCGTATGATAATAGAAATCATGTAAATGGACCCTTTTCTTTTTTATTTTTGCAAGCCCTATCAATTTTTGATTAGTTTTGTTTACATGGTGGTGCATAAACCTCTTGTCTATTCACACTCAAAAGTTGGGCTAGATTGAATTTGAGGGAGCACCTTTGGTGCACTTAAGAGCCGAGATAGTGATGGAAGAACGATCTTCGCGTATTTGGCAAGAGATTGCAAGCCATCCTCAGAGCCTGTTAATCCCCGAACAATATCCACAGCCGCCTGTGTAACCTGTATATTTAAAAAGAGAGAAAAAACAAAGCGAATATCAAATAACCCTCAATAATATACTCGGTATAGAATATTTGGTAGCTGGGGAGTCAGAGATTCGTGGAGAGAAATTGAAACCTTTGCAACGGCCAATTTTTGGCAACTAGCTTTCCTGTAAGTTTCTCAGAAAACAAACAGAGACTGTTGAGAAAGAGCAGGAAACTCACTTGAGGAGAGGGGGAGGAGAGAAAGCCCACTAATTCCTCCAGTTCGGTCGCCATTGATTTTCTTCTCTGCAGTTCGCGCAGACACGGCGAAGCTCGACCGCCCTCGAGGCTCGAAACCACAATGATAATCTTCTTTAACAAAAAAACAAAAAAGAAAACGCCGTTCATACTTCCTACCCGTCACCACCCTCGTGAAAATCTGGTATCATTGTCCTAAACGCATCGTTTTCATAAAAAATTCCTACAAAAGTAATTTTATACTTTATATTTATTCAAATTTTTTAATTAATTTTTGCTATGTAAAGATTTTGTTAAATCAATGTGTAATCCATGTATATTAAATCTCTAATATAGACATAATTTTATATAACTTTTTTTTTTTGACATCGACATAATTTTATATAACTAATCTACAACCAAGTACATAATTATTATATACTCGGTGTATGTAGCACAATCATTTGATAATAAAGAAAAATTATATTCATCATCCCACACATCACACACCACATTTTTTTATTTTTTATAATTTTTTTCTCTTATCAAATATGTAGTATATAGATGATGAGTAGAAAAATTTAATAAGTTTAAGAAGAATAAAAGAAAAAAAATATTAATTTTTTTTTTAAAAAAAAAATGATGTGTGGTGTGTGGAGATGATGAATAGTAAAGCTCAATAATAAAATCTTTGATTGCTTTAAAACGTCTAACTATGTTGAGACGGTGGGTAAAAATTAAAATGAAATATTAATTTATGAGCAATACTACACAACCTCTCATCCTCTACACACCACATTTTTTTAAAATTTTTAATATTTTTTTTAAATTTTTTTTTGAGTTTATTATTTTTAAATTAATTCAATTTTTCTATTCATTATTCATATATTAAATATTTGATAAAAGAAAAAAAATAATAAAAATTAAAAAAAAGTGTAGTGTATAGAGGTTATGTGAATAGTAGGAGGTTGTGTATATTTTTTGTTAATTTACTTCACATTTCCAAACAAGGATGATGGTATATATAAGTTTCAAATGAAATATTATTTAATATTTCTAAACTATGTTGAGACGGTGCCTCTCAAATCGTGTGTGAACCTGGTAGAACCCCATATTTTGTGACCCATGGTCAAGCCACTAGCCATGTCATGACAAGGCTGGATAACCCCACAGCAGCCTCATGAGCATGTCAGCCACATGCCAACAGCCATGCTAGCCATGCCCATGGGCCATGCATGCCATGGGTCAAATTTGGCCCATGCCAACCATGTTCTTTTTTATTATTAATTTTTATTTAATTATTTATTTTTCAATAGACCTATTGGGAGTTTTCAAGTTGTAATCCTTATAAATATGACCCTTAAGTTTTGCATTTACATATTTTGGCAAATTCCCTAGTGGGTAGACTATTTTATTCTTGAGATCATTATTCGGTGCTAAGGCACTTGGGCTCTTTGGGGTGCAATACATGAATCCCCTAAGAGAGGATCACACCTTGCAATTCATGAATATGTGTAGTTCAATCTATCTTGTTCTTGCAACTTGGTGCAATTCGTGAATCCAAGTTGTTGTTCTCTTTGTTATTTTTAAATTCATCAATAAAGAAGTTTATTTTATCTATGTGCAATTCGTGAATCATAATTGAATTGGCTATCTTTTGTTCACTTTGTTCTTGATTATTTATCACTTGTTCATCGTGTTCTTCATTTGTTCTTGGTGTACATCCATTCCATTGCTCATTTGATCCACTTCATACCACATACTCAACCATCATAGTGTTTGTCATCTTTTCCATAAGTTTGTCAACTTACCATAAATCGTTCCCTCCATACACCTTGCCCTAGACAAAATACACATAGCATCCACTCCCACATACATCATTCGGCTAACCCTAGTGTTGCCCTACTTTCTATATTAATTCACATTTCCATAATTGTCCTTCATCTATCATATTCATAAAACCCTAGCCATTTCATCCACTTACCATATTTGGCCATTCTAAAGTCATCCACCATAAACCCTAGCTGCCCACCTAAAGTCTTATAAGGAAATTCATCTCTTTTAGGAGTCTTGACATCTTCACATTCAAATTCAAATTCCATAATTGAAGGAATTGACCATCATATTCAATCCCTTAAATTACTCATCCTACAATCTCTCTAGTCAACTATTGACTAACCATCTTAATTCAAATTTAAATTCTCTTCTTCCCTCAAAGATTCCCTCCATCTTTCAAACTTCCATATCCATTTCCAAATCATCTAAAATCTAGCCAACCTTTCAAAGACCAAGTCAACCCAATCCATTCATCTTAGCCATCCAACATCCCAAAACTCTAATCCTACCTTACCATTTCGGCAACCCTAGCATCACTCTTCCACCTCATTCTCAAACCCTAGCATCATCCTAAACTCCAACCCTAAGCCAACTCTTCCAAATCTCGAAATCTACCCTAGCCACCTCACAAAACTCTAGCTACACTTCATCATACCTACCTTAATCACCATCCAAGTGGCCCAAACATTAAGGGCAACCCTTAAGTCATTCTCATTGTATCAAACACCCATAATTCTAATCCAATCTTCCAAACCCACACCAACCCTAATTCTACCATAGCCCGGGACATCCCTAGTTGCATCCAACCTGAACCCTAACCTCATATCATCCATTCAACCCTAGCCTCCATCATCTTGACACTTCACTCAAGAACAAGTCTAGCCGCCTACATTGATTTGCCTTAGCCTAAACACTTAGCCTACCCAAACACATTATCATCCCATCACTCAAACACCATCCTTTTGTGGAAGGCCAAACAAGTTGGCAAGAACACTCGGTTACCATCATCACCAAGATGAGCCCGTGGACCTTCGTGTTAGGGCCAAGACCGGGGTCCCTAACAGAACCACACACGTCATCGTTGCTCCGACACTTCGAGGACTACACAGCGATATCGTCATATTCTTCAGCCCGCCCCATTCCAGCCAACTTGTGGGCCCACGCGTCAATACGGTGGCCGATCCTCCTTCGGTGTTGTCAACGATCATAGTCTTTCGTCTCTAGTTATCCCACTATGTTTATGTTTTTCCCGAGATGAGAACATGAAAGAAATATAAGTGAGTTCTTTTACAATATGTACTAGAATAGTCAACTGTATTATCTTTCTATCGATTGTGGTTTAAATTGTTTAATGCCACAACCAATCAATCAACTTATTTGATCACATCAAACTTCTTTTTGCAATCCCATCCTTAGAACATTGGCACTGTGTAGCAAAATGTAAACACATATTTAGCTAGCAATCCCATTAAATCTACTACATTGGATTAATCAAATTCAAATTTCTTTATTACTATGAACATTGTTTCTATACATTTTCAGATGAACTGTTCAACCTTTATACTTTATTTTATTACTCTCTCTCTCTCTCTCTCTCTCCACCCAATGGATTAATTTTTTTCTCTCCCTCTCTCGAGCCAAAGCTTCTCCTTCTCTCTTGACAGAAGCCATTCTCTGGACCAAAACCCTCGCAGCTCTATGTGTGTGTGTGTGTGTGTGGATATCCCAACGGAATCGATAAGATTTTCTCCCTATATTCTCTATTTCTTTCTTCTCTCTCCCTGGCCGAGTGAATGTTTTCTATTTTTCCATCCCAAAACTCTTGATCATGTGATCATTTCCAAGTTTTTGATCTCCCACGAGGACTTTGCACTTCCTCCATCGTTGTAGCTATTCATCACCATTGTCGCTACACTTGCTTGGTGTTTTCTCTATTGACGAATCTAGGGTAAATGAAACTCTCTCTCGTTGTTTTGTTGGTTGATTTGAGGCTTGTACATTACTCTTTTTATTACTATGATTTTAGCTTCTTGTAATTGTTGTTGTAGTTTTGTTTAATCTAGAGTAGGGTTTTGATTTCAAGGATGATTTTAAGGTTTCGATTTTCTATTTTTAATGGGTCCTCTGATTTTTATAAACATATAGGAGCAAGAGGGTGGTATCAACTTTGTCCTCTAGCTTTGCTTAATCTAGATTAGGGTTTGATTTCAAGGATGATTTTAGGGATTATCATATGAGTTTTGATTTATTATTTTTTTTCAAATCCGTAATAATTTTTTGTTGAGATTCAAATTGATCATTGACGGTATTATTTTTTTAGAGCTGTAAATAATATTTTTGTTGTGAATTATATGTATTGTTCTTGCCTTTAAATGGCTTGGATGCTTGGGATTTGTATAATGCTTGTGAATTATATGTATTGTTCTTGCTTTTAAGGTGGCCGCAAGAAAATTTGAATTATTTTTATTGTTCTTAACAATATTATTTAAATGAATGCTTGGGATACAAATGAATGTTTGTTCTAATCATTTTTTCTTCAACTTTGTTGCTAAGTTGCTTCAACTTAATCTAGGCGAATCTAGGGCTTGGACTAGCTGTGTCCATGCTTTATTTTTTTATTTTCTCCTTTAATTTGCTGATTGGATGGGTCTTCTATTTACTTTTTTCTAAACCTTTGATCTCTCAAATTTAGGGATGATTTTTAATTGGCTGTTGTAATTTGTTGTTTGTAATTGGTGCACTTGCTTGGGGTTTAATGGGTGTTTTTAATTGGCTTGGACTTGTTGCGTTGTTGTTTTTAATTGTCTATTTGGATGGGTCCTCTGTTATAATTTTTTGGAGCAGCATTGGGTCATTGATTTTAATGGGTTCTCAGTTTTAGCCAAGATTTTGTTGTTGTTTTTAATTTGCTATTTGGAAGCTGTTTGGATGTTTTTAATTCGCTTGGATTTGCCGTGTTGTTGGTTTTAATTGGCTATTTGGATGAGTCATTTGTTTTTAATTGGTATTTTTAATTTGTTGTTTGGAAGCTGTTTAGTTGTAATTTGTTGTTTGTGTTGCTAATCCTCTATTATAATTTGTTGTTTTAATTGGCAATGTGACTATGATTAATACAATGGTACAAATAATGATGGACTATGAGTAAGCATGTGATTTTATGTTGTACATGCTTCATCTTGATAATAAGGCAGCATATATTTCTGAACTGTTTAGTAATATTTTATCTTTCAATATTTTGTTGAATGATGAACACACTAATATATGAGCATCCCTTCTTCATTATATTGTTACAAAGTGGTGAGTGTGGTATTAACAACCCATATGAATAGTGCAAATGTTAATGTCCAAGCGACACAACCCCAACAGGAAATAAGGGCACCTATTAAAAAATCTCAGTGGAGTGTATCATTCATTGCAAGGAAAGATACTTTCCTCGTTTTAGCTTGACTTAGCATTAGCATAGACTCCATACGGGAGATTGACCAAACCTCCACACAATTGTGGAGTATAATTTATGATTACTACAATATTTATAAAAAACTTAACAGTCCAGAACGGTTTGTACTCTCTTTGACTAATCAGTGGTCAAGTATTAAAAAATGTACCAATAAATTTTGTAGTTCCATTGCCCAAGTTGAAGGAAAGCATCCAAGCGGTGCAATCGAGCTAGATAAGGTATAATGCTTTTTTCAATTATTATTATTGTAATTATTAAGTCCTTGCAATGATAGAGCGTACTAATTGTGGAACTATTTTGTAGATTGATAAGGTGAAAATTTTGTATTGAGAGACTCAAAAAACAACTTCAACATGGAACATTGATGTTGGAACCTTTTGAAGCACCAACTGAAATGACAAGCACACATGGAACTCATAAGAAGAAAAAATAATGTGTCAAGTTCAGGTATTATTCCAAACTCAATACGATTAGGGGAAAACATAGAAAATGTGCCCGTGGATGGTGAGAGACCTCCAGGTAAGAAGGTTGAAAAATAAATATAGAAACAAAGAAAAGGTAAGTAATCACAATGTAATGAGTTTAGTGACGCCTTAAGGCACATGAATGATGATAGGAAAACTCATATGATGGAAATGAGAGAAGCAATAATCAAGGCTGACAATGATAGATCAGAGTTAATACTTCTTAGGAAGAGAAAACTTGATATGGAAATTAAGGCTTACAATGATGTATCCGACTTAATAGTTTTTAAGAATAGGAAAATTGATATGGAAATTATGAAATTGGATATTGTTTCCATGAATTTGTACAGCAAGAATATTTCCATAATCTTCAAATATAAATCATTGAGGAGCAAAAGAATAAGATCATATCTCGTACATAGTTGTATACTTGGTTTTGGTTTATTTTGATTGGTGGTGGACTTGCTGGTACATTTGTTGGTGGGTATTTTGAAATAGTTTTTTATTGTGTGGTGATATATTTTTTGACTTGCTTGTGGGTCGGCTATTTTTTTTTTTTTATTGTACCATACTTGCTGGTTTTTTTATTGTATTGGACTTGTTGAAATTGTTGGTGGAGCTGGTGGTTTCTGCTTGGAAGCTGGTAGCTGGTCGGTTGCTGGACAATGATGGAGTTGCTGGTTGCATGATAATAGATTTTGTAATGGATTTTGATACATGGAATTTGTATTATATATATCTATATATATTCATGCAATGGAATGATATTGACTTGTGAAATTATACATGTATTCTGAACTTTCTCTATATTCATGTAATGGATTTTGAGACAACGGATGAAATTAGTTGTTGTTCAATTTTAAGTTGAAGAAATTGATGTTGGCAGCAGATGAACTTTCTCTATATTGTATATAAATTTAGTTGATGTTCAATTGTAATACAGCACAGGTTATCATTATGTATTAGGTTTCTTCATGTAGATGTTGTTGTAAATCTTATTTAGTGGGTTTTAATTGCAAAATATAAAAGAAAAATTAGGAAAAATTAATAACAATAATAATAATTTTTTTGGCTAATAGATGGATAATCAAATTTTAAGTCTTTCTTGAATGAGAAAGACAAAAAGCAAAACATATGATTTTATCCAAATTTTACATTTACATTTGGCTACATCATTGCCAATGCTCTTAGAGCAGTGTCATTCGTCTATCTAAAGCCATCTCTACAATTTAGCTAAAAGTACATGTTTTGCATAAAATCGAAACTATTCAAGATATAACCCCACATTGGATAAGACAAAATAATAATATAATATTACTTTGTTAATAATAATATTTTCTATTTCTCTTTCATATTTTATAATTATATTAACCATACGTTAATTAATAATTTAAAATTTTAATTAACTTATTGTTTTCCAACTATTTATTTTTTTTCAATCCAATTATACAACACAGACCACATCTACATATATATATATATATATAATCAAATACGGGAGAGGGAGGGTGAGAGAGAGAGTGAGGAGAGTGTTAGAGCATAAAAAAATTTAGGAATAAAAAATTCCCTTTAGCTATGAACAGTAATTTGCCAAACTTGGAGAAGATGCCATTTCTACCATAATTAGGCAAAATTTGAAGATGCACTAGAATTTGACTAATCCAATTCCATTGCTCTTAGAGTATTCTCATTAGCTTAACCAAATGCAAATACAAACCAAAATTTAGCTAAATCTCTTAAAATGGTCTACACTAGGCAAAAGGCAAATATTTTGTTTGCTAGCTATAGTATATGTTTATATGGTTATTGTTCACCCTCCATTGAATAATTTATATTAATTTCTCTCATTTTGTTGCTAAAGAACAATTGAACCACTAAATATTATTTATATATATAGGTGTTTGGGTTCATACAATTTACAATGGATCTGAATTGCAAAATATGAGATAAATAAATTAGATAAAAAATTATAAAAAAATTATTAAATTAATAATATTTTATTATTATCTTAGTGAATAGATGGATAATTAAATATGAGAATTTCTCTTGAATGTAATAGATACAACATATGATTTTCATCAACTTTTAACTTGTAAAATGATAGGGATCTCGATAATGGATCCCGACAATATATATTTTTTATTTAATGATTAAAAAATTCTTTTATTGATGTTATGATTTTTTTAAAATGTTTAAGATGATTAAAAAGATACATGAAAAATAATGGAAAAAAAATGGGAGGAAACTCTCATGAGAATGCTGTGCTAAACCAAAGAACGTAGGCCCAAGCCTATGGTTAATTGTCCGTTTATTTTTTTATTCTCTCTCCTCTCCCTCCGAGCATTGCAGTTACTGTAACGAAGTTTTTGTACGGGGCATGCCACCGTCTCTCCTTGTATCTGTTTCCTGTTTTAGATAATCTCCACCTTTCGTATTCTTGTTTTCGCGGTTCACCGCTGCTACTGCCTGGGACCTGCCCGTGAGATCCAGGTAAATCCCCAGTGTCCCAGTTCAGCTATTCTATAATTGTAGTTCCCTGTCATCTTCGGTATATCTCAGTCTGGGATTTTAATCCGTAGGATTTCCATTTCCCAAGTAAATCTTTCTTATTCCTTAGATCCTGCTGATTGCGGAAACAATGGATCTTAAATCCATACAATGTCGTGTTATAAGTTGTTTTCTAATTTTTCCTACGATTGAATTTGAATTTTCTTTGCAAAACCTTGCCTCGCCAGCCGGCTTATAAGCCTCAATCAACGTATGCTAACTAATTCTAGGGTAAGCTGAGTTGCTTCGCACATGATTTTTTGTGTGTAATCGTATCAATTTGGATGTAAGAATGTTATTGCTAGTTCAGTTGTAGATGTTTCGTGCCGTATGATTGGGGATAGTATTCTATAGAAGTCTGTCAATGGCTACATAATATGCCAGTATGCTTCATTAATTGTACGCCACTGACTTGTTATTTTATTTTGAAATGTTAGAAATGTTCCATAGATGAGCTCCTTTTTTCCCAAAGTTCGGAGGGTGCTCTATGATGGCTTTTTATAGGCACAGTAGCGACATGTTAACGGAGAGAAGAGGTATACTTGGCATGATTTTTAAGTCTCTTGATCAAAGTGAGCATGGTTTTCGGGTTGTTCGTAGAGGAAGAAGGTTTTGTCGGATAACTAGACAAAGACTCTCACGCTGGGTCTTTGTGCTTGCATTGCTCTTCCTAATTTATTTGGTCCTTTCTGGCATACAAATGCTATTTCATGGTGAGATACAGCTCTCTTTTACTTCATTTTTATTTGATTATTTTTTTTTTTTTATGATTTATCCCTCTCATTTGTTTTGTTTTTTTTTTTAAAATTTGCTTCCATCGTTCCTTAAGTCCCGTAGGTTTGATCCTATAGAATCTGACCCATTTCCCATTAGGCAAAAGGCACAAAGTAAGTCAGACTAATTTTTAGATCACAAGTACCATGTGAAGTCTTCGGTTTTTCCCCTCTCTATCCCTATCCCATAGGTACCACGTTTGAATTAGTAGAGAACCTTTTTTTCTCCTTTGTATCAATAGATATAATTATATTTCAATTCCTCCCCGATGTCTCCCAAGGAAAATCTCAAATTGGATCCAAAAGTATCGGGTTCCTGTAAATTTATCTATGCGGTTAAGCATTCTTTGAATAGGAGTTTTTTTTTTTTCCTGACAGATCATGGCTTTTTTGCTTTGGTGGGTCACCAAAATTCTTTCAATGTATGTATTTTGTGTTGAAATAGTATCTATACAATCCCATTGATTGTGTGAAGTCCAGTGTAGCAATGGAACCGGGGAAAATATTCAGAAAAGATATTTTTATTTTTTTAATTACGTTGGCATTTTTTTCTTATATTAGTATTAGTTAGGGATCCTGGTTCAGCGACTCTAATTTTTCGTTGTAACTTTCATGTTTCCATGTGTGATTTAGCTTCTTTTTCTTTTTAATTTTGTGCTTCTTATATGGTTAAATGTAAAACAAGTACTTATTTCTCATTGCAGATAATTTGGAAGATAGCATTTCATTGTCACAAGAAGTACAAGAACAACTTTTGGGGTATAATGCTCCAAAACCACCGAAAAGCAAGAATCGTAGGCAGCGTAAGGATATTTAACTTGCATTAATCTTATGAGTATATTAAGATCTATGAATCTTGTTTTCAATTGCTGAAAAATTGGGTTAAGACGGTTTGCCAATAAGTTACATCATGTTTATGGTGTTCGTCGAAAGCCTTTTTTGAGTTTGTGTTAAGGTGATTTTCCGACAAAATTTATATATTGAGGTATCGCTTGAAGACTTCCCTAATAAAAGTTGAATGAAGTGTTGAACATTGTGAGAACCAAAGAGAACCAAAAGCAGTAGTTTTCAGCACTTATTGGTTTTTGTTGCTCTAATTCCAACACTTTGCATATAGTTGATCTTGAGGTCCAGAGTTCAGACCAAGAAATTTTGAGCTTTCATCGAGCATATAGTTTCTTTTCCTTCTGTTGGTCAGTGGGTGGCGGTCAGGTTTTGGGAAATGCTGAAATTGTGTTGAGTTGGTGTGCAATAATAAATAGAGCAATGCTATTCTTCATTGTAAATGTTATCATCCTTGGTCACATTTGTTGATGTGGCAAGTTTTATGTGGTTTTGTGTCAATCATTTGAATAACAATGACTTAAACATGTGCCACATTAAGGGGATGTTTGGAAACAATTTCCATCTCATCTCATCTCATCCCATCTCATCTCATCTCATCTCCTTCTCAAACATCATTCAAACACAAACATTTTCAAACTAATCATTACAACTTTCCCAAACTTTCAAACAAAAAATAATTCAACTTTTTCAAATCCCAAAATGAAAATAATATTAAAAAATTATATTCTGACAATATTTTAACTTTATAATATTTTTTATTCAACTTTTTCTCTCTCATTTTCCAAAACCCAATAAATACTTAACTCAAACTCTCAATACTATTCACAAACCATCTTGCTACTATTTACAAAATTTTCATCTCATCTCATTCCCTAAGCATCCTCTAAGAAGTGTGACGAAGAATACAAAATTTAGGATGAAGAGTAGTATTTCTCTAATTAATATGTAGCACCAGAATGTGTCAAGTAGGCCGGTTAACCTAACATGCAGCTTGATAGTACACTTCATGTTCATGTCTAAAAGTGTCCAGCTACTCCCTAGCTTCCTAAGAAAATTAGCCAAACTTTGCAGCATGATAAGCCTAATGGTAAACCCCTTTGCAGTAAATCCTGTGACTTCCTTGAATTTAAATTTCTCCTGAAAATGGAAAATTCTTTTTTTTGATAAGTAATAAGTTGTTTTATTGATATAAAGATAGGCATAGCCCAGGTACACTGGAAGTATACATGTGAATATACCAATTCAAGAACTAGAAACAATTACAAGGAAATTATGGAAGCTGAGACCATTCAAATCAAGAGTAATGACCCACAAAAACAAAGTCTTCCAAAAAAATCTCTAAAACTTTTCCAAGAAGCGTTCATGATCCTAAAAAAGTCTCTCATTTCTTTCACTCCAAATACACCAAAGAATACATATAGGAGCCATCTTCCACATGGTTGCAATCTGTGGTGTCCTAGTGTAACACCCCCTTCCCGTAGGATAGAGATATTACTAACATTTAAAACATAATGCCCGGTAAAGAGATTCATATCCTGAATTACCTCATTTATTGAAATTCATCAAAACGCTAAAACTGAATTGAACATGATTGTTTTGGAAACTGAACGAAATATAAAGAAACATAAACTAATCCTATGCATGACATAAAAGAAATCTAATTCTGGTGATAAAATCACTTATTCATTCCTAAGTCTTGGGACTAGATCTATTCCTGGCCATCCAGCTCTTCATCATCATAGACATCATCTGCGAGAATCAGACATGGAAGAAAACAAGAAACACACAAAAATAATGAGTTGAATACTCAGTAAGTAGTACATCGTATCATAAAATATAGTCCTAGCCTAACATACAATTCATTTCTAGGATAACCTTCAGAACGTACATACAACTTCATGAATTACAATCAAATACGTAACATGATCTTCTGAAAGACTTTACATACATATATCATCACAGATTTACATGGCACACATTTTCATTATTAACATAAGCGGAAGCATATATAAACAAAACATGTCATTGTGAATGCATAACATCTTGGTTATCTTGTATTAACATGAAGTGAAACATGCTTGTGTCCGTGTTTCCACTTATCTGGCATAACATGGAGTGAAACACGCTTGAATCCGTGTTTCACTTAACTTGCATAACATGGAGTGAAACACGCTTGAATCCGTGTTTCACTTAACTTGCATAACATGGAGTGAAACACGCTTGAGTCCGTGTTTCACTAAACTTGCATATCATGAAATGAAACACGCTTGAGTCCGCGTTTTATTTAACTTGAATATCATGGAGTGAAACACGCTTGAGTCCGTGTTTCACTAAACTTGTGGTTAACTACGCTTGAGTCCGTGGTACCGTTACATTTCTTATCTTTCTTAATGCATGAGATTTGATTAGGCTTCATGAACATCTCTAACATGGCATAATCTTGTACATGGTATAGCGTAACATGACATGGCATGGCATATTCTTGTACATGGCATATTCTTGTATGATTTAGCATGGCATATCTTTGTACATGGCATATTCTTGTATGATTTAGCATGGCATAGTATAACGTGATATTACATAACATGCTATGAATGTTTTATGACGTTCCAAGGCATACATGATCCAGGCACTACTTGAACATGGCATACATGGTTTAAGTATTACACAAACATGGCATATATAACCTAAGCATTTCATGAACATGGCTTGCGTAATCTGACTATTACATGGCATACTTGACTTTGAACTACTACTTCAACATTTCATGGCTTTCATGTGAATTTAGTAACATTAAATCAATCAACAATAAATTCATTCACTCAAGCATAATCTCATATTTCATCAAGATCGAAAAGTAAACTAACCTTGACTTGCCTCTTAGTGTAGCGTAGTTAACAATCATAAGCACATCACATTTTTATACATAATAATAATATTCACCATACGCATTTATTAATATGATCATACTATTTACCTCTTAGCGCTGCTTCCTGATTCCCAACTTGTAGCGCGTTACCTATACGAGGTACTAATTGTCACTAACTTTTCAAAAAATGTGTCATAGCATTCTAAATACTTAAATTCATATATAATAATATTATTCAAAACTCATAACATGTTCCTTAACTTCTATTTAAATTATAACTTAATAATTTTATAAAATCTTAGTTAAAAGTCAATTGGAATATTAACTAAATAATAGACTCAAAAGATACTTACAAAATATACTTTAAAATTTATGCTTTAAAATCCTTTAAATACTTATCTATAAAAATAAGTATATGACTAATATATTTATTCAATTAAAAACTTTGGCCTACATAATAATCAGCCCAATTTAAACCTTAGGCTCGCATGAAAACAACCCACTTAACCCAATACTATAGTTTCTGAAATAATTCAAGTCCAACCAGATTTATAAACCAGTCAAGATACAACTAAGTCCAGTCCCAATAAAACTCAGCCTAGTAGAAAGGGTATTTTGGGAAAACTGAAGCAAAAAGAATAAAAAGGAAAACAGGCTTACGGGAGAGAGAGCTGCGCGATGCTCACCGAGGGAGAGCAGTGTGCGACGGCGGCTCTGGGGACTGGGAGTGATCGGCGACGTGACTGGGGGATCCCTATGGTGGTGCGACACCGAGAGAGGGAGAGAGAGAGAACAAGTGAGAGTTTAGAGAGAGATGGGTTTGAAACTCAACTAACCGAAAGGGAGGAAGGTGGGGCGCGGCAACAGGGGCTTACCTGAGGGGGTGGGTTCAACGGGGTTGAGACGGCCGGCGTTTTCTGGCGCCGAGGGTAGGGCTCCGACGTCCGAGGGTGGTCGGTGATGACTGGGCAGCAAAGGCTTAAGCGGAAAAGTAAGTTGTTTCTCTGGTATTTTGATGTGTGCATCACAGAGGTTTAGTGAGTTTCTAATAGGCGATGGGAGTAGACGACATGAACTCTTAGGAGATTGGCTGAAATTTGAAATTGCCTAAACTTTAGGAACCGACTCTTTCGTGGATACAGTTTCTGAGAGGGTTTGAAGAGTTTGAATTGGAGTTGATCACATACTCTGGAAACCGAAACTAGCACGGGGACTAAGTGGATAGAATATTCGAAGTTTTAAAAGGAAAGGAATCTAATCGATCTATTTGTTATCACAAAAATCTAAAATAAATAAATAAATATAAAGAAAATAAAATACCAATAAATAAATAAATAAAATACTAGTTTTAAACCCTAAATTTAGACCCGTATGTTACACCTAGTGATCCCTCTCCAGCTTGCTAAAATTTCCACCACCCTACTCGGTATCACCCATGCTATTCCCATTCTGCTGAAAAAGTAATTCCAGATATCTCGAGCGAACTCACAATGTAAGAGTAGATGGTTTGCCGTTTCACTACTATTTGTGCACAAACAGCACCAGTCCATAATTATAAGGCCACGTCATCTAAGATTATCAATAGTCAGAATCTTCCTTATAGCTGCTGTCTAGACAAAAAATGCGGCCTTTGTAGATGCTTTAGTCCTCCATATGTTATTCCAAGGGAAATTGTGCCTTTGTTGCATGGTAATAGAGTCATAGAAAGATCATACCGAGAATATCCCTTTCCTAGAGGTTCTCCATTCCATCATATCTTCCCTTGTGGCAGCAATAGAAGTGTTGTACTACAAGTTTAAAAATTCCACCAGAACAGTCACTTCCCAATCATGTGCATCCCGAGTAAGACTGATGTTCCACTCCTGTGAACCTTGATTGATTACCCGCAGGTCAGCCACCATAGCTTCTTTTTCCCTTGCAATTCTGAAAATTGTGGGGTAAGCATCCTTTAAGGCCGTATCTCCCACCCACACATCTTGCCAAAAGCTGGTCCTACTACCATCCCCCAAACGCAGCCGAGTATCACTAGCAAAAGTGCACCAACCTTTCCGTATAAACTTCCAAAGCTCCACTCCTTATGTCCCCCTACCCTCTTTAGAACACCAAACCTCCCCCCCCCCTTCACTTCCATACTTCATGTCAATCACCCATTTCCATAAGGCTCCCCTCTCATGGTTATAATGCCACGACCTTTTTACTAATAATGCCTTGTTGAAATCCCTCACATTCCAAACCCCCAAACCACCATCTCTCAGAGGAGAACATACCTTATCCCACCCCACTAAGTGAAATTTAAACTCATCTTCTAGTCCACTTCACAAGAAATCATGTTGAAGTTTCTCTATTCTAGATGCAATGCTAGCGGGGAGGGGAAATAAAGATAGGTAATATGTGGGAAGGTTGGATAAGGTACTCTTGATTAGTGTGATCTGTCGTCCCCTTTTAGATAAATATAACATTTTCCACCCGGCCAACCTACGCTCAAATTTTTCCAGCACCGCCTCCCAAATTGCCTTAGCTTTGAAAGAAGCCCTCAACAGAAGACCAAGGTACTTCAATGGCAATGAAGCAACCCCACAACCCAAAATGTTCGCCAACCCTGCTTACATCGACAACCGCAACCATTTCCGTCTTAGCAAGATTAATCTTCAACCCGGATACCGCTTCAAAACAAAGTAAGATGGCCTTCAAAGATTGGATATGACCTGCATTTGCCTCACAAAATAGCAAGGTGTCATCTACAAACAAAATGTGAGAAATAATGGTAGAGCCGTGAATATCTCCCTTAGTGAAACTAGAAAAAAATCCACCCTCTACTGCCGCCGACGCCATTCGACTTAGTGCCTCCATTACTAGGACAAATAAGAGAGGTGATAATGGATCACCTTGTCATAGATCCCGCGAACTATTAAAGAAACCCACGGGCACCATTTACCAGAACTGAGAAGCGAGCCGTTGACACACAATGCCTCATCCACTGCCTCCATTTTCCCCCAAACCCACAACTACTCAACATATATATAAGAAAATCCAAGTTGACGTGATCATATGCTTTCTCCATATTGAGTTTGCATAAAATACATGGAACTCCCGACTTGATCCTGGTGTCCAAGCATTTATTAGCTATGAGAACCGAGTCCAAAATTTGCGTCCCTCTCACAAAGACATTTTGGGACTTAGAGATAATCTTCTCCATGATCGTGCTCATCCTATTAGCAAGAACTTTTGAAAGTATCTTATACACGCTGCCCATAAGACTAATCGGCCTGAAATCTTGTACCTCTCTTGCACCAACCTTTTTAGGGACTAGTGCAATAAAGCATTTAAGTTTTTCTCAAATTTGCCATAAGTGAAGAACTCCTGAAAAACCTGCATTACATCCTCTCGCACCACCTCCCAACAAGTCTAGAAAAAATCCATAGTGAAACCATCCGAGCCTGGAGTTATGTCTTTATTCATTTTCCTAATTATTTGTTGTACCTCTTCCTCTTCAAATGGTCTCTCCACCCAGGCCATACTATTTTGATCAATGACCTCAAAGGCTAGTCCATCTACCGTAGGCCTCCATGCATGAGGTTCCGACAACAAATGTTTGAAATGGCTAGGCACATGCTCCTTTATCACAACCTGATCTGAGGATGCATCTCCATATATGTTCAAGGACTCAATGAAGGTAAACCTCCTATGAGCATTGGCAATTCGGTGAAAATACTTTGTGCATTTATCCCCCTCCTGAAGCCACAACGCCCTTGACTTTTGCCTCCATGAAATCTCCTTCATTAGAGTCAATCTTTCTAATTCAGAAACTACTTGATCTTTTCGGTTGTTTTCATCCCTTACACCCTCCAAGCTTTGTAACTCTTGAAACAAACTCTTTTTTTGTAAGGTTACATCACAAAATACCTGTTCATTCCATGTCTTCAAGTCCTTCTTCAAAGCTTTCAACTTTCCAGCCAATACATAGCTCGGATTGCCCTCAAGTAGGTATGAGTTCCACCATTGTCTAATCAAGTCTACAAATCCATCCGTTTTTAACCACATATTCTCAAACTTGAATGGCCTTCTACCCCCTTGAATACCACCGCAATCTAGCATTATAGGAAAGTGATCAGAACCTATCCTCGGGAGCCTTGTCTGACTAACATCTAGGTATTGTAGCTCCCACGAGGGAGAAATGAGAAATCTGTTCAGTCTTGACCAGGTTTGATTATTAGACCAAGTGTACTCACCTCCCATTAAAGGTATGTCCATAAGGCATACCTTGAATATAAAATCTGAAAAATCCACCATAGCTAGATTTTGTTGTCCCTTCCCTGATCTTTTGCTGGAAAATCTTGTCACGTTAAAATCCCCACCAATACACCGTGGGACCTCCCACCAAGAACATAGGCCATCAAGCTCGTCCCAAAGCAACCTCCTCTCACTATCCAAATTAGGACCATATACCCCAGCAAAAGCCCATGGAAAACCATCTTCAGAATTTTTAAAAGAGCAGCCTACCAAGTATTCTCCCACAAACTTCTCAATGCTCTCCACCACCCTCTTATCCCACATGACCAAAACTCCACCCCAGGCCCCTTTTGACGGTAAGTATGTCCAGCCTACGTATTGACAACTCCATTGCTCCGAATAATTCTTCTAGTGATAACCTTTAGCTTTGTTTCCTGTAGACATATGATGTCCATTTTCCATTGCCTTAATAAGGCTCGTATTTGAAGGCGTTTATTAATCTCGTTCAGCCCCCGAACATTCCAACTCAATATTTTGGGCTTCATTTATCAACTGTTCCAACCCTCCTCTTGTTTCTACCACGACTAGCACTCCCCTCCTTTCCATCATAATTAATGGACCACGTCAACCTCTTCAGTTCCCTATCTCTTTTTTACCCTGCGCCATGTTGTCCTGTCTCAATGGCTATAATTAGTGCCTTAAACTGATTTTCATAGCCCCCACACGAAATCCCCATGCAACTTTGAAGTTCCTCTACCTTTTTCAATACCCAATCAGAGGAAATAGTAGGAAGAATCATACTTATTGGGGTAGGTTCCACTCCTGCAGACTCCTCCCCCATATCTGACGTGCACCCACTCTCCAAAACAGCAAGAGTATTTGTTCTAGCTCCCTCAGAAGGCTCACCGAATGCTAGGTCTTCCCCCCATGACCTTATCTGTGCCTGACCTAAGGGTGGCGACAAAAACAGAGGCGTCCCAGACTCACCGTAGAATTCTGTGGCATCTCACAACTTGTCGACCCTCCCTGATTAGTCCCCGAGCCAACGTGATCATAGATACTCAGTTCCAGGCCTTCACCTTCTACGATTTCCCCCACCTCCACTACCGGCGATTGTAAAGCCACTTCTGGACCACCACCTGAGTCGCCACAAACTGTCGCTCCTTTCTGTGCCATATTCAACCCAAGATTCGGTCCCGGTAATGAAGTTTCGGGCACCTCCAGAGAACCCGAAATTTGAGATTTCAATCCTTGTTCCGTCTTCCCCTTCAGGTCCTTTTGCAAACCTTCAATTGTCCTCAAGGAACCATCATCTACCTCCATCGATCTTGTCTGTGCATCAATCGAAACTACTGGAACTAAGGAAGTTCCATAACAGCTCCAAGTCCTAAGCAATCTATTGTCGGCAGCAATGCTTCCGTCGAAGCCACTATGACCTTCGGCGACGTCATTTGAGGTTTCGCCTGCGTCGGTGTTGCTGACCCACCCCCCGATGGACCTATTGCATGCTGCGGTTTCTTCCTCCATAAGGGTCGAGACTGTTGAGTGGGCTCGGGCCTCAGAACAGACCTAGCACCTACCTTGGCCTTCCCTTTGGGCCCACCATCCTAACCCACACCCAGCGGCTCCATACGTTTCAAATTGCCTGTCTCCAGCCCACACCCCAAGCCTAGCCCCACTTCATCTTTACCCAAAACGCAGCGTATAAGTCCCTTCACTTTAAAACTCATCTCCCCAGCAAGGACTGCATATCGCGTAACTCCTTCAAAAAACTTATCTCAACTTGCCCAGACCACCTGCCACCTTCCTCTGGTCTCTGAACATCTCCCGAAATGGGAATACCTCCTGCCCGTAGATGGCCTACCGTGTCTGGCATTTGCACATCTTGAGATGACTGCAAGGCCTCCCTATACGACTGAGACGACTTGAAAGCTCCTACCGATGAGGACGGTAGACCTCTCCCCTGTTCACCTTCACTACCAACCTCCCTCAACGCCACTGCTAGTTTTCTCCACCCCATCCCATCTCTGCCCCTAGGGATGAAAATGAAATACCGACTCCCTCCACCACTATACACCGCCAGGGCCAAATAGCTGCACGAGAGTTGGAGCCTTGCTGCACAACAAACACTTTGTTTCCTTCTCTATGAGCAGAGTAATATCCCTTATTACTATGCTTTTGACAATCCTCCATCATTCTTGAGGCCCAATGCGCAGTGTCCAAACCCAGCCTCACATTTTGCACTCTTTTCCAACCCCTCTTAGTGATAATCACTCCACGCCCATCTGCTTGAACCTTGAACATCTTTGACTCTATAGCTAAACATCTAACAGAAGGCATTTTCCTTCCAAGACACCCTAGAACCCCACCGTCAATCACCCACAACCACCATCCACAATGAAAGTTTGCAAAGTAAGATATTGTGTACGGAGAGAGAAAGAGAGGAGGGAGAAAATATCAGTCCTCACTTAGTATAAAAATCATGGAAAATTCTGTATTGGCATTGGGACTTGTGTTGCAGTCATATTAGTAAATGTTCATTTGTTATTATAAGGCTTCGATTTATTACAAAAGAAACTAATGGTGTTATCATCTATGGACCCGATATAAGGTTTGGAGCTGATGCTTCCTTGCGTTTTTCCTCTGAATATATTGACTAAACATTGTTTATGCTTTTCTGTCTTCTGTAAATAATTTCCAATTTTTGACTCAGTCCTTGTACCTTTTCTTCCATGTCTTCGCCCTTCAGATTTTCCTTGCGAAATTGGGCTTGTCAAATCAGTGGATGATCTTGTTGAACCCAAGGATCTTATGAACTTCACCCAGTTTTCACTAGAGTACATTGAAAAAGAGGAAATATTACCTGATAATTATTTTGAACCTAGATTTGGAGGACATCAGACTCTCCCAGAAAGAGAGAAATCCTTCTATGCTAGAAATCAGACACTTCATTGTGGTTTTGTAAATGGACCACCTGGGTACTCGAGCACAGGATTTGATTTAAATGAGAAAGACAAGGCATACATGTATACATGTAAGGTTGTAGTATCTTCTTGCATTTTTGGGAGCTCCGACTTTTTGAGGAGGCCCACACGCAGACTGGTAAATTCTATTCCTTACATTTGTCTGAACATAAGTTACATAACGACTTCATAAGAAATAAGTGTGAACCTTCACTTTGGCAATTGTTATACTCTATTCAGATTTTCATTCATGAAAGATTATTATCTTCAAATGTGGCTGGAAAAAAGAATTCCTTGATGTAAATAGTAGTGGAAGTAAATTTGAGGATGTATTCATCATTCTGACTCTCTATAAGCATACCCCTCCATATAATTGTATTGACCAAGAATAATCTTCATGTCCGACCTTTCTGTTCGAACATCAGACACTCCCAGCATTTTATGGGAGGCACACACACTTATCTCCACTTTTCCTGCAAACATTTAATTAGCAGAGTGGTATCTTCAACTTTGAAACTGCTTTAAAGAAAAAAAAAATGGAAAAATGAATGTTTGATTCTTGAAAGGTATGGCATCACATTTTTATTATGTGAAAATTTAAAATGGTAACCTATGGAGCTACTGAAATATTGAGATGAGTTCTTTTTTTCTTTTCATCCCCCTTCTTTATTAAAAGAAAGGAGAATCTTTTACCTTCCTAATATCATGAAACCCTATTATAGAAGTGTGTATTTATATAGCTGTTTGATACTCATAAAATTTTGGTTTTCATGTTTCGGCATTATACTTTATCTTTTGAAATGGTTATAGAGAATAACGTCTGCTTGAAATGCAAACAACTACTTCTTTTTCGTAATGTTACAATTACAGCTATGAATTTCTTGCATTTTGGGTTCTATTTTGTGTGGTAAGCAATGGAATAGGCTTTCATGTAGTTTCAAGTATCTGCTGTCTTGTTTAGTTTATCCCTTCGTTTTCTTGGAGAAAATAAATAGATGATCTAAAGTTGAAGATGTACTTAGTCTAAACCTTTTACAAAGTGCCATTCCAAAGAATTAAATGATGGATAGCTGGTGGGGTAAAGAGAGGATTTTGCATGAAGTAAGGAAATGGAAAGTTCATTGAACTTGGAATTTCCATTTTCATTGACCTTTGATTTTAATATATGAAATTCATATGTATGGTTCTCTTTATACTTGATTTGTTTATGGCTCTAACACCTTTGCTCTATCAAGCTGTGTGCATGATGAAATCTTTAGTTATCTTCCATTTATTTGAGCTTTAATGATTTTATATGCTTGTATGTATTCAATACATTAGAATATTTTGTTCAGAGGAATTAGGTTCTGAATATATATGTCATCATGATACATGGGGATTAATCAGTAATGTTCAAATATTCTTGTTTGCTGCAGATCAGTGAATATTCCAAGAAAAATGTTTGTTTTGTTATGTTTGTCGATGAGCAAACATTATTAAAACTGTCATCAGAAGGTAATACTCCTGATGACGGCGGATATATCGGCTTATGGAAAATCATTGTTGTGAGGAACTTGCCATATAAGGATATGCGGAAAACTGGAAAGGTGCCAAAGTTTTTGCCACATCGCCTCTTCCCTTCTTCTAGGTAATTCTACATAATATTCTAGCCATCAAGTCTTGGCCCTTCTAGTTGTAAATCAAAAAGTTTTATCTTATATGCAGTGGTTGTTTGAAGGTACTCGATTTGGCTTGACAGCAAGATGCGACTTCAGAGTGATCCAATGTTGATTATTGAGTACTTTTTGTGGCGAACAAAATCAGAATATGCCATTTCAAATCATTATGATCGCCACTGTGTCTGGGAGGAGGTACTCCAAAATAAGCGTCTAAATAAGTACAATCACACGGCCATTGATGAACAGTTTACTTTTTATCAGTCTGATGGTCTCACCAAGTTTGATCCTTCAGACCCAAATACTCCTCTTCCAAGTTGTGCGTGTCATTGGCATCTCTGTTCATTATGGAGATTGTCTTTTCATCTGCAGTTCATGTCTCCATGAACCCCATGTGCTAATGTGATGTGTCATTTATCTTGCAGTTGTTCCTGAAGGTTCCTTTATAGTACGGGCACATACACCAATGTCAAATTTGTTTTCTTGTCTTTGGTTCAATGAAGTCAACCGATTCACCTCACGTGATCAGCTAAGCTTTGCATATACTTACTTGAAACTGAGAAGAATGAATCCCACTAGACCATTTTACCTAAATATGTTTAAGGTAATAGTCTCTCTCAAGAAAATCTCAATATACTTTTCAGTTAGTGATTTCGTTGTATTTGTCTGTGTATCATTACAACTAATTGATTTAGTCTTTTGGAGCTATTTCCAAAATGATTTCAGAAGTCACTAAAATTAGACAATCGATTGTGTTGATTTTGCTTGGTTGTTGGATCTGAGCAAAATCCTGATGATCACATTGTTTATAGGATTAGCTCCTTTAAACTGGTTGCTTTCAATGTGTTTTCACAAAGGTGTAATTATGCAAAAATTGTGCTTGGTATGTCATGCCTTTTCTTATGCATGCAGGACTGTGAGCGCAGAGCTCTCGCAAAGCTATTTCGGCATAGGGCTGTGCCATCTCCTCCACCTGCTTCTTTGGTCAATTGAGATTATTTTAAGGTTTATACTTGGTAAGTTTAAGTTGATTTCCATTTCTTTTTGTTATTCTGATTTATTCTGTTCATATTTTCATTCGTTGCCTCAGCTTGATCGCCTTCAAATGCCATAGAAAGTTTTGTATTTCAATTATGTTATTTGCAACCTCTATGAATGAACAAGCAAAATTATTTTAAACTCACGCTAGGAATCAGCACAGTGGATTTTGGTGAAGTCTCAAGTATTATCTTTAGAATGGATTCTAACTTGCCACCATATTCTTATAGCGAGAGGGTTGGGTTGCTTAAACTTGGTTGGTAATGGAAAGTCCAACCTGGATCTCTTTTGCTGTATGTTACCCCCCATCTCATGACTACAATTATGTGACCTTTTAACCATACGCCCCCACTATGTGAAAGCAGCGCAGCAAACAGTGATTATCACCCTGCTCTGTTGTATAAATGAGGATACCTTGAGTTGGATATCATGATTGGCCAGGTTTAAGTCAATTACATTTACTTGAGAACTGTAGATTTCTTGACCAATTATCTAGCAATGTGACAAACTGAGTCTAGTTCATGAGGGGTGTTGTAACGGTTTGTTTGATTCTGATGACCTCATTTGTGCACTTGCACCTTTGCTCTCTTATGTTAAATCAAGAAAGTTTCTTGCCAAAACCGGCTAGCAGAACATTGAAACTCATATGCCATTCAAAAGCAGATATGTACAGTGAGACGAAAGTGCTAAAAGAAGATGCCTAGAATCATGCAATCCCATTATTTCACTACATAAGAACCAATGTTGTAAAACGTGGTTGCTGGCACATCCCACATCCAAGTTATGTAGCACTGAGCTTGAAGGTAATGGGTTTGAAGCTTGCTATAGCTCCCCCCCTCTTCCTCACTTTCCAGAAAGAACCATGTTGCAAGCTGAACCAGAACCAAGCCATAATCTGTTGGTTCTCCCATTGGTCGGGTGGACTTCTTATAGTTTCAGTTAGTGATTGTTTTGAGATTTCAGTTCACATGTTACAAACGAACTATATTGCCAAAACCTGCTAGGCAGTGAAATATCCAAAGTCACCGGGCGTGCTTCAATTTAAGATGTCTAGAAGCATGCAATTGCTTTTTTTCATTGTGTAGGAACCACATTCATTACTTCATCGAATAATCTTGTGAAAAATGGTGACCTTTAGGGAGTGCAAGAAGTTGGAGAGCCTCTCTGTAATCAACATAGACTGGGCAACATACGGGAGTTTTTTATATGGTGTGTATGGTCGAGAAGGCCAGATGGGTGCATTAGGACATTCATTTTTTTGTCTAGTCAACATAATTGGAGTAATTATTAAGTAATTTTAGAATACATGGTGCTTCTATCCTATTAAAGTATGACGTGTCATTGAAAATGTAAGCAACTTTAATAACATGGTATTATTTTGTTTGGAAGAGAGTATCATGTCTATACTCCTTAAGCGCTTGATAATTTTCCATATAATTGTGACTTGTGAGTGTTTGATCGATGGGTCTAAGTTGGACCAGTTTGTATTACGATTTAGACCCATTTTTTGAATCTTCGCAATTATGTTATAGTTGCATTGGCTCCGATGCCACTGCCAGAAGGGGAAAAAAATAACATTTATAGGAGACTTTTCAGTGAGCATATAGACACCACTCAATCCAAAAGTGAACTGATTTTGGGTCCAATTGTTAGGCTAATCATTTATACCTATTTTGATGAGAAATTTAGGACTTCTAACTCTCTTTTCACGCGTGTATACTCAACATGAAGATTCCCGTGAGACTGAAAGGTAATGGGATTGAACAGAATATAACCATTACAAAAGAGAAATGATATTTGTCTATTTGCAGTCTTAGAGTGTACAAATCTCGCCCACTCTATTTGAAAAAAAGTAGTTAAATTTGATACTCATGAAAAAATCATTTTTTGACAGTGGACTTTACTTTTATTTTTTTTAAAAATAGTGCTCGAGGCATGCACATTCCAAAACTGTATCAAGCACTAGTTATTACAAAAACTATAATTTTTATAGTGGTTTTGCTGGCAATGATCATACTGCATGCGCGCTTGCTTCTGGTCTCACCAAGAGATTTGAGTTGCCTTCTTGACTCAACTTATGTAATGGGAAAATAATAATAATAATAAAAGAAATAAAGAGAGACTGCCAATTAGTCGCAAGAACATAATTTTTTTTTTAATATAAACATCAAAAGGAATAAAAATATATTGCCAAGTTATGTTGTTTATGAAGATTTGAGTTCAGTCTTTGAGATTTATGAGACTTTGGAATCATTTGTTAGTGTGCAAGTTATGCAGTTCAAGACATTAACATCACGGTATTTCTTTATCACAAGCGAGAGATTTTTTAATACAATTATAAGGTATCGTTCCCTTTTTTTTTTTTTTAAAAAAAAAAAGGAAAAGAAAAGCAAATTACGTGCTTCTCAACTACTGCCCAACAATGGATCAACCAAATAAGTCATGTTTTTTGACGAGCTATAAGCCTATATGGTGTATCTGCTGAAGAATCCTTGTTATATCCTAGGACAGGGAAACATTTTTCATTGCGAGGGAACCAATTATATAGTTCATCAGCATTAATTCTTTCAAAAGTTTCATAGAATGAACGTCAACATATGCTTACCCAAAAAAAAAAAAAAAATCATATCCGACATTACATTTATGCTTGTTCCTAAGATAAGAATTGGGGAAACCAAATAGATTATAATGCTAAGTGCATCCCCTTTGATTTCCTCCAATATTTCATCTACCACTTTAAGTTGTGAGAAGTACAAATTGTTGGTGTAGTTGAAATAAATCTCTCCATTTTTGTCATAAATACGCCGGTAAATAAGTTGTTTGTTCATTAATGTGAAATATACATTGCATGAAAATTACATTCGTTATCTGAGGAAAGTCATCAAAACTTTTTAAAAAATCTGTGAAAATGGTCTGAAAACTATTTTCCAAGA
The DNA here is from genome assembly GCF_001411555.2 of Juglans regia. Classification (NCBI taxonomy): domain Eukaryota; kingdom Viridiplantae; phylum Streptophyta; class Magnoliopsida; order Fagales; family Juglandaceae; genus Juglans; species Juglans regia. The sequence goes on along the minus strand of NC_049916.1, from coordinate 19,804,320 downwards.
TGCTAATCGGTTTCTACAAATGAAATGAACTGTTGTTCTATATGTTCTTCACCCGTCATTCCTTGCTGCTGGAAAAAGTTTAACAAAACTCAAAAAGAAAAAAGAAACCAAAAAGAAGAGAGGTAGAGTATAAATAAATAAGTAAATTGGTCTAAGAGCATCCCCATCCGGATGCGTAAAACACTGTTATCTCTAAAATTTAGAGATGAAATTTAGGGTTTACGAGTTTGGCGCCTCCCATCCCATTCCCTAAATTAGGGATTACTTTTCGGGTATCTACAGTCGTTCCCCATATTTGGGGAACCACTGTACATCCCCAAAACGTCCGAACCCCAAATCTGTTGCCCTTCCGTCCCGCGTGTTCCTCTCTTCCCTCTCGATCGCCCTCGTTCGTGAAGGAGGCCCTCTCTCGCCCCGTCTGCCACCATCTACGGTGTCTTCTCTTCATCGACTCCACAGGAATGTAAGTTTTCTCTTCTCTGTGAAACTCGCGCCCTCTTCTTCTCTCCATGGATGGACTCTGTCCTCTCTCGCAGAGATTGAACAAACTGAGCCTCTTTCCATGGTGAATCTGATATATTTTCGAGTTTTATTGTTATGATCTATTGTATTTGTCAGTTTTGCCACTTGAAATCCGAGAACCCTAGATTTCAATTACTACTCTAGGGCATGAATATTCATGGATCTGTGACCCATATTCACTGGATTTAAAATGCATGTATCTGCCGTGGTTGGATTTTGTTCCTGGATTTATCGACTTCTTAGTGCTATTTTATCAATCGACTTGCTGCTATATACAAACATTGCATTTTATTGGGTGCTCTGCGGTTTGAATGAACAATTTTTATCATCTATCATTCACGGCACAGTTACTTTATTGTTCTTAATGGATAAATCTCAGACATTGCTCTGCTTTGTGGAGCTTGTGTGGAGTGTTGTGCATCATTTGGCCATTAATTCCTGAAGCTGAGTGCGTATGAAAACTCCCCATTTTTGTATGGCCCGACTCTTTTTCCCTTTGAATCATTTACCATAATCCAGTTGGTTATGTTGTCCAATGAGACCAAATTGTGTTATTTTTTATAGCACTATTACTGTCATTTTGTCATTACCAGCTTTGAGCTCCCTTGTTGGTTTGTAGTATTTTTGTTAAATGACTCTCTATGAAAAATATTACTTGTATGTGTTTAGGAATTTATACTTCAACATGATACATTTCTTGTATCATTCAACATGACTATAATGAATATTTCTTGTTATATAATTTGTATTTTGTCAATGACCATATATGTTTGGGTACATATGGCTATATACCTTTGGTTTGTGCTGTTTTTGCCCCCCATAATCCATATAATGGAGACAAACATGTTGTGTATTATTAAACTTTAATGGTTTATGTCCATACAAAGCCACCCGAATGATATATGTCCTCCTCTGATCACCACACATACAAAGCCATTTTTAATGACATTAACTGATTATTGATTGTGCTTTGTGCATCAATTTTTCATACAAAGGTATAAGCATATACTCCCTTCAATTTTCTGTTATTTAATCCTATACTCTCTTCAATTTTCTGTTATTTAAATGAAGTACTCTCTTCAATTTTCTGTTATTTAATCCTATACTCTCTTCAATTTTCTGTTCCTACACTTTCTTCAATTTTCTGTTATTTAATCTTATACTCTCTTTAATTTTCTGTTATTTAATCCTATACTCTCTTCAATTTTCTGTTCCTACACTTTCTTCAATTTTCTGTTATTTAATCTTATACTCTCTTTAATTTTCTGTTATTTAATCCTATACTCTCTTCAATTTTCTGTTATTTAATCCTATACTCTCTTTAATTTTCTGTTATTTAATCCTATACTCCCTAATTTTCTGTTAGCTTATACTCTCTTCAATTTTTAATCCTACCTCATACCAGTTATTTAATCTGAGTTTGTGGCATGTGTTTGCTGGTTTGAGCTACTGTTATCTCTTTAATTATTGTTCCCATGGACTAAACTCTGTTGGTTTGACAAAGATAAAATCTGTTTTTATATTCTTATGCACTTTGCATGCTGTTTAGTATTGGAATTTCCTTCTCTAACCCCTGGCTGTGAATCTGTCTGTGCTATTGGGACCTTTGCAGTGTTTAGTACTGATGAATAATTATTACTTGTGGGGGAGGGAGGGAGGGGGCTGCATGTTTACTGTTAGGCTATGATGATGGGGTTTAGTAAGATAATTCATAAGTGTTAATGGGCCCCATTGAGATGGCGGGGTAATCCTTACCCGAATGATCATACTGCAGTTTGTAATTGTTTTCACAAAAGGCACGTGGGGTTTGGGTAAGGTTTTGCAGCCATTTGATGTTGGGCTCATCTCTCACACATGATGTAAATTTTGTAACCCATTCTGAGCCACATTTAAAACACACGAGTGTTTAGGGAAGTGGATGGGAATGCTCTTATTTTTACGTTTTCAAACTAAATTTTTTATTGGATCTGAGTTGTCTTAACCCTTCGGCTGTGATGATGAGACAATCCGAACATGGTGATAAAATACTTTGGCACACACCTCCATGGCATGGTAACCCGGATGGCCGATAAATAGTGGCAACCGGTTGTTGCAACCATGCAAGTATATGTGCCAAGTGTGTCGTCATACGTTGCCATATGATTCCTGAGCCGGCTACAAAAATCACTTGCAAATTTAGTTCTTAATTTTCTAACATGTGTATTACATGTTTTATGTTTACAAATTTTTAGAGATGGACTCAGGAGAGCATGAAAATATGTTCTTCACTAGCCTCCTGACTCAGGAGCCTGAACTTGACCACATTTATGTTGGTCAAGGTGAACAACATCCAGTGACTTTGGATGACTCTCCACCCCCGCCCCAAGTAGATCCTCCCCCCTCTCAAAGAAAATCAGCCAGGGGTGCAAACTTCACCCCCGAGGAAGACAAGTTACTTGTCTCCGCATGGCTGAATAGTAGCATTGATGCCATCCAAGGAACGGACCAAAAACACGCCCAACTTTGGGAAAAAGTTAGTCAATACTTCAATGATTATAAAGAAAGTACAAATGAGCGAAGTGTTGGGTCCTTAATACATCGGTGGTCTGCCATTCAAAAGGCGACGAACAAATTTTGTGCTAAACTCGCCCAAGTTGAAGGGCTGAATCAAAGTGGCATGACTGAGCAAGACAAGGTATAAGCATCCACTTAATTATTATTTATATTCATTATGTTCCCTTTATCTGCATTTTGGGTTGGTTAATTATTTGATTTTCATTTTGAATTGGAAGTTTGACAAAGCGAAGGTCATGTACCAATCGCTTGAGAAAACAACCTTTCAGTTCGAGCATTGTTGGCAGCTATTGAAAGACCAGCCGAAATGGAATCAGCGTTGCACAAAAGACGGGACAAAGCGAAGGTCGACGATGTCCCCTACATATTCGCGTACATCATCCATGGCAACTAATTCACCCATTGATTCAGTGGGTGGTACAGAGGGCGAGAATATGGAAACTAATGATTTCATCGATTTGGATAGGCCAATAGGAAGAAAAGCTGAGAAAGGAAAACGTAAGGCCCAAGGCAGAGCCTCAGAAGAGCTTGTGGAGCTCAGCAAGAAAAGGTATACTCTCCTAGAGGAGTCACGTGCTCAGGAGAAAGAATTTTTCCGACTCAAGGCGGAGAAGATGGCATATGAACGAGAAATGGAGGAAAATAAAACTAGACAAGAGGATGAGAGATTGAGGTTGGAGGCGGAGAAACTGGAAATCGCCCGGTTGGAGAGAGAGGAGCGCATAATGTTGCTCGATGTGAGTACGTTAAATGAAGTTCAGCAAGTATATTTCCAGCAACTTCAAAGAGAGATATTGGCGCGACGCACTACATCCTCAGATTAAGGCTTTTTTTTTTTGTAACTAAACATTTATTCAGCACATAAATGTGATGTATATTATGAACCACTCGTTTATGGCACTTTTCTGCGTTTATTGTATTATATAATTTGTACGTTTGCAAAGTTTTATTAAGAAGATAGAAAACGTGATCGTCAAATTTAAATCATCCATGGAACGATATTTCTTGATTACAACTCGACATTACAAATTCTTAAACTATTACAGATAATGAAAATATTACAATAACTTAAACTGCATTTTCTTGAACCAAACATGTTTTTTGGAATGAAAATTCTAGAAACTTGAAATACACCGTCGCTACTAATGATAAAATAGAGACTCCAACACAACCTTCTCTTCTATTGTTGGGAATGAAATTGCCAATGATGTTCAATTAAATCTGCTTGTAGATGATGATGTGTCGAGCTATCCCTAATTTCATGATGGCGCTGAATGAAGTTCATAAACTCATTTGTTGGATTGCGCGACAATTCTGGAATATCATCATCAAGTTGATCGTACTCCATGTTCAGACCCTGACTATCATCACGCTCGTCCTCAATGATCATGTTATGTAGAATAACACATATTTTCATTATATTTGTTAGGTCATTGACTTTGAATAATCGGGAAGGTCCACGAACGATTGCAAATCGTTGTTGAAGTACTCCGAAGGCACGCTCGACATCTTTTCTTGCAGATTCTTGTGCTCTGGCAAAGTTTTTCTTCTTATTCCCTTGGGGTGATGGAATCGTCTTCACAAACGTTGACCACTTAGGATAAATACCATCGGCAAGGTAGTACCCCATAGTGTAGTCGTTGCCATTGATTGTGTAATTGACTGGTGGAGCACGCCCTTGAGCAAGTTCCGTGAAAATAAAAGATCTCTCTAGCACATTAATATCGTTATGTGAACCGGGCATACCAAAAAATGCATGCCATATCCAAAGATCATATGAAGCAACTGCTTCTAAAATAATAGTTGGTTCACGGATGTGGCCAGAGTACATACCTTTCCAGGCAGCGGGACAATTTTTCCACTTCCAATGCATGCAATCAATGCTTCCTAGCATTCCTGGGAATCCCCGTTGTTCATCAACAACAAGCAATCGAGCAATATCATTGGCATTTGGAGACCGCAAATATTCATCTGAAAAAATAGTTACGATTGTCTTGCAAAATTTTTTGAGACTCTCCATTGCGGTGCTTTCTCCAATACGTATGTATTCATCCATAAAATCTCCAGTAACCCCATAGGCCAGCATTCTAAGTGCTGCGGTTATCTTTTGCATAGAAGATAAACCAAGTCTTCCGGCATTATCTCTTCTCTGGACGAAGTACGGCTCGTAAACCTCTACCTCATTTAGGATACGGAGAAATAAGGGACGACTCATCCGAAATCTCCTTCGAAATAGATTGGAGGGATATACTGGATTTTCTGAGAAATAGTCACGAAAAAGGCACTCATGCCCTTGAATATGATCACGCCGAATAAACTTACGAGGTTGGCGATTGCCATGATGTCTCGATGACTCTCCATCAGCCTCGGCATTAATAACAGCATCTAGCTCATCATCAGATGACAAGTATGTAAGTAATTTGCGAAAGAAAGAACGAGCCATTTAATGAAGAGAGTTAGAGATGAGACTTCGATTTTTTAGAATGTGAATGCAACAAAAATGCGTATTTATAGATAACAAAGTTACCGTTACATATAAGACACAAAATGTTAACGTTGAAGAAAAGACAAAAAAAGTTACCGCTAGAGAAAAGACAAAAAAAGTTACCGTTAGAGAAAAGACAAAAAAAGTTACCGTTAGAGAAAAGAAGCGTGTGTACTAATCAGAACGAATTAAAAATGTTACCATTATACTATTCTGCAAAATATTTATCATCAATAAACGAAAAATGCACATATTTAAAAAAATTATTATTTTTAATATCGATATTGAATTGAAAAATAATATTGTATCTGTAAAAAAAATCGTATAAATATTTATAAAATGTGATATTTGAAAATAAGAGAATAAGACAAAATAGTTAGTAGTTAAAAATGGAAATAGAAGTGAGAGAAAAAAATAATAAAGAAAGAATAGAAGAATATTATTTTAATAGAATAGAGAAAGGATAGGGAATGAGATGTAGAAGGTTTTATGAAAATGAGTAAAATTTAGGATAAAATTATAGGAAGTGTACTTTTTAGCTAAAATTTAGAGAAAATTTTAGGCATCCGGATGGGGATGCTCTAACTCGAATAAGTTTTTTAAAAATACAACTGAAATCCGTTTTGAGTTTTGTCCACACCTAAAATCGAGCGAGTGAAGTAAACGACGGTCGTGATGGGTCAAGGGCAAAGACCTGCAGGGCCGAGCTTGGCTCGGATTTGGATACATGTATTACATTTACCAACAGAAAAAAGACTTTTGCATAGGAATATCCGACGCAGCGAGGGAGCTCTGCAATGGAAACGTGTTTGATGAGATGTTCTCATGGAGGAATTGCTCTTTTCAGAGCCCTCAAACCTCCTCGAAATGTGAAGCTTCCCAACTCCCTTCGTTTATCCTCCATGGCCCTCCACACTGGTTAGATCGCCTTGGCGCTCTCTCTCTCTCTCTCTTTATCTATCTCACACACACGCACAAGAATTATACCTTTATCTCGTTAGAATTTTCCCCCGTAGTTTTCTAACTAAAGAATTTGTCATTTTACTGACCCAATTATGATTTAAAATGAATAAGGATGACATGGGCATTTCTTAAATTGGCATTCACGATGCAGACCCTAATTTATTTCATCAACTTTAGAGCACAATTCTAACCTTGTGGTGTTCTATATAGTGGGTCTTTCTTGTTATCTGTCTTTTTTTTGTTTTTTTCTCTCTCTGTGGGTAGATGGAGGAAGGTCGGTTAAGAGAGCATACGATGCATTATTGTTGGATGCGGGAGGTACCCTTTTGCAGTTAGCAAAGCCTGTCGAAGAGACTTATGCAACCATCGGCAGTAAATACGGTTAGTGTTTGTGGTTGGTAGTATATATTGATATTTCGAGTGCTAAGTTATTGGTGGAAGCCTTATCTTACATGTACGTGCATAACTTTCTATGCATGTAGATTTCATGTTAAATTTCAACAAAGAATCCATTTAGATAATAGATTGTGCATGAGAGGTTGGAGTACGTTAGTTTCTTTCAGTGCCACTATCTTCCAAGACTTCCAAGCTACGAAGCAAACTGCATTTGGAAACTGTAGTATTGGTAAACCATATTAGTCAATGTTGTGACTTGGGATTGCTTTACTGAGTTGGTGATTGGTTGGCCCTTTCTTTGAATGTGATGCATTTGACCGCTATCTTACTTTTTTTTTTTCATGCAGTATGTAAAAACTGGTTTTTCTTACTTAGATAGCCATACTATAGTTTGTTATTTATGATGTTATTTCTTTCTATAACATTATTTTCTTTAGTGTAATCCTGACTCATGCACTATTCTGTTGTGAGCTATAAATCATTATTTTGAAACATTTTCAGGTTTATCTATGACATCAGCTGAGATAAAGCAAGGATTTAGGAGAGCTTTTGCTGCTCCATGGCCTGAAAAGCTTTGTTACCAGGTCTGTTCTGTAACTTTTTTAAGGTGTACGCATAATTTGTATATGCTTTATAAGCAAAAAAACACCCCCCAAAAAAAAGGAAAAAAAACTATCTTATTAAGTTTAATTTTCCAGTGAGGGTTCTGCATTTTTCTTATACTAATAATTAGTTGTGCGTGTATTGTGCTCTCCCAGTTTGCCTTTGATTGCTTTTCAGATTCTCTAGTAAGTTCTGTCTCTCAAATTAACCTTTTCTGAGTTTTCCGTTTCTCAAGAAACCACTTGATCAATTAATTGTATTTACCAGACATGAATACTTTGAGGCATAAGGATGTTGATGATAGCCTTCCAGCTGTACTCAACCACAAGTAATCCTCATTTTTCTGTAGAGTTTCTTGGATCCTTTGTTTTGGCGTGGAGGATGGGGGGTAGGGAGATTTAAATTAATAGGATACTGATGCAAATGAGCATGTATTTATTTCACCATCACTATGATCCTTCACACTATTTAAGTACTTCCATCATAGAAGACGAGGATACTTTGACAATGAGTTGATGGACGGAAATTAGCCATATATATCTATTGTTTTGCTGTGGGACTTGTTTACTGTCCATCTGTGAGAGAAAACATGAATTGTATAGTTCTTATATGGAGCCACTCTTGTACTATTTCCATTTCCAAGGAATGATCTTAATGGGGTTAGGTTCTTTATCTCTTCAGAGCTTTTCCCATCTACCAAAAGGATTAATTTCGCCCAGTTCTTTAATGAAGAAAACAATTTCCTTAAATAAAGAGAAGGTGCTCATTGAAGTTTTATGCTATTCACAGGGAGATGGGAGGCCATTTTGGAAATTGGTTGTTTCTGAAGCCACTGGTTGTGCTGATGATGATTATTTTGAAGAAGTTTATGAGGTGATATCTCTTAAGACCAACCCGTTCAAAGTGCTTGTTCTTCGGCCAGTACCGACCCTAGAATAATATTTCCAAAAGAACTGTATGACTGGTGCTAAGCACAGTGATGATGCATTGGTTGATGATATAATTGAGACTTTATTTGAATTATTCTCAGTGGTTTCTATTGTCAGTATTATGCAAAAGGTGACGCATGGCACCTTCCAGATGGAGCTTATGAAACAATAGTCCTTCTCAAGGATGCTGGAGGTCATATTCATAAAGTATTTTCCTCTATCTGTTATTTGCTAGTACTAATGAAGTCTATGGTTTTTGAATTATTTTCTTCTTTCATTATTCCAAATATGATGAGCTGTGATACAGTTAAGGTGGCTGTTGTATCCAATTTTGATACCCGCCTAAGGAAGTTATTGAAGGAACTTAATGTTTTAGATCTGTAAGTCTTGGCCTTTCCTTCTGTTTGCTATTTCTTAAATATGAAACATTGTAACATTTGGTCGTATATTGGTAATTCACCAAATTTTGTTAGTAAATCTGTTAATCACAGAAGTTTTCCTGCCCCCTATATATTGCCCCCCCCCCAAAAAAAAAAAAAAAAAAAGCCAAACAAGAGAAGAAAAAGTAAAGGTTGGAATGCTACTATGAAGAAGAGGAACAGGGATACTGATGACCATTCATGATATTTACATGTAAGCATTTGTCTTGCTTTGATTTTCAGGTTTGATGCTGTTATCATATCTTCAGAGGTTGGTTATGAAAAACCTGACATAAAAATATTTAAAGCTGCTTTAGGTATGTGTAGTGCAGTTGCCCAGATTTCCTTTTTGTCATCACTGTATATGCATATAGGCTCTTTGGGAAACATGAGAAATGGTCAAATATTTGTATTCATTGTTCGACGGTAGTAAATCAGTTGGAGTTTGATCAACACAGTGACGTGCTTCCAGTGGATGCCTGAATGGAATTTGTTATCTTGAAACCCCCCAAACCAATCCATTTATTATCTTGAAACCCCCCAACCCCCACCCCACCCCACCCCCCTCGCGTGCGGGCTTGCCTTTCTTTTTTGTTTTTTGGCTGAGATAAGACTAAACAATTCTTGCGGAAAAGCAAAAACAGCACGAGCAAGTCACAGTGTGCTATTGGTGTAGATCAACTTAATGCTGAGGCTTGCAAAGCAGTACACATTGGTGATGATCAAAAGGCAGATAAGGTGGGGGCCAATGCAATTGGGGTTGATTGCTGGTAAGCGCCTTTTATAGTTGTTTCAATCATAACTTGTGATACAAAATTCATAATGGTACAAGATCCTCATACCCATATTTGCAGTTAATTGGCTGCCTGGCATTACAGTTCTTCTTGTGAGGACCGACATATGGATGTTATTTTTCATCAGCTTGGAAGTAAAAAAAGTAAATTTGTCTGGGTTTTTGCCTAACATTGCCATTCATCTTAATAAGCAGGCTATGGGGAATTGATGTGAAGACATTCTCTGACATAGGAAACCGCATGCTCATTTCTGAGTCGTAGCTTCAACAGATTTAAGTACCAGATGGATTTCTGCTTGAAGTAATCCAAGGTCTTTGATCCAATTCAGACATTGTTTTTCTGTGTGGCATTTTAATCTCTTCATCGTTGTCTTTTTTAACATTTATGATTGCTTGCTTCGACAAAAGTTCTGGACATGTTCTGAATGCTTGGTAATATGTTGCAGTGATGGTGGTGTGTCAAGCACGATTGCTTCAAGAATGGCAAAAACTTAATGGGTGGATAATAAGGAACTACGGGAAAGCCGTTTTGCTGAAGCTTGTTGTATTCTCCTCCAGCTAATAAAGATTTGTGGAGATACTTGACACTTCTTTTGGTTGTTGTGTTTGGATTTGAGGGATTACATTCGGCCATATTAGTTAGTCCAGTTATGTGCTATTTATTGGTTGTCAAGTATATTGGAATATTGTTCAGGAATCATCAACAATCAATGAGTTATTGGTATAGAAATTCAATACAGATTTGAACTGTGAACTAATCCTCAGGCTTTGCTTGGAATCGAGAGTATTCATTGGACTCAATTGTATGGTCTTGAATGAAACGAGATGGATATATACACAATTATTTATTGAGAACCACAATTCCCAAAGAATGATCATTGGTACCATAGCTGCCAGCATACTAACTTGATCTTTCGCTTTAGAAAGTTGCCACCATTGTAATATACGTGTTCTCCATGGAGAGCTTAACAAAGAAGAGTAACCAAAAATAAGTGCAAAATGTGTATCATCTAACAAAATGTTCCCATACTTTAGTAATTAATCTCCCATTTTCAAACAAATGATCCACTGATCTATCTCTGGTGAAGTTGGGCAGCAGACACACTTGGAAACCATGTGAATCCCACACCCTTGTATTGCTACATCAACTGGGACTGTATTATGAGAAGGTTTTCATCCAAAAATCAAAATTTTTTTGGGGCAGAATATGGTTCCATATACAAGCAGAAAGAGGAAAAATACCAGATGAACTTCTAATCAAATTCCAAGAAGATTTTACGGAAAATTTACCAGAGTAAGATGACTTCCAAATTCTCAAATCTTCTTTTTCTTTAATCTGAACTTTGGATTTCAAAAGCATATCCTTCAGTTGATTTCCACCAAGCTGAGAGATTAGACTAATATTTGGCCCATGCTGTGTCCAAATATCTCTAATCCTTAATTTAGGTTGGCTAATAGTAAAACCTTTTTCAGATAATAAACCATCCTTTCCCCAGTTTTCAAACCAGAAACTAACAGCACCTTCACCAATTATCCAGGTGCTATGCTCCATAATAAAAGGTAAAAAAGAGTACACAGATTTCCACAAACACGAATGAGACTTTTGAAGAGGATGCTGATAAGGAGCAGTTAGGATTTAGCATATTTTTTATGAATGAAATCAGCAGTCCACAAATATGAAGAGTTTAGAACTAGCCATGCAAGTTTACAATGTACAGCCTTGAAGACATCATGTAAACTTCTTAGCCCAAGACCACCCTCTTCTGTCGGTTTACAAATATGATCCCAGGATACCCATTTCCTCTTCCCAAGCCCTTCATATTCACCCCAAAATAACTTGAGAAAATTTGATGAAGCTGATTAATAATGCCCTTAGGAACATTCAAACAAGATAAAATGTGTATAGGAATGGATGACAAAACATGTTTAAGCAAAATCAGTTTACCCCCCTGAAGTAAGTAATTTCCCCTTTCAACCTGCTATTTTCATTTTAATTTTCTGAAAAATAGGCTCCAACATAGCAACTGTGAGCTTTTTAAAATGTATAGGTGCTCCTAAGTAAGTAAAAGGGAATTGAACCTCCCTAAAGGAAGTAAACCGACTTTATTAATGCTTTTCTGGAATGCGGCACAGAGTTTGTGTACCAAAAAGGAAATCTTTGCAATTAACTGCCCTGATGCCTTCTCATACTTTTCCATAAATCTGAATAACTTTGCAAGGCTACTTCTTGATCCATTTGTGAAAATTATTATATGATCAGCAAATAATAAATGTTAGATAGAAACACATCCTCTTGGCACTTTGAAAGGAAGAACCCATCCCTCATGTAGCAATTCAGTCAAACTTCTGCTCAAAGGTTCTTCACTCAAGATAAAAAGCAGTTGAGAAAGAGGATCACCCTGCCTTAAACCTCTGCCCGAGCTGAAAAAACCATTATGAGTGCCATTCAAACAAATGGTAAACTTTGGCTCTTTAAAAATTGCTCTATCAGCTTAAAATCCAAAATGAGATAAAACTTTGGATAGATGAGGCCAGTTAACTCTATCAAATGCCTTAGCCATTTCAATTTTAAGAGTGACATTTCCCCCTCTAGATTTTTGGCTACACTGCAGGTCAGCTCCTGAGCCAATGCAATATTTTTTGTCATAAGTCTTCCACTTACAAATGCACCTTGATTAGGAGAAATCAACTTTGGTAGTAAATGAGCCAATCTTCCCACAATTATTTAAGAAAATTTTTTGTAGGAAACTTGGCACAAATTGATGGGCCTAAATGAGGAAAACTCCCTGGGTTTCTCTAACTTAGGAATGAGAGTGATAAAAGATGCTTTGTAGTAGTCACTTAAAAGGCCTCCTGAAAGGAACTCACTTGCAGCCATTAAAAGATCTTGAGCAACTACAGACCAGCAGGATTGATAAAATGCAGCAGAGAACCCATCAGGACCTGGAGCCGAATCAATAGGGATAGAAAAAACAGTTTCTTTCAATTCTTTAATGGTTGGAGGAGCAAGCAACATTTCATTATCAGCATCAGTAACCAAATTAGGAATAGATGAGAAAAAATCATTAGGAATTACCACCTCTTCATCCGATAGAATGTGCTGAAAGTATTTTACTGCTTCAATATGAATTTCTTCTTTCTTTTGAGATTCCCTACCATCTGAAAGTATTAGACTTGAAATGCAGCTTTTCCTTCTTCTATAGGCTAGCATTTGATGAAAGAATTTCGAATTTCTATCCCCTTCTTTAAGCCATTTAACTCTGGATTTTTGTTGAAGAAATATTTCATCTTGAAGTAACACCTTGTGATATTGTTCTCTCAACACATCTATCTGGTCTTGTAATGTATCAGAGCCATTTTGACCTTCCAACTCAATTTCAGCCCCCTGAATTTTATCTCTCAATCTAGCCAAATTTTGAAAGATATTACCAAAAACTTGAAAGTTCCAAAAATTCAATGCAATTTGAATGTTTAATGTTGAAATCCCTGCCCAAGCAAGCAGTCAACAATGACTGCTTGCTGCTTAACCCCTAACGCCCAACTCTCAACTGTCCATTGAATGCAACAATAAATGCATTCATACGTAAAACAATGCATCTATAAATTGAGGCTTCTGGCGAGTCTCAGACACCCAAAGAAGAAAAGAAAAGAGAGAGAGCCGAGAGAGCTCTGAGAGAAAAGAAGAGAGTTGAGTTGAGTAGAGTGTGATCCTCCTCCTCTGTAATATTTTCTTGTGTGCCACTATTTATTAGTGAAGCTCTTTTCTGTGGATGTAGGCAGTTGCCGAACCACGTTAAATTTTTGGTGTCACTGAGTGCATGAGTGTACCATTTTATTACCGCTTTTATCCCTTCCGCTGTGTTGATTTCCCCAACAAGTGGTATCAGAGAGTTTGTTGGAAGAAGTTTTTTACAGAAAATTCGGTTTTAGTGTGTAGCTCAGTTTTCAAATTTGAGCATACCACTGTGTTCGTCTCATCCAGACAAGAAAAGCGGTGAAAACCAGACGCCAAACGGAGGCAGCACGCACCCCCACGCGCCGTCTGAAGATCGGAGAGTGAGACCCACTCTCGACACGCGTCACACGCGCCAAGGAGAGTACCTAGCGCGTGAGTCCCACGCTCGGCCACGCGCCACACGCGCTCCAGAGAGAGCCATTGCGCGTAAATTTCACGCGCCTGACGTGCCCTGACTCCATAAAAGCGCGTGAAGTACACGCGCCTACGCGTTCCACGCGCAGCAGAGGAGTTTCAGCGCGTGAGTTACACGCGCCTACGCGTTCCACGCGCACCAG